>NC_138953.1:28780000-29267500 GCF_965226115.1 Aulonocara stuartgranti
AAATGCCGTCTTGAAACGCTTTCTGAAGTTTGTTTCTATCTAAGCTCATTCTCCCATGGACAAAGACCCTCCAACGCGCACAGTGAAACATACACATGAATACCTCCGAAACCACAGCTTTCTCAGCTATGGGTACTGAGAAGCAAGTGAGAAACACTTTGGGGCATGAGGCAGGCACTCATTGCCCACATTTCAAATTACTGTGTATGAGGAATCAAACATACGACAGCAACTCGATGCATTTAGACATGCAGAAAGATTCAACTTCCTGTATACCGATGGATAGCGAACCTTTAAACAATTTAACCATCATTTCGTAACTTCTTGACCAATTCAGGCTCAGAGGAAGTCTGGAGCCTGTCTATACTCCTGTGGAAAAGAACGTTTTTACAAGACTTTCAGGAGTTCTGTGACCCCATGATTCATTTGCTTATAGAACTACCTTTAGCAGCAATAAATTCAAGTACTTGTTTTCTGTATGACTTTATCAGTCTCTCACATCATTGTGGTCCAGTATTCTGGACCCCAGTGTTGCTTCAGTTCATTGGGGTTTGCAAGGATTCGTTTATGTACTATTCTTTTAAGGTCCCGGCACAGCGATTCAGTTGGGTTGAGGTCTGGACTTTTACTGGGCCATTGCAATACCTTGATTATTTTCTTTTTCAGCCCTTCTCTTGTAGATTTGGTGCCGTGCTGCAGATCATTTATTCTTTGCATCATCCAATTTCAGCCAAGCTCTAAAGTACTTTGGTATACAGAGGAGTTCATAGTTCATAAATCCATGAATTTATACATTTAAAATTTGATTAGGAGCACCTGGTTGCTATTTAAACTCTTAATTTTTATGAGTCAAAGATTTATTTTTTCACATGACTGTAGCTGTCACTGGGCAAAAGGTCGGGGTACACCCATTGACAGGTTGCCAGACAAAGACAGCAATTCATGCTCACACCCACACTTAATAGCAAATTCAGAACAAGCAAATAAGCCAATGCATATTTCTTTGAACTGTAGGAGGAAAACCACAACACCCAAGAGAGAAAGCCTGAACCCAAAACATTCTTACTTCTTCTGGAAACAGTTTATCTCCTTGTTGGTACTTTCTAAATGACAATCAAAGTATTTGTTGCTCAATTAGGACACATATTAGGTTTTGATCAATGTTGACGTGCCGTCCAGTGTTGACATTATCTAAACACGCCACGTCCTTTCCTATGCTTTGATCTCGTATGAAATCTGTCAAACACATTTATGGCCACAGCTAATGTGCTACAGACCAGACGCAAACTCGCTGAGAGGTGAGTCACAGTATAAAGGTCGGTGCAGATTTAGAAACAAAATCTGATGCAGAATTGGTTTTGATTGGGACTAAACAGGAACTGGTATGACTTATACTTTCATTTCCGTAGTTTACAACAGAAAATTTGAATGTAATTGCACTGTTCCACGTACTAATTTGTGAGTGGTTAAACACCGGCAGTACTTGACGCATACTCTATTACAAAGGTAAATTTTATATTCTTTCAATACGGTACTGTGCAAAGGCCCTCTGTGACGGAGTTACACCGTCCCGGGCCACAGACAGCTGATCTGGGCGCATACACGCACCACCACCATTAGTTTCTACAATTACCGTGGTATGGTGTTCCGGGGTTCAAATAGTGGGTTCGCGCGCGCTTGAAAGGTCACGTGAACTGCATTATTTGAATTTCTTTATATTTTCCTAGGAAAATGAGAAATCTGTGCAAACATTCATGGAAATACATTTTATAACACTTGAAAGTCAATCTTTGGTGTGACCACCTTTATTCTTTACCACAGCCTGAACTCTCTCAGCAAGCTTTGTCATAAGTACTTGTCGGGAATAGTTGTCCAAGATTCTCAAGTGACATTCAAACTTTTTCCTTGGATGCTAAGTGTCTTTTGTTCTGTTCCATCTCAAGTTGATCCCACACTGCCTCATTAATGTTGAGATCCAAGGTCTGTAGGGGCCAATCCATGTTTTTCTATCTAGGCATGTTTTGACTGCAGTGACAGTGCATTTGCCAATCAGATGTTTTCCAGATAGTAGTGCATGGTAGATCAAAATCTGACCATACCTTTCTGCATTCATAATTCCATCAGTTTTGACAAGATCTCCAGCAACACTGGCTGAAATGCAGCCCCAAACAATGACAATGCATCCACCGTGTTTTACAGATGGCTGTAGATACTCACTGTTATAGTTTTGGCCTGACCTGACCTCCATAGATACTGGCGATGATTTGAACCAAAAATTTTAAATTTGGATTTTTAAGGACACACTGCACACCATGCTGAGATGTGTTAAGCTGTAAGATGATTGCTCTTTGGGACTTTGTTGTTACAGACAAGATACGGTCTGTGAATACTGCATTCTCCTTGTGTGCAGGTAACTGAGGACTTTCGCACGCCTTGATTGAACTTTTTAGCAGTGTCTCTTGCTGTGACCTGAGTCTTAACCATTTCAGGTTTTCTTTTTAGTCTTTTTAGCACAATCTCAGTTTTACTTCATCAGAAAATGCTTACCGTCCTCAGGAAAAACAAAAACCAATGCTACAACAACAAATCTTTAACCAGACCTTTGGGGATGTTCCAGTGAACACAAAATGTGTTACAGAAGTTCTTTCTGTGTACATCTATTATGCTAAAAGGACCACACCATTTAATTACCACAACTAAGTATTTCTGCACATATTGAACACAGGTGTATTTCTTGAGGCAAAAGTGGTCGCACCAGATTTCTTTTTTAAATTTTCTTTTTTATGAGGGCTCAACAAATACCTTGCATCCTAAGAAATGTTAAATGTGTGCTGTCAGGCTAATTTGCAAGGGTGCACATGCTCTTCTGTGAGCAACACTGCCAGTATTTCAGTGTTACCTTGTACATGCAAACATGCATTCATGGTCCACTGATAAATGAGACTGCAACATGTGTTCTTAGATAACTTTAAGACGTCTTGCTGAAATATCATCCGGCTACAATGTGATAGGTAGAGAGGATATAAGCAGTGTGTATTTGTCCTTGTGATGCAAAGAGGCCTCAACACATGGAGAGTGGTGAATCTCCAGCTGCTCCCAATTCTCCCTCATGGGTGTTTTCTGGCCAAGGGTACAGACGGCATGCTAATGTGTATAGCCTCTTGGTTGTGTGCGTGCACGTGTGTTTCTGTCTTGTCAATGTCTCTACATTGTAGCATGTGTGACATCTGCAGGAAATGAGAGCCACCCTCCTATAGTTGATGAAGACAAAGGGACTGACACTTTCTATAGGCTCGCCGAAGCCAAAATGTTGGAGAACATCCAAACTCTTTTTAAAACTTTTTTCCTAAATGGGTGACAATGATAGATCGCCCTGAACTGGCGCAGCGTCTTGTAAGTAATCTGGAGCAGGGCAACGAAGAGAAAGGGGGAAGCTGGTGCCTCAAAGACAAAGAGCTTGAGCATATGGCAGCAATATAGCACAAACAATAACGCACAAATATCCTATGTGCATGGCACAGTTCTTTAAGATATGGAGATTTTTCCTCAACAATAGCCTAAAACCACACAGACATGCACAAGTGCTGCGCCACAAATAAATGCGGTTTCAGCCGGGAACGCTACGAGATTTTTCCGATGTGGAATTGTGGAAGACCCCACACGTAACAAAAGCTTTCCCACTGCACTCGTACTTGAGCTCACACATTATATACAAAGTAAGATGTCCATCCAGCTCACATTATCTTGCAAGACTTTGACTCTTTATCTACTACAATGCACAGATTAAATACAAAGGGACAAGATTACAAAACCGCCCAAAACCATGGCTGTAAAACCATAATGAGAAGATTAATTGAAGAGTAAAGTGAATTTGATGTGTATAATCAGCAGGCACTGTTTGTGCTCATCTGTTACCGTAAGTAGCCGAGCAGTGCTTAGTTCTCACGGGTATCAGAGTTTGCAATTCAATCAGTGGTTAACGCACAAAAGAGACCTGCAGTTTACATCAAATGTGTTAGTTCCAACATGGCAGATTTCTGAGGTCCTGTCAAAGCAATCTTTTCAAAGACTAGAAGTGAGTCAGGTAGGAGTATCTACTGATGTGTGAGAAAGCCACTCTGAACATATGGCAAAACCGAAAGGGTTCAGTCAGGTCAACACTAAGTTGTGCAAGTTTGCATCTCTTCAAATGATAAATCTTTGTCTCCCTCTAGTGGATTTTCTTTTACTTTTACCTAAGCTTACGTTTTTCTTGGATATATGCATATGGTGTAATTCAAACATATGCTGCAAAAATGATAGATTTCTCTGGGATAAACGTATGATTCTGGTCTAGATAAATAACAAATTACCAATTAATCACATCAACTAACACAAAGCTGGAATCACAGCATCATAGGCATCTGTCCAAACAGAGTTAATATTACCCTTTCATGAATACAACACAGTTGTTTAAATGCAACATTTAAACATTTATTTTTGAGTTCTAGAGCCACATTTCAAAGAAAACAGTCAGTAGTTGAAGCACGTGCCAGTGTCATATCATCAACAACCAGTTACATATATAAGCATCCAAAATTTTAATTTATGAACTACTGAAATCTTCAGGATTTGTCCTTTAATTTCTCATCTTCACTTTTAGACAAGGATAATCGAATTTACTTAAAGTGCTACAGTAAATACCTCTCTCCTGACTTGTCCAAAAGTTACTTGGAGTCAGGTGTTTTAGTTAAGGACATGAGAAAAGAAGTGTTAGTTCCAGACACGCCATTCCTTTAATTTTTGACAACTTTCAACAAACCTTGGAGGGTAGAAAAAAGACATTATGATTCATACAGCAGAAAGAGCCTATAAAAGAATTTCTGAACACCAGCTGGATAATCCACAACAGACAGATGAAATGATAGTTGAATTTTTTGGGAGAGCCGGCACGACAAAGAGAAAAAAGCCGCACAACAACACCAGAACTTATTTCCAGCTGTTATGCATCATAATGGAGGCAGCAGCCCAAAACCTGAGCATAGGAAAAGTTGGGTAATACCAAAAGCGCATAACTAAATCACCCAAAAAAATCTCAAAAAAATGAATGAAATTCAGGTTATGGGATGGTGAGGTCAGATTTATGGCCTTCATCTAATTGACATGCTGTCTCATGACCTGAAGACAGCTGTTAAGTCAAGCTGTTCCAGAAGTACCAACGATGGCCCAAGATTAAATTTCACCGTTGTTCAAATTGTCATGAACATGAATAAAACATGTGCCGGAGCTGTATAATATTATATTACAAAATATATTTTCTGGTGAACGGTTAGTCAATAGGTTTAATATTCTATATACCTGAAGAGAAATATGTGGCAGAGTCGTTTAGAGAGCAATTACTGCTCCCCTTCTCATGCTGATCCAGTGTGCGTGGTGTGAGCAATCACAGAGGACGGAGGTTCAGAAGACAATGAGATTTGTGTGTTATTGTAATGAAGTTGAGTTCAGGCAAACACCTGCAAGCACTCAGTAAAAGGTCCACACAGCGTGAATAAAAAGTTCCGTCTGTCCTCGAGCCGTTGTTCATACAGAGAATGCATGAAAAGCTGGGACTAGTTTTACATAACTGTTTGTCCATTATTAGTCTTGTCAAATTGTCTTGGCCTATAGCTATGACTGGAATAGCTGAAACCAGTTTAAGAATATTAATTGTGAAAGTCTAGCAATTCCAAAAGGGTTTCTCAAATCCTGCAAGGTCCCTTTACAGAAGGTGGAGTGCTGAGAATGGCGTCATATTTTGGTAGAAGATTTAAATAGCCTGAAAGAGAGACAGCCATTTTCCACTGTTTAGCAACTAAAACACCTATATTATGGTGGCTATATAACAAAGACAAGGAAAAAAAAAAAAATAGGGTAGCAAGGCATATAATAGGCAGCAAAAACAGAAGGAACCATATTCTTTGATTCACAGATCACTCATATTCATCACTGTAAAGCCACTGGGGGGGGATTGGCGTCTGAAGTGAGGAACGGCATATAAAAACCAAAAACAATCAGAAATATTAATTAATATTATACTATTAATATCAGCAGTATTAAAGGCTTAAAGTTCACAAAAGATGAACAGTTACATTTACCATCCTCAAATCAAGTTACCTATGCTGACCACTAGATGGAGCTCTAAATTCAGAGATTTAGCAGCGTTTACAGAAAATTATCACTTTCTTAAATGGAATAAAATAGTTTTTTCTTCTTTGTGGCCATACATATGAGCATTATTGATACTGCAAAGTTTATTTTGATTACCATCACTCAGCCAACGTGTTAGAATTAAAGACAAAGCTACAAATATAAACATGACTCCGTTCATTTGCTGCGGTTTATCACAGTGTATTGACAGCTCACTTTCAAGACTTCAGGCACTGAATTTATACATAATTATTTACCAGTAGAATTATGTAAGAGGCACATTGTGTTTACAAAAGACAGAAACACACACATAACTTTCTTTCTTTGTACTCTGTGCTCTTACTCAGCCGATTCGACTTGGAATTATCGAAACACTCCTATATAAATCTCCTAATTAAAAACAATTAAATTCGCACCCTCATGAGTTGCATAGAATACCACACAACTTAAGTCTTTCCCTTTTTTAGTCATGTTCAAATTAAAGCATGCAAAAACATCCAGCCTAGACCAGGTAACAGAAACTCATGAGCCTGAGTTTCTATCGTGTGTGTCCAACGCTTAGATCATCAGATCACAATGCAGGGATTTAAAGTTTGGTTAGGTGTCAGCAGGTCATGCTCCATCTGTTGAAGGTGGTGTGCAGGGGTCACGTTGTGCTCAGTAAGGGTCCATCTTGATCCTTCTGTACAAGCAGCAGGTGAACACCATTCCACATATCTGAAAACAGGAAGTGTTAGGTCACAGACTGCAGTTTAGTCGCCATGGAAAACTGCAGGAAGCTTGAATGCTACCGACTGTGGGGCAGAGAAGGTTTAAAGGTGAAGGAGTTAGAGACTGCTGGAAAGTATGAAGCTGGTTACTAGGGAGTGTCAGGAGTCAAGCAGCCAATATTTCACCAAAACGTGTGCGCACAGGCTTCCATAAACAAACTATATAAAGCTGGGTGAAGTGAAAAAGCAGATTAATGCTCTTACATCTCAATATACTGTTTTTCCTCTTTGCAAAAGCTCTGGGGACCTTTTTATTTTACTCAGACACACAAAACAAACAGATTACCCCCAAAATTGTTTTGTGTACTTATTTATTTACTAATTTATCGTCTCCCTGTCTCTGCTTGGTTCAGCTGGTTGTGTTTTTATTGAGTTACAAACTAATGTGTTGTCAACAGGGAATTTGTAGACTGCCCCGTGCTGGAGAAACTATGCAATATCAGTCATAACATGGTTGAAGGGTGTTTCTCTCGTATCTTCTTAAGATTTTAAACTTTCATTTATCGGCTAATATAAATGTCGAAACCAATAAATGTCTATACCGACCAGTAATATTAGTCCCAAAATAAATTTAAATAATAATAATAAATAAAAGGCTTCCAAAAATATCACTATAATAAGGGAAAACAGACCACAACAATTGTGCTAGTATTTTAAATGAAGCTTTTTACATTTAGAAATTTGCTGTCATATCTGACATCAGTGTAAACACAGAGCTGTATGAAGAAAAGAGATGCACAGACATTGTCACTGGTGACTGCTACTGGCCTATCAGCAAACTAGACATTATATCGATTATGTGCATTACATCTTAAATATTCAAACATGGCATAATGAAGCATATCTGCATCTTTTATCAGCTGAACTGTTATAAACATCCTTCTCAGCATAGAATTTCACCAGCAGCGAATTCCTAATACGGAATGAGCATGTCTAAAATTACTACTACACAGCACCGAGCAAAAAGTCTAAAAACAAAGCAGAATAAGGGAAGCAGGAGCTGACCAAAGCCGCTGGGTCTACAAGCTTGATGGCCAAATAGGCAAGTGTCCAGATTCCATTTCTGTGCCTCTAAAAGCTTCCAGAGGAAGCCTGATCAAGGAAGTCAGAATTTAATATTGACTCATAATTTCTCCTCGAGCAAGGTTTTGTTTTCCTCTCTCGTCTCAACCATCAGTGACAGTTATGCACAAGGATAGAAGATGCAGTCATTTTGGCTGAGGGAACATAAGGTGAGAAGAAAAAAAAGGAAAAAAGTCACACTGTTTTTTTAGTTTTCTTGAGGCCTAATTTCAGAAGACGCTAAAAAACAATGATGTAACAGTGTTAAAAAGTAAACTCATTAGAGACAGAAACATGCCATCTCGTGGGATGGCAAAAACAGATATCTGGGCACCCCCAAACAACTCCGAGTCCCAATTCAATGATGTTCATGAAAGCCCAGTCTATTTTAGATTGCAAGTAACTATAGCAACAACACTAATGCTTTTTTTTCTGAGTGGTAATGTAATTGAAGGTGTCAGCATATTAAATAAATAGGTGTAATAAGTGCAGCAGCTACTCTGTAAATTTTTGTAATTTTTAAAAAAAGAGTCTATTAAAAGTAAGCGTGTTAATAATTTCTGCGTTTAACTGTTGTAAATATTTGATTAAGTTTGTATTGTTGTATACCATATACTCCCCGACACCCATAGTGAAGCCTCATTAATGTTTGGATTCAAGGGATATACAGCAAAGCACTGCTACATGCTGTAAATACACCTGTCCCTATGGTGTTTTCCCCACTTCTTGTCAGCGCAGGTGCTACATTGATGGAAGCGTTGCTGCACGAATTATAGATCATGACACTATGAACCAAAGCACAGTGAAAAAGCAAGTGAGTCGTGCTATCCTCAGGATGCATTTGAATAAGCTGTCACATCCTCATCACCCACAGCAACACATCATCACAAAATGCATAGCAACAAACTGGAAAACGCAGCCAAATGCAAAGTCGCTGCATGCTTCACGACGAATTAAACATGTTAATCCAGTAAACATGCAGACAGCAGGTCTCGCATTTAACACAAAACAGGAAGCCACGCAAGGACAAATAGGCAGTCAAATATGAAATATCTACAGTGCCCTCCAACCTTGCCTCTCGATTAGATTAAACCAGCAGCGCTCTAGAGCCAAATTACAATGCACCAAAGTCCTCTTCCTCTTCTTTATAGAGCAGATAGATAAAGCAGGCTGTCAAGAGTGCCCCGACCAACTATAGTGATAACAAACACACACAGAGTACAACACACCAAAGACAGATTAGTGCACACCGACATTAAGACAGACTGAACATTTAACAAAGAGGAGACATAAAGTTGGCCTACATTACGAAAAAATGCTAATATGTGAGTGAGAAGTGACAAAATTACACCGTGTACGTCATGTATTCAATATATTCACAATATTTTCAGCACCTCATTTAAATGCTCGACAAAGTCCCTTCAGATCATTTGGTTCTTGTGAGAAAGTCTTTATGTTATAGCCACTGCTAATGGAGACTCTGCTTAAATTCCTTTTACCAACAGCGGTGAGCATCACAGAGACTGCACGGTTGGTCATCTCATCTTTTGCTTTTTGCAGTCTTTATAATTATGGCAGTGAAATCCTGGCTTCATGTCTTTATTCTCAGTCCCCTGGTGCCCAATTAAAACTAAGCTGTATGTAAAGTGGTGGACTTGTCAGTCTTACAAACACCACTGGAAACAATAAGTGGAAATTTGTTTAGTTCTAGGTTGACAAGTTAATTTAAACGTGGTTTGCAGCTACAGTAAGACAGTTTGGTTAGCTGGTAGAAAAGTGCAAAACAATAAAAAGAGGAAAAAAAAATATCCTCGGGCTCTGCAATACTAAAAAGCCCATCTTAGACTACATTGAATAGGCAGAAGGGCCAAACTCATATAATGATGACAGAAAGAATCGGATGAGATGAAAAGATGTGTCCATTTAGAGGATCCTGACCTGCCAGGGTACATTCAGTAATAGGAGTTTTTTTTCTTTTAATTCAACAAAGGGCAGCATTCCACTCACAAAAGCTAAAAGCAGTTTCTCATTTCTGATAACAACTGGGCTTGTATAAAGCACTGTATGCTCAGGGAGAAGGCAGTAGAAATGCATCCTGCTTCTTCACCAATCATCTGAACTGGGTGTATATATTACTTACCTGCAGACAGGCCACTCCTATCCCCACTGCACCGATAACCAACAGGTGATCTGCAAGGAACTTTTCCAGCTTAGTGATGCAGCCACCCTACAGAGTTAAAGTTTACACTAGATTATTAGTTAGACAAGAAAGCTTTGTCTGCATTTCTGCATAGCTATAGTTTAAACTGCTTCAGCAAGCAACAAGACATCCTTCAGAAGTTGTGTATTTTTACTGAATCTGGGATGTTCTTGATTATTTAAGTACATTTTCAGTCCCTCTTTACTCCCTCAGGTGTATTTACAGGGCTCAAAACACTCACGGTAAAAATGAATAAATAAACCATCCCAAACCTACAAGTGAACATAGATACAGTCATCATCCACAAACCATTTTATTTAAATTCTCAGGATATGTCTTCATGCTTATGTCTTTGCACATGATGCAGGTAGCACATTGTGAAGGATAAGAAGAAACTGAGTGATTTGACACGAGAAGGCAGAAGAGCCTCTCCTGTGCAGCGTGGATAAGCATTCAAAACCTCATCTTTTATTCATTTTTCTTAGAGCTCATTCTATCAGAAGAAAGTTTGCTGGCATGTTTTGTGAGTCACTCAGGGCTGCACAGAGCTGCACTGCCTGGCACTGTTGCCTCAACGCAAGAAGGTTCCTGGTTCAAATCTCTTACTCAGCTCGGACATTTCTGTGCATGTTTAGCTTGTGACTTTCCTCTGGGTGCCACAGCTTCCTCCCAAAAACAATTGGGAGGTTAGCAAAAATAATGCCCACAGATCTGACGGCATGAACTGAGGTTTATCTCTGCCTTTTGCCCCTATGTCGACCTTGCAACCCAGCAGCAGTTAGGAAAGTAGATGGATGCTTTTCATTTCAGGAAATGAAATATCAGCCTCAGATATTTGAAAATGGTTTGGCTACAACAGACCAGAAGTGAATAAAATACCAGTTTAATTTCTTCAAATATGGCATGAACCAGAAAAAAAAACAAAAAAAAAAAAACAATGGACTGTGAAGATGAGCAATCACCCTGAACAACTCGATAGCACCGATTTCCTTTGATTACTGCCTACACATAGTTATTAGTATACTCAGTGCTTCAATCTCTTTTTTCTGTCTTTAGGCTATCATCACTCATCTTTGATTGCAAAAGCACTCAGTTGATATTTATAACTCAAGTCAGGGATATAGCCAGGTTGCAACACATTTCACAAAACTGTACAAAAGATTATTGTAAGATATAGAACCTACAGGAGGAACTACAACACATTCTGTGTTGTAGCTGCGCAACAGGCAGGCTGAATAAGCCTGCTGTCATTTTGCCAGAAGCATTTATTGCACTGACCTCCACTTTGTAGATGTTGGAGGGGTGGTCCCTCTTTCCACAGTGAGGTGTGATGGTCTTACAGCAGCTGTCAGGTACCGCCCTGCCTTCTGCTTGCCCTGACACAAGGTACTTGCTCACAGTCCAATCATGAGAATTGTTGCTGCCACAGCATTTGAACTGGAGAGGCAGAAAAAGGAAAGCCCAGACTTTAGTTCCACAGTGTGAGGCCATATCCCTCATTCTGATTAAAATATGGTTTCATGTATCATCTAGTGTAAACAAATTCCTAACATCAAGCCACTATATAAATATATTTTCACAGCAGTAATTTTCCTCTCAGGGACTACTTTCGCTCCGGCTGTTCCACTTGTCATCTTTGGAACAATGCTCTGTCTAAACCCAGATAGAATACACAGAGTGATGAGCCATTTCTTCTTCTACTCCACGTCAGCATAATTTTCAGCTTCATATATCAAATTAATTTATAACAAGTACAAGTATACTTAACCGCGCATGCTGAAGAGGGTGAAATACAATCTTACAGAAACTTGACACCAGAGGAGTTTGTAAATATATTTCATACATCCTGTTGTAGATTGTCAACCGCAAATGTGACTGCCTCCTTTCCTGGCTGAGCGTAGTTCTCTGTCATAGTGTGGTTGAGATGCTGCTTCAGCTCCTCACTCAGCTGGAAATGAGGAACAAAAAGAGAGTCAGCAGGCATACACAGTGAGAAACAGTGTGTTTGAAACAGAGAAGGTGGGAAGGCTGGAGGGGTGGGTTGGAGGGGATCATTTTGGGGTAAAAACAAATGTTTTTGTGGTAACCCCCCCACGGGCTGCTTAATTTACGATTGCGCGTGCGATGTCTACAAAGAAGGGCATTGAAAAAAGTGATACGTAGGTGCAAATAGTGTGGAGGTGAGGGAAAGGATAAGGGGATGATAGATTGGTAGCATTGGGGAGTGCTGTGATGCAGAATACAGATAAACAAGACACTAAAAAAAATTGACTAGGAATACAGCCTTTGATGTCTGGATATATTTTCTCACACTCACACAGGGTGCAGGAAACAATGCAAATCTTTATCTTTAAAGTGATTCTATCCCGTACTGAACCCTCTTCCATCACAATAAATCTGCCCAAAGATTACAAGATGCCCTATGCAGCCCTCACTGACTGAAGCTGACTGACAGCCAGATGTTTGGGCGATAACTAAATGCCAAGAATATCTAATGTGTTAGATACACTTCAGAGAGTCATGTCATCAGAGGAGGATCACTGAGGATGCTGCTTTAGAAAGCCTTTATTCCTGCTTGGTTCCACGCTCTTACTCGAATGTTCCCTTCTGATTTTTACAATACTGATGTCACTGTATTTTCTTTTATGATAATTGTTTTTAATGAATAATTTATCAATTATTTATAACTTATTAGATTATTAGTCTCTTGATTCACAAAAAGCACAGCTGAATTCATTCTTAAATAATAGGTAGCCGTCATCTACAGTAATCTAACATCACCCTGTTGATCCTGTAACTGCAATATATAAATGAATTAAAGGATCATCACTGCAGCTGACGTCTGAGCTGATATAAGTGAAAAGACCTAAACAACCCATTTTGACCCTCTTTCACAAAATTTACCCAAGTAGTTTAACCAACTTAACCAGGTTTTGTTGCCTAAAGACTGAAAATTACTTCTTACTTCTTTCTTTCTTTGCTTGTTTTTTTAAGTCTTCTTTGACACTCTGCTACATTTCCATGCTTTAGTTTTATTAAATGCTGCAAAGGGTCATTTTAGACCGCTAGTAGGTTGCCATCAAGCAATATAATGACTTTATAATGTATAATGCATTATTATAGTTTTGTGGATGTAATCATCATGAAAGATTTTGTGAATATAAATGAAATAATGATAACAAATCATCAAATAATAATGACTACATAATAATATCCAATGCAGATGAGATGCACCCATGTGCAAATTCTGGCCGTTTAACTCCATGTAGGTGTAGGAAGAGTCAGCAAATAAACAGATTTTGTGAATTACAGTTTAATTCACCATGATCTCTTGCCTATGAGCCTTTGTTTTTTGGCTTTTACTACTAATTTTCCCCCTATGTTACCTTTCCCAGTCACAAGTTGTCACAACAGCCTGACTTCTAATCTGTAATTTTTGCTTCAGCGCAGGTCAATCTAATACTAGCAGCAGCATAACTGCACACTAACAAAATGCAGCTTAGTCAAAGGTGAGCCTGAAAGATGTTTCAAATACCAAGCAAGTGCTCAAAAAAGAAAAAAGAAAGATATGTTCTGTTTATTTTTAGCCTCTGCCCCGTTTCCTCACTGACATCTTGACATCTGAATGTTCAAACTTTTCTTGCAGAACTTTATCTGCTTTGCAAAACGCCTGCTCTTTGATATATACCAAGAAGGGGAAAAAAAAAATCATAATATGTATAACTCAAACCCAAAACATGATTATGATTAACATCCAGTAAATCACAAACGATTCCTATATCCAGTAGTCCCTCTGCTATCCCATCTGTAGTGTATTAATATGAGAAACGCCCCAGCACACTAGTTTGATGATGATCATCTGGATAGAAGTTTTTTTTAACCTCATTTTCCCACGTGCCTGCAGGCATAGATTAGCTGCTGCAGTTATTTCAACAAGGATAAACTGCAGCTTGGGTCATCACTGCACAACGTCACTCAGCTAAACCAGTAAAAAGTGACCACTTACCCTCTGGTAGTATACATAAGCTAGTACTCCGGCCACAAGTTCGATCAAGAAGATAAACAGGAGGCAGATGAAATACTGTGGATGAGAGACAGGACAGAAAGAGAGAGCAAAAAAGAATTTCAGTAAATTTGACTGAACACTCATTAGCTCAGTAGTCGCCTGAAGTATCTGGTTGCTAACTCAAGTTGCTCACGCTTGTGATGGCTCAATATAAACTTTCATCAACTGTCACCGCACTGCATCTGTCACTTCAAACGCAGATGGCAGTCCTGCATGAAATGAGACAACCAGAAAGCAATTTGACAGGCTGCAGAAACCCATTTCTCCTGGGCATCTGTACAGAGCTCCCCACATTACTAGAATAAAGTTTCACTATTTATCATAACTGATGTCTGAAATTATCTTAGAAAAAACAAAACAGTATTAGCACAGTATTCGAGCGTCATCCTCAAATATTATTATTTGATGTTAGCGTTTGCTTAGTATTTGAGCGCTACTCTCAAATACTGTGTTTAGTTTTCCTCTGCAAGAATGAAAAAGAATCAGACATGAGATGGGTGCTGAGGCAAAAAATAAAAATGAGAATAACAGAGGCTTTAACTGTAAGCGTCATTCTTAATGGCAAGCACTGTTGTATGTACTGTTATGCAAACAGTGTGACGAACTGATTGCCCACACAGAGAGTACTTTGATAGACTGCTGCAAAATGAGCAGATCAAAACTCCAGCTTTCCCACACTTAAATAACCCAACTTTTTTATTGTTCATCAGATGGTTTGTACACCCATCAAAACATGGCTCATTCCACATAATTCAAGTCCATATACAAACAGACACATAAACACGCACCTAACAGGGACCAGCTGTCACAGAGCGGGGAAAACAACAGCGTAACTCAGAACCATTATGGAGACACAGATGCTATTGCACAACCTGCTAGATGCACCAAACAAAGTGATTGAAAACTATTGGTAACAAACAGCTGTAAGGAAGAAATATTTAACACACGCACAAACAGATGTTCTTTTTTGTTTTGCAGCTATCGCAGTAATGGTGCTGAGCAGAAACCCAGCCTGCTCTGCGTCTCTCTTGGTTACAAGATTGCGAAAAAAGCACTTCAGTCTCTGTGTGCCTGCTACCCACACAAAATGCCAACTTCACACTTCTCTATGCACACAACACTTACTGTACATGCTAGCATCACTCATTATTCTTCCCAAACAAATCTATAAATAGCACAAAAAAAACAGTTGAACCAAACTGCACCGCAGATTCCGTTTCCTCCGCGCATCTACCTCTTCACTCCTGCAAGGCCCTTTCTCTCTCCATCCATCACCAGTAGATAGACAAACCTATAAATAGCCCTGCGGCAGAGAACGTTCACCTCCCGCCTCCTTCTCTCCCACTGGGTCCTGTCTCTGTAAAATAATGAGGACAGCGAGGGCCCTGTCAGAGTCATTCGTCAACATCTAGCGATAGACCTTAGACCAGGCTTAGCATGGATGAGCGCCATCGCATGTTGCCACATTTGTGTACATGTGGGCGAGCATCTAGCTTCTCACAGTGGACAATCTAGAACCACGGACCAGTAGACTATCAGGGCTGTTATTACATAACTTATTATTTATCTTCTGCAGTGTTTCCCCATTCAGTTACATTCTATTTATGCCAGCGTGGGACTGCTGTGCTCAACGAGGAGGCAAGCACACCCATGCTTTCTTAAGTGAATTATTCTATTCTCGTTCACCAGACAGAGTCCGAATCAGTCGTCTTGGACTGTAAGAGTGTTTTCCATCTCTGCAACCTTGGCGTAATGACATATAAAGCCACAACACAAGAGACTGTTAAGCTTCTGAATAATGACCAGGGATGCCAAAAAAAAAATGGCCCAAACTGCCTACAAGAAAGGAAAACGTGATGGGAAATGCAAGGGCTAGCTGGCTAAGTGGAAGTGACCTTTCAACATAAAAAAGTGGATTCTCCACTAGCAAATATCGACTCGCCGTCTTGGATGGATGGCAAATTAAGACAAAAATACTCAAACTCTACATTAATAAGTATTATTAAACAGATTTTTTAGGTTTTCCAGATGCAATGTTCTTTGGTAAAATCACAGCAAAATTACTGTCCATGTACACTTTCACGCCCTGCATTGACCATCTGCACTTTGACCTCCTATATTACAGCAAAAATACCCTTGGAAAAAAAAAAATGAAAAAAAAAATATGATTAACTCTCTCATGCTCATTCTAAAAAAAAAAAACTACACTCCTCTAAACCTTTAAATGACAAACTGGTAACTGTTCCAAAAGCATGAGTGTTTGCCATCAAAATATATTTTTTGTAAGTTCTGAGTTATGATCTACGTGCGGGTTAATTTTAAACACAGACTCTACATTGAATCCTAAGTGTAAGCCTAACCCACACCTTTACAGCTACAAACAAATGCCTGGACCTAAGCGGAAACCCCCATCCATCACTCTCTCGTCTCTCACCGTGGACAGACAGCTTCTCTGCTCCCGGATGACTGCACAACAGCCCAAAAAGCCTGTAACTACCACCAGGCTGCCAGCTAAGATGAGGGTGTATGCTGACACAGCAAAAGTGCTGGAGGCCAGTAGGCTCAAGTAGTCGCTCTTTGCCACCAGTGTCCAGACGCCCACACCCAGAACAGCAGCTCCTCCCATCTGGAGAAGAATTAAGAGAAGCAGAGAAAAAGTAACAGGATTAAAAAGACATCTGAATAAAAACATAAATAAAAATGTTTAGTGCAGCACGAAGTGTCATACTACAGAGACAAAAAACGCACGAGATATGAAATGTAACTGAATTTAACTAAGTGTACCATGTCAGTTTATTATTAAAGAATAGCAAAACACAAGTACTGTAACATTCAAGCGAAACATTTTTCAGGGCAGGAAGTGATCAATTTAAAGTGAACTCAAAGCTTTTAGATGAGTCACTTAGAAAAAGAAAAGGAAATGGAACAAAGGAAGAGGGCATAAAGGAGGCAAGAAAAAAAAGAGGAAACAGAATGAGAAACAGAGAAAAGTGACCATGCGTAACAACTAACAGGAGTGGTGAGACGTCTGCAATCAAGCCAGGGCATAATGACCACTTACTTAGAAACAATACAGAGTAACTGATCCAGGGTGGCTTCCTGATCTCTTTTTCTCATCTTGCAAGTTTCAAAGGAGGGCAAATAGGAAATGCCTGAGAGAGTCTTTCTTCATCCTCCCATCCCTTTCCTTTAGAAGGAAGGACCTCTTACTCACAACACCACATATCAAACCGAGGACCAACCAGTGGGAAATCACCCTTCTCTAACACTGTAAAGACATTTCTTCTAACAACTAAGTTCCACTGAATTACATTTTTTTAAGTTGGCTATCACTTTTTCTGAAAGTAGTTCCCAATACTGTTCTCATATCTCTGTACTATCACTGCTCAAAATAAAATTACCGCCTTAGTATCTGCCAAGTAGTGAAGCTGCACTTTACATCCATGTCTATCCAGACTTAACCTTAAACATCTTACGTAACTTGAAATGTTGCCAGAAATGTTTTACCACAAAAATCTAATCAGTTCATTCTTGAGTCCAAGTGGAAATCTGTGCAAGGTTTGAAGAAAGCAGAAAGCTGAAAACACAATCACACCATCCTCAGCTGTAACTGACAAGGAGGAGGCAGAGTAAAATGGCATCAGGGTGTGGTTCACGCGATCGTGTGAGGGGATCACAGAGTAGCTATTTGCCGATATATCAGTACCGACGTTTGTAGCCGTCAATAGATGATAATTAAACAAGAAAAGCAGAGACAGGAGGAACAACCTTCACCCATGTTGAGTATGGATGCTACATAGTTTCACCATCAGAGTGTACTTGTCCACCAGACAGCGTAAATTAATAATCTAAGATTATGTCAATAAATCAAGATTATTTTTAAACTGCATTGGTATATTACCTTAGTAAGGACTCATAAATAACTGTACCTAACATGTGTGAGGGAAACCAGTTCATGTTTACCATTTTTGAAAGAAAAAAAAATATCAGCTGATATATAAAAGATTTAAAAATCTCCAAATATCGTTATCGGTCCTAAATATCCTACATCAGAAAGGCTTGACACACTGCATTAGTAATATATTCATATATAATAAATAACATATAAAAAAATCAATTGAAAAAGTCTCTGGCAAGTCAAATTTGGAGGGGAAGGGGAAACACTACGATATACTGCCAAATCTATATTTCATTCTACCCTCAATTAACCAAACAATCATGCTTTAACCGGCCATTAATCACATCAGCTGGATTATTTTCTGAGCACATGTCAAACATTACTTTATTCAATTTTGCTTTAACTAATGATATCTGTGTTTTTGATGACTGCCAATAACAGCGCCGTGAAAAACAGGGACAAATGAGAAATCCCTAGATGATGCACTCTCTTTTAAAAGTAATGTGCTAAGAAAGTGAAAAACAGAAATGGCCAATGCCAGTTCATCCTCACAGAGTATGCACTGCTCCCCCGCCTATGATTAATTTGTGTAGGGGGTGGACAAAAATGCCCTCTTAGAAAAAAGTGTTGCGAGATGGAGGACAGCCTTCAGAGGAAAATGATACTATTTTTCCTCAAGAGACTGGTTGTTAGGTGGCGACAGGGAATTTAATAGAGGCCTAAAGCTAAAGCTTGATCCCTTTTCTCTTTCTAACCTCTCCCACTTGCTGATCTGTCTCTCGCTCCTCAAAATCTTCTTTTTTGACTCTGTAAGCCCGGAGACTCTGCACTGATGCTGTAAGAGAGCGGAGCTTTAGCAGCATAAAGTGTGGTGCCAGAGAGCAGGTTTAATACACTGTGTGGCCAGAATACACTGACAAGCCCTAAATAATCTATGACTCACTTTGAACTCAGTCCATAGCTTAGCCTAGGAAGACTGAAAACTTTCCTTAATCCTCTTCCTATTTCTATGTGGCTCTGTATGAGCATTGTCTCTAAAAAAAAGCAGTTTTAAAGGAACACAGACAGTTTTACAGAGTTGCTACTGATGTTGTCAATGACGATCCAATTCACCAGGAGGTTAAATGTAAAGCTCAGTTATTGTGGTGAGGTCTCTGTGAGTACACATTACTTGAAATGAGGATTACTAGCCACTTACCCAGAAGAGAAAGTTGAAAACAAAGAGCAGGTACTTGAGGCACACGGTCACCCAGTCGTTCTGGTCATCTTTATAACCCACCGACATCTTTTTGTCTTCAGTTGAATTCTATAAGTGCAGATTTGTTTGTTGGAAACATTACATTTTCCTGCAAAGTACTGCTAAAAAATGTATCACAATAAAAAAAAAATCTTACTATAGTTTTCTTTAGATGTGTTTTTAGCATTTACATTCCTTCCTTTACCCAAAAATAGCTAAACAAGTATTGTTCACACATTTACACTTATCCAGCTGCACATAACTCCCATGTCCCAGACTTCTCACTGCACGACATATTACTAGTTGTTTAGTGATGCAGCATCCAAGGCCCCAATATGACATGCTTTTGTTATATCACAAACCACATCTTTGAATTATCACTAGGACATGTCCCTATGAATCATTAATTGAGCTTCTAGTCTTGGCCCTGTAAATAAAAGGCCGTGGGTGTGGAAAGCACTTAGACCTATACAATTGATCTAAATAGCATCCTTCAGCGGACAGAGCATAAAAGAAAATGTTGCAGCTTTTCTGTCTGCCGGCTCAGGAATAATACACATAATACTGTAGGTGTAGATCTGAGAGGAAAAGTGATGAATAAATCATTTGTTGGGGATGAAAATGAATAAGGTAAACACGCAAGCTAGTAAGCTTGCTAAAGGGTCAGCTTGTCTACAAAGGAAGAAGGAAAACGAAAGGAAAAATTGTCTCTCCATGCATGAGATTTTCCACTTCATTCAGGCTTTGAGATATTCCATCTACCTTTACTCATAAACAATAAATGGGAATGGGGTTTCATCTGAAATATCTACAGCATTTTCTACAATACTTCAGTTATCTTTTGATAATTTACCTTAATTGCCTTGTTTTTAGATTTTATCTGACATATTGTGGAGCAACAATGCTCCAACAATGCTCTCTCTCTAAAGCATTTGTGACTAATATATGAAGAACAGAAAAAGTAAACATAAAACTGATGAAAAAAAGCATAGGTGTGTCTATAAATAGCAGTGAATCAAGTTTTATTTTGAAGTTTCAATAAGCAGTTACCTTGCAGATTTTGTTTTTTAATAATTCATTTAAATGTATTAATAAATTATTCTATAGACTATTTGCTTCTCAGCAGCATAACAAGAAAATTATATACGGCTGAGTTGCTGAGTCAATAACTATTATTGATCAACATAATGTATATGCTTCTGAAATGGGTCCATTGTATAGAAGGTGAGAGAAGGTTCCAGATCTGATAAGTAAACCCAGTGCAGAAGTGTTAACATTACTATTCTTTCTTTTTATTTAATTGTTTTTTCGGCCAGTAGGGGGCGACTGTGGCAGTATAAAGACAAGGTTTGTGGAAAATAAACCACTCTTTCAATGGCAATGGAGAAAACTGTATAAATATAAATGTTTAAAAAGGGAATAAAAAAAATAAAAAAAACAGGTTTCCATCAAATAAATCTTTTATGATAATTTACCCAGTCCCTGGTGTTCATCTGTACTAAGTATAGTCTGCAAGATCTCTGTTTACTGGGTGCGAAGCGTCCACATTTATATACCCTGGAGGAGGCTGTAAACTTTCTGTAAGTCCAGGAATCTCACTACTGACTGATGACAGTGATAGTGAGGTAAGTTATTGAGGTTATCCTTAACTTTTCCTTAAGGTTTGTCATCTTTTTTTCAGGAGACAAAGCTTCAAGTGAGAACAAAGAGCTGTAGGTGAGGGAGTAGAGAGCAGTGGTGGGAGAGTCGGATGAAGAAGAGGAGGAGTAAGAGGCAGATGATGTGGAGATGGCAGAGAGAGTGAGCAGGATGTATAAAACCCAAAGAGCAGACAAGGAGACAGGGTCGGGAACAGCACAGATGAGTGCCTTTGAACCACCATGTAGTCCAGCTTCTTCAGTCCGGCCCAGTGTGGTTCAGCCACAACCAGTATCTGTGGTCAGTGAGCTTCTTATTAATTTGATTGAGTAACTGATTTTATTTCCTATTTTATTTCACAGTAAGGAGGTCCTGGGTTTGAATCCATTGGCCGGCTGGGGCCAAACTGTGTCTAATGTTTACATGTTCTTCCCATGCAATTATGCATTCTCTCCCAATACTTTGCATTCCTCCCAGAGTCCAAAGTCATGCATGTTCTATATGTGTAAGCCCTGCCATAGATTTGCAACTAGCCCTAGGTTCAGCCTGCCAATTGCAATGGAAAATGACAAAAATTGAACAGAGTAGAGCAGAGGAAAATCAAGCCAAGTAGGTGCTAGTGGAAAAGAGAATCTTGTGCAGTTCCATTGTAATGCAATCTGTAGTGGGGCACAGAACACTACAAAAAAAAACCCAAAACAAAACAAACAAAAACACCCTGAGGTTTACTTTTAACATAGTATTCCCCATGCCCCCCTTATCCTCTTGGTTCCCCTTATGAACCCAAATTTCAAAATATCCTTTAACCTCCCCTGTAAATACAGCCAAGTTTCCTTTCCGTGTTCGTGCCTACTGCAAACTATTAAATGACAAATAAAATTTAAATGAAATTAAACAATTTGTCTGATTTTAGAGCGTCTAAGCTGGCCGTTAACTCTTTCCTAACAAGGCCTTCCTGCTTCTAACAGTCTGTCCAGATGAATTAGGAGGAAACGAACACGGGTCCCCCTTAAAAAGAAAAAGAAAAAAGCCAGGTCTCGGACATTTTAGACTTTAACCTGCGCTGTTGTGCTCCAGCATCACAAGCTACGAATCAATACACAGACACTTAAGTCCTTTTCTGTGTAAGTCAAACTTTCCCCCCCTCTTCTTCAAGATAGCTGTCCTGAAAATCCTGAAAAAATAAATGTCCCACCTGCGTTGCCGATGGCAGGACAAAGTTTAAACACATTATCTCACAGTTGGACAGACAAACAGGCGTTTTCATCTTATATCTGACCACATACTCACCAGACCGACGTTTAAGGCTGGAAAAAGGACCTTGTTTATCTCCGTCTACTCAGAGTCTACGGCACCACTGCAGTGGGCGTTTTGTCCGGTCCAGTCAAGCTTGTTGCTTTCAGGGTGTCCGACAGTCTGTGCGGATGGTGCTTTTGCTTGCAGCTCGTATTTTCGAGTTTCAAGAAAATTCATTACATTGATTTGTAACAAATTGTAATAAAATGAACTCCATATATGTGCAGGTAGACACTAAAACTACAAAATGAATCAATACAAATAGCCTCCATGTTTCAAATACAACAATTATTACTTACAGTGTAGGTTACAGTGAGTTCCAACAATGACCTCTCTACTCACACGCAAAATAAAACAAAGTACATCATTTACTTTGTTGGTACAGATATTGCTGCCGAGTAAAAGTATGATTGTGTAAAAATATTAAACAGTCTGGGTAGTAACAGAAATCTGCATAATAGGCATAGCAACGGGTAGTCAAGGAAGGCTGCAGTAGTTAACCGTGTCACATAGTAGGGAGTGACAGAGAAGGAACTGACTCAATACCACTAGGTAGTCTGAATACCACAGTGCCATTAACAGCATAACCTTGGTTACAATGTAACCACAACCCCTCTGAAGAATTTTCCAATAGGGTGTGCGTGACTAACCAAAGACAGAGTCAAAAAAGCATAATTTACTGTGAGCATAGCCTTGGCACATTGGCTTGTTTGCATGCAGGTTCTATTCATTTCTATTACTACAGTTGGATAAATCTGATTAATAATTCTAGTCATGCCACTTAACACATTTCAATTTGCTCTTCATAATGTGAAGTTGACTATGAAATTATTGAACAGACCAACTCTGTGACCTCAAAGAGAAAAATGGAAATTTGGTATTTCAGGAATGAGCCTATCAGCATTAATTTGATTGTCTAGACGGTTTTTTTTGTTTTTTTTTACAATTCAGCAATAATTTAATCACCAAAGAATACAAAAAAAGCAGGGAAAAATAAAGAGATAAAACTGTAAAAAAAAAAAGGTAAACACCATGGTAATTCTGGTACCCACTTATATCAATGTTAACAACATAAAAACTACCTTACTCCTATGTCACTTCTGTTGCTTTACATCCCTGTCCAACCAGTGTGTTCAGTGATGAGTTTTTATTGTAATGATAAATCTTTATCACAACAAGGCATCCTTTTCTGAGCAAAACAGACTCTGCAGTGGGCTGTTTCCTCTATTTCCGCCTCAGTAATTCAATGTGCTTGCAAGCTTTTAGAAATAGATGGTGGCTGCAGGCCTCGGCAGTGGGCACCTGGACTGGCGACAGTCAGTCTAAGAAAACAGCATTACTTAGCAGAGGATGTCATGAATCAGGTCAGGTTTTCCCCAATAAATATTGTCTAATCAGAGTGTGATAAAACAGGCCATCATCGTCCCATGGCTAGCAACTTGGAGCCTGTTTTCCACTTTCTCATAGGTGAGACATGGCAGAATAAACAGAAATCTGGCTTAAATGGTAAATGGTCTGCATTTGTATAGTGCTTTTCTAGTCCCTAAGGACCCCAAAGCGCTTCACACTACATTCAGTCATTCACCCATTCACACACAGGCGATGGCAAGCTACATTGTAGCCACAGCTGCCCTGGGGCGCACTGACAGAGGCGAGGCTGCCGGACACTGGCGCCACCAGTAGGCAAACATGGGGTTAGTATCTTGCCCAAGGATATTTGGCATGCAGCCAGGAGGCAGCCTGGGATCGAACCACCGACCTTCTGATTAGTGGCTGACCTGCTCTGCTTAGTCTTAAGCCAGCTCTTTTCAGTGCCAGACCATTCCCTCTGTGTCCAGTCCCATTCTGCTGGAGTTACTTTATCACCTTTCATGGTTTTGTAACCCACTAGGCTCTCCAATTCTTTCTCTCACAAAGGGGTAGGAGTAGGTCATGACTGAGTGTGCATGTCAATCACAAACAGGTTAAGGGGAAAGCAAACATTGTGTGCACTGGTGTGTGCATGTGTGATTATTGCAGCCATTCATTTAAATTTCACATTCTTCCTAACCAATTCTTAGCACCAGTTGCTTATCTAGCCTTCTATTCACGTCATAAAGAGAAGACAAGAAATTTAAAAAACAAGAAATGATACTTGTTTAAAGAGCTACTCAGATCCTACTTCTTATGGCTGACTTCTTGTACCCAGACTGCCACGTGCTGCAGTGCCTGCAGTACAATTCAGGCAGATTATAGGTGCCAAATTGCAAGAGATAAGAAACATCAAGAATCTTACAGAGTTTTATCAGCTTGTGCTAACCTCGTTGCTATTTTTCTTTGATGGATTAGGAAAGGTCAGGATGAACTACAGGATTTCCTGGACATGAACTAAGCGGCTGCTGTAGATAAAATAAGAAATTGTTACAGTGAAAGCTTGAGGGACAAGTCTTCCTGCCTCACAAGACACAAGCATACGCACAAAGAACTAGAGGACTAGAGAAACACAAGCACAAAGAAGTAGAGAAACACAAGCAGTGAAAGCAATCTGTGTGTGGGAACTCTGGGACAATGTCAACAGATGGAACTGAGCATACTAAGCAGAGCAACACCATGTAGCATCAGCTGACAGATTCACAACGGAAACAAGGGAGGTTGGAGTAGCCATCAAAAACTATAATTAATCCCAGAGTGTTTTTTTTTTCCTTTTTTGTTTGTTTTGTTTGGGGTTTTTTTGAAGGCACTCGAGATTTTTAATCTAGCATGGAAAATGTGTGCACACCTTATTCTAGCTTTACAAACCATCTCAGTTGTCCATCAGCTAGCTGGCCTGCGATTCTGGTCCAAGTAAAAATCACAGCTATCAGTGTGAACACTTCTCCATACATGCATTTTCCCAAGAGGACGGATCCGAATGATTTGAGTGATTCGCACACGTTCCATCTAGCACCCTCTGGAGGCTAACGCCTGTGGGTTTGAGCAAACGGTCTCAACACCTTTACAAACAATACAATTCCTTAATTTAGTACATTTTACTTTATCCTATATAAGTATAAGGTTTTAACACGTAACCAATTTACTTTAGCCTATAATTTAGAACTTTCTGGGGGGGGGGCGTTTTAATCCATAATAAATTTACCTACATAAACCCCAAAACGAGCTTCCCAGAGCCCCCTTAGTTAAGTTCTTATCTTTTTTTTTTTTTTTTTTTTTTTTTTTTGCGCTTTTAAATTATATATATTTTTAATGCGGCTCACACCAATTTTAATGTCATGAAAGGGTTAAAAAAAATTAAGAGGCGTATCGTAAGTGACCACTGGGGGAGGGCCGCTTCTGGACGCCAACGTGTTGAAACGAAACTTATGTAAAACCCCTCAAAGAGAACTGTTTTTTAAATAGAGAAAGTTTGCTTTCTATTTTTCGCAGCTTTTATTAATCAGAAACTTGAGACTTTGCAGGTATGGTTACTTTACTGGTTTCTTACACAGTCTGAGCAGTTTGTTCAGTCCACTGAGTTGAATTGTATTAGTTTTAGGTTATTAGTATTCATTTATTTATTGTATTTCGCTCTTGTGCAGATATGGCAACTGCCAGCAGTCTGTTGTCAGAGGAGAGGTTCTTATGCTGCATCTGTTTGGACGTGTTTACCGAGCCAGTGTCAACCCCGTGTGGACACAACTTCTGCCGCCCGTGTATCCACAAGTATTGGGACTCTAGTGACGTTTGTCAGTGTCCATTTTGCAAAAGGACATTTTCTTCGAGACCTGAACTCAACGTCAACACTACCATGTCTGAGTTAGCGGCTGAGTTTGCAAAGCTGGTCCAAGTCAAAGTGTCAACTTCAGACCGAGAGCTCCCAGAAGGAACAAATGTTCTTTGTGATATCTGCACCGGGATGAAAGAAAAGGCCGTTAAGTCTTGTTTGATGTGCCTTACTTCTTTCTGTGTAGTCCACCTGGAGCCTCATCAGAGAGTTTCAGTGCTTAAGAGCCACAAACTAATCGATCCTGTGATTAATCTTGATGAGAGGATGTGCAAAAAGCACAACAAGATAACAGAACTGTATTGTAGGACTGACAAGGCCTGTGTTTGTGTGTTGTGTTTCAAAAGCGATCACAAGAGTCACAATGTCATCTCGCTAGAGGAAGAGTATGAGGCTGTGTTAGCAAAAAATGATGAGGTAATGGCAAATATCCACAAGATGATACAATCACGATGCGATAAGATAGATGCAATTGAAAAGTCACTTGATGCCAGCCAGAAAGAAGCCGATGAAGAGAAAGAAGCCAGTGTGCAGATGTTTACTGACTTCATTCGCTCTATTCAGAAGAGTCAAGCTGATGTTGTTCAGGTGATTGAAGAGAGGCACAGAGCGATGAAACAAAAGGCTGAAGGTTTTCTGAAAGAGATGAGGATGGAAGTTGCTGAGCTTAAAAGCAGAATAAGCCAGCTGGAGCAGCTGTCACGATCTGAGGACCATCACTGTCTTGTCCAGAACTTCTCAAGCTTACGGGCTCCTTCAAGTAAGGGCTGGTCCAGTGCTGGTGTTTACAGCAACTTGTCTTTTAATGAAGTGAGAAGAGCCATGGCTCAGGTGAAACAAACAGCTGATATAATTTTGGAGAAAGTTCCAGAGATCAAAATGAAAAGAATGAGAGAACATGCAGTAGACTTGACTATTGATCCCGACACAGCACATTGCTCACTTACCATTAGTCAAGACCGAAAACAAGTTGGAACTGCAGAAAAACAGAATCTTCCAAAAAATCCAAAAAGATTTGAGATGTATCCAGAAGTCTTAGCAAAGGAGGGCTTCACAGGGGGGAAGTTTTACTTTGAGGTGCAGGTGAAAGATAAGAGTAAGTGGACTGTTGGAGTGGTGAGAGAGTCTGTAGATAGAAAGGGAGACACACGTCTATCAGTTTCAGATGGTTATTGGACCATCGGATTAAGTGAGGGCAAGTATTATGGATATGAAAATTCAGCTGTTTTATTGGTACAGTTAAAAAAGCTTCAAAAAGTGGGCATCTTCGTGGACTACGATAAGGGAGTGGTTTCTTTCTATGATGTGGATTTCAAGTCACACATCTACTCTTTCAGTGGCTTTCGCTTTAAAGACAAACTTTATCCATATTTTTGCCCTCATTATAACACAGACAAAATGAATGTTGCCCCTCTTGTCATAACACCTGTACCTCACAGATTAGCTTAGTATGATCCTCATTTGCAGAAGACAAACTAGGCTTCAGCATTTCCATAATCAGTATGTAAAACTATATCTGCTTGGAAGTTCATCACAAGATCATTCTATATGTTTGCCTTCTTTGTCTAATGTAATATGCTATGATGTTAATATATTTCAGTGGCTAAAATTACCAGCTGACTTCATAATGTAAGTAAGATAGACTTTGACAAGATATTTGTATGTATATTTTTGTATTTAGACAAGGTTACATGCAGGTGAATTTAAAAAAAAAAAAAAATTACACACACACACACACACAGAAATTCATGCCAGACCTTCTGCTTTTTGTTATCAAATTCAAATTAAAAGCTTTATCAGATTCACAGAAAGAGATGATACTAAGATGAGAAGATGAACTCTCTGTTTAAGCTGTTTTTTGTAGTTAGCAGTAACTGGAAATGAATTGATTTTATGTATTTGAAAAGTTACCTGAATAAACTTCACGTCAAGACTGATTTTCTCATATCGTTCCTTTATATTGCATTCCTCATAGTTTAGGCAGAACTCATATAAATACAAAAGGACTGTAACGTCTTCCCTGTGCCATTTTGACCCATTGAATGCACTACATTGCTTCAAAAGATTACAGTGGCTCTGGTTAAGTGTGTGCATAAGACATAACACACCTTGAAGAAGATATAGAGATATTTAATTCTTCATATAATTACAGGCTAAAGGTCAGTGTCGCCGAGCCTTGCTGCTACCCTGCTTGGAGTCTTTAACACTATAGGTTTATGATGGAACTTGCTGCGACTCACGTCTTTGTCACGCTCACAGCTTTGTGAGACTTATAAGTCAATCAATAGTATTCTGCCCACTGCTTTCACTCCTGACTCCTGCCTGTGTGCTCCTGCCCCCACACTGATTTGTGTGGATGATAAAGTGTATGCGCTCGCATTATCCTCAAGTGTGATGCGTAGGCTGATCTTCTTAAGCACCACTGATGGAGCTCACCCATAACTGTGACTAAAAACCAGTGTGTTTCATTGTGTGTTGTCTGTCATTAATGGGAAATGAGCCCATTTTTCCTTGCGACAAATGTTTTGTTATGTTTTTCAAAGTGGGTTACTATTAACTGAATCCTTTGATAGACTATGAAAAGACTGAGGGAGAGTAATGAAAGAGGTACGGATACCTCTGGAAATGGAAATCAAACATTGTGCGATGAAAGATATTTTGACATTCTTGGAAGAAGGCAGCGTGAATATTACATTGCAGGATTTAACTGCATTATTCTCTCCTTAACATGATCTTCTATCCCATCTTAAGCAAAACATATACTTTTTTCTTTTAGTCGTATGTCTAAAAGACTGAGGAGGGCCAACTGTGTAATCAGGTGTAAAATAGAAATAGAATGATTTAGGGTCAGCTCTACATGAGGTTGATGTGAAATACAAGGGGAGAAATCTCTGACCTGAAACAACACCAGTGAATATAGGCTACTGGGAAGAAAAAAAAAGTCTAAAAATGGTCAATCACACTGCTCTCTATTGATTCAAAGTACACATTTGTTGTGCTTAGAGCCACAACACAATCAGTGATGACACAGCAGGTTTTTTGACTTTTGCAGCCACTAAAAAAGCACCTGCTGTGACTTCTGATTGGGATGAAGAAAGAGGGCAGCATGCTTAAAAGTTACAGGAGTTACAGTAATGTACAAAAGTCTTGAGCCACTCTTCATTTCTTTAGATTTTGATTCCACAGAGCCAGACTTGCTTGTCATTTTTTATAATGGTCTTGAAAAATCTCCAGGCTTTCTGAAGGCCATTTGAGATGTAGCTGGCCCTTCATTTAAACAGCCTACTGTTCACTGAAACCTCATCAAAAGTTATCTGAGTTGGAAGGGTGGCTGTTAATAAGCCATTCTTAAGGAAGGAGAACAGAGAAAAATAAGGCTGAGGTGTGCCAAATTACACAAGAAATTGACTGGAAAAAAAATCAGCTGTAATATGTCTTATGGAGTAATGAATCCAAATTTGAAATATGCATGGAAGAGGTCCGAAGAGAGATACAACAGTGAATGTCTATAGCCATCTTTAAC
The DNA here is from genome assembly GCF_965226115.1 of Aulonocara stuartgranti. Taxonomy (NCBI): domain Eukaryota; kingdom Metazoa; phylum Chordata; class Actinopteri; order Cichliformes; family Cichlidae; genus Aulonocara; species Aulonocara stuartgranti. The sequence goes on from NC_138953.1 coordinate 28,809,598, forward strand.
ACAGCGTGGATACTCTACCGTGCTTTGAGGCTGGATTTCAGCCAGTGTTGTTGGAGCTCTTATCCAAATTAATCAAATTATGAATGTAGAAAAGTTCCACCAGATTTTGATCGACCATGTAATACCATGTAGTGTCTGATTGGCAGCAACTTCATTTTTCAGTACGACAATGATCGCAAACATACTGCCAATGTAGTCAAAGTATGCCTGGATGAAACAACGCATCAGTCATGGATTGATCTCTCCAGGGTTCGAACCTCAACCTTGACAGAAAACAAAACAAAAGGCAGCCAGCATCCAAAGAAGAGTCTCGGATGTGTTTCAAGAAGCCTGCAGAACTAAGAAATTACAAGAAAGCTTACCTATTAGAGTTTAAGCTGTGTTGAAGAATGAAAGGCAGCTTTAACTGAACAAAAGGGGAAAAAAATCCCACATTGACAGCTAACTCAAGAGACAAAAAGCATTAGAACTTAAGTCATTACCTTACTTAAGGATAAATAAGTTAATTAATTACATTAACGCATAAGCAGAAAATAACCTACAGTAACTACTTTCCGATATGGAAGTGCAAAAGACAACTGAAAGGGAGGATAGTTTCTATATATGTGGTTTCTATTAAGGGACAGAGGAATGATAAGAAATGATAAGAAATCAAGGACAAGGAGTGTGGTGTAGATAAGTGAGGAAATCCGATCATTACTACAAATTTAGTTGAAATTTAAATATTTTAACTATGGTGTGTGAGCTGGGCCCCTGGGTGCCTCCTGTGCGAGCTTTACCGGGGATGTCCTACCGGGAGGCTAGATTACATCTCTTGTCTGGCCTATAGGAACGCCTCGGTGAGTCCAGGAGGAGGGGAATGGTTTGCTGAGGCTGCTGTCCCCCAACAACATAAAACGGATGGATGGATATATTCTAACACTTAAAATAAAGATTCCAAAACGGAAATGATCGAATAACGTATGAAAAAATGTGCTCAGAAATTAATGTATATGTGTATTGTTTGAATGGACCTGCTCTGACTGATTTTCATATCACAACGAATACATGACTGTTTCCATGCGTTGTCTGTGGTAGACTACTCAGTCATGAATCGGGTCAAATAGCTTTTTTTGTACGTTTTGGTTGTAACACTGAAAAAAGATATCGTCAAAATCATTTTTAGCTTTCCACAAATTACCATGAAATTATAAACGGAATCAACTTTCAAGTAACAATGTAACTATAACATGATTCTGATAGGCTTTGTGCCAAGTAATTAAAAACTATTTACTGCTACTAATCGGAAGCTGCACACCTTTAATCGATTTACAATTCAGATATCATTAAGGGACCTATAGGTAGCCTACACCTCTCTCAACATTAAACAGCCTCATGGTCAGAATTAGCATACCACGTTTGTATTGCAGTTGTTGTTTTTTTCTTCTCCAACTCAAACACCTGTGTTATATAAGCGAGCCACTAAGAATCTTGCCGGTTGCCTGGGTCCTTTAACTGTGGGAAAGTCTGGTGTGAGAAGGAATCTAGCTTTGAGAAGGCAGAGATTAAGCTATTCTTTTTGGTGAGTTGTATTTTTGTCACCACTCGTTTCATGTCGTCAGCGGGGTCCCAGTTTAACGGGCAGGCGGGTGCACACTAAGCAGTTTGAACTCCCCTTTTTAAACTTTCTCTGCGGAGAAAGCCTTCGGCGTTACAACTAAAAGGGCTTTAACACAAGAGTCGGAGTCCCTGTGATGAGAGCTGTTTCCAAGAGATGAAGTGGCTGATGAGAAGCATTTTTGTGGAACTGCTTTTGTAATACGCGACTGAATGTCTTTCTTGGTGGTGGTGCGGCACATTTCGCGTCTTCTCTGATAGCCTGCTTTTACCGGAGATGTAAAAATGAGCGAGCGGGTTACGCTGAAGCGGCGCACGAGGGTTTTAACGGAAGGACCGACTAGTGCTGGTATCAAACCTACAACCTTCTACTCGCAACACCATCTCTCCAGCCAATAGACTGCTCTGCCTCCCTGAGTCCTCCCACTAAAAACAACCTGTATCGCATTTATAGTATGGATATCCGAACGTTTCACCTCGCTCAAATTCATATTCACAACTTTCCACCGGGAGTGGGTTTAGCCTAATTTGTAAGAAATTGTGATACATTCTTAGAATGACCCTCACTTTTCCGTGTGTTCCAGTCATATTCTGTGGCTCTCTGTTATTTTTCCCACGTTTCTATTAGGATTTCAGAGCCCCCGAACACTTAAAAGAGTTGTAGCCTAAATCTCGTCAGCTCTCATGGGACTGAGGCATTCGTCGCGTTGTTTGCTGCTACGGCGGAAGATGGCGGAGGCGGACAGCTCAGAGGTAGGGACCTTGTGGTGTCCTGCACCGCATTTAGCGGGACCGGTGAACTCTCCGTCTGGTATTTTTCGATCGTGTCAACACATTTGGTGTAGATATTATGCATATCTCTGTATTTTTCAGCGATAATTATGGAGACGAGTTTAAGAATAGATTTTGCACTGATGGCTTGTAAGCTAAGTAAAGTGCATGTCCTGCAGATGTCAGGACAGCTCTAGACTCAAAAGACGCATGGAAATGCAGTTAAAATAGACGATGCATATGGAATATTTGCATTTTGATTAAGTGGTTCATTACTGATGCACGGACATGGGCTGCTGAACGTGATAATGTCCGCTGTCCTTGGTGCTGAAGCGGAACCTGCATCTCTTGCCGGCTCCTCCATGAGTGCACAGTGTATCACCGCTGTCTCATATGTGTTATGGAAATGGCTTTACAATACAATTAAAAAACATTTCAGAGTTTATTCTTGGTTTGAATTGAATGATCTCTCTAGAAGACCGTTATTAACCTGTAACCTATGTATTCCCATAATTTCGTTTTAAACCATTAACTTGACTGTGATGTCTAAATGATGCTACAAACTCTCCCTTTTTTTTCTTTTCTTGTATGTCCTTAACAGAGGCAGCAGCCTGTAATGTCCCCCATTTCTCAGTCTGCTCAGCCCTCCCCACTGCCTAAACCAGTGCCTACTACCCACCATGTGCCCTGCGTTCCCCATACGCCTCATGTAGCAGCACTGGCCACCTGTCCTGGTCGAGGCAAGATTGCCAAGTTCATCAGCCCCGAGGAAATGACATCACGGGACTACTACTTTGACTCTTATGCTCACTTTGGCATCCATGAGGTATGCAGACAGGGCTGGAAAAACAGCAGCTTGGTATGATTAGAATTTTTAAAAAAAGGCACCCCCTTGACTCTTTCTATCTTTGCCAAGGAATTTCAACCATGCTTGGCTGGCTTTACACTAGTAGGATATGTCAAAAAATAACCTAAACCGATTTAACACTATAATATACAAGGACAATTGGGCTTTTATTTTGATTTTGATGCATATTCTTATGCTGTATTTTCAATAACTGTGAACCTTGTGCATACAGAAATCAAACCTTCAGTTCAGTAGATCCACTTAAGGTAACAGATGCCAAGGGAAAGCCTAACGAACGACTAAAAGCAACAAAATGGAGACAAATAAAAACAGAACTCTCAGAATCTGCCCTTAAAAGGAGTTTGAGATTTAAACAAAAGCATCTGCAACATTTTTGAAATTATTAAATTTATCGAATAATAAACTCCCAGCATGAACCAAACTTTAAGTATTAAAAGTGATTTCAGTAGCTGACAACTGACAAAACACAAGGCTTTTCTATTACCAAGCACCACTAAAAACATTATATGCATGGTAAAAATCCATATTCAGCACTCCAGTAGTAAAAAGTGTTTGTTTGTCTTTTAAAACTATCTGAAGTAAAGTGCCAAGGCCACAGCCCAACTAATGACCTTGGTATGTGACAAAGAGATGGTGGAAAAGTTTAGGAACATATAGACCTCTTAAACAGTGTCTGCATTTAGCATATAGGTCAGCTTTTTGTCTGCTTGCAGTCAACCAGTGTGTCCTGATTAAAGCAGTGCAAAGTGAAAAAGAAGGAAAGTGGGATATGTGAATGGGCTCAGGGAGAAGGGTATCAGGCAGTCCCCAAAGGCTTTGTGTTGTACTCCTGTCTATTTCAAGAAGCTCTGCCACTGTCACTAACGCTTTTGGCCTAAATACTGCCTTTTCCATATCATTACTCATGGAAAAAAAATCAATGTATTCTCAAAACTGCCCACACTTGCCACAATGTAGATCCATTATGTAACATAATGTGTAATATGTATTCCTTTGAGGATTTTTATGAATCACACTGCTCTTTGGTAGTTGAGTTTTTGGTCCTTTGTATGCGTGCCGGTACTGGAAAAATCATCAGGTAACATGGACTCTTACTCTTATTATCACTGCAGGAGATGCTGAAAGATGAGGTGCGGACACTGACCTACAGGAATGCCATGTACCACAACAAGCACGTGTTCAAAGATAAAATAGTCCTGGATGTCGGTAGCGGCACTGGAATCCTCTCAATGTTTGCTGCCAACGCCGGTGCCAAACATGTGTACGGGGTGAGACAAATAGATGAACTATCTGACCACAAACAAATGCTTCACTGCAATCAAACATTCACTGCTGTTGTTTAAATCTTTATGAGAGAAATAGTTGCAGTCTACACATATTTGACTTCTGACTCCTCCATATCAAATACATTTATTTTAAAAAAGTATCCTGGCTTTTTAAAAATGTATCTTAAGAGCTTGTCAGGCAAACTCTGTTAGACAGAGGCAATAAGAGACACCTGGCTCGCCTTAGAGAACAGCTGTAAGTGACAGGTTGGTGTTGTAACCCACAGTTATGTATGATTTATAGGCTGTAGTATACCCATGAATAGGAAGGTTTAATCATGAGTTTTCATTTGGCACCAGATCTGAGATGACTTATCTGGAAGAACAGCAGCTGCATCCATAGACACTGTTATTTGCACTTGAAGATGCAAAAAGCCCCTTAGTGTTTTTAGATGGATTTGATTAATTTTTTGTGTGTGTTTACTCACACTAAAACCCATGAAATATTTTCTAATTATTGATAAATTGATCAAAAAAGTGTTTGCTTGTTTTTAATTTAAAGATAGACCAATAACTCCATGTCTCGACCTTTTAACTGGATGTTATTTTTCTGTGATCCTGCAGATTGAATGCTCAAGTATATCTGAATATTCAGAGAAGATTATCAAGTCGAATCACCTGCACAATGGTAAGAAGAAGTATTGTTTCTCATTACTGCCATAATCCCACATCCACCTATCTGAAGACAGAACGATGCAAACATATCTGGTTGAGAAGTAGCGTGTAAAATCTGTATATTTCCATCATTACCGTCACACTTGACAATATTAGTCACAGTCCTGATGGTTAAATGGCAGCTCGTCAAATAACAGTAATCTTTGCCATCAATCAGAATCCCCTCAGTGGGGCTTATTACCATTGTAAAATGCCACCCTGAACTTCACAGAGGGAGGATGGGAAACAGATGCTTGGTTTCATAACCTACATATTTGACATTAGGCTGGTTTTAATTTAATCTTTTATATTTACATTTCAGGTACTTGGCTTTTGATCCCCTGAACATAGACTAGTGGTAAAGTTATAATGTCAGGACTTCCGTTTATGCATTAATAACTATAAATATTCCAAAAGTAGATGTAGAACTGACTATCAGTCATTAGAAAAAGGTAATTTAACCTCCAATTGTGTTATTAGGGGCAGAGTATTGAATTGCTGAATTTTCCTGTAATTTCTGAATATTTGATAAATGAAATTTTGTGACTAGCTCAATTTACAAAACCTTGGCATAAATTCAGTAACTGCCCCTTTATGCTACTTTAGAAGGAAAGCATCTGTGCACTGCATTCATTAATGTTGTGGAACACAGATGGCTTAAATTCACTGAATGAATGAACACCTGCCCTGAGAAAATGTATACATTTTTAAAATTATTTTTCCTTATATTTAGTAATGAAATTAATGATATATACTGCACATCATAGGTCAATTGGTAATACAAAACTCCCTGCCGTGTAACACCTCTTTAAATTGGTGGTGTCTTCTTCCTCTGGAGGTCAAAGATGTCAGAATGGGGAAATGAGACAAATAAAATGCATGCACCAAAAAAAAAATCAGGCGCCAGATGACAACAATAATTAAGTTGGACTAATTTACAGCAATCCCAAGGCATACAAACATTGTCACTTGAGAATAATGTCATTTGCTCTAATCTGATGAAGAAGCTGTGAAGTAATTTACTGCCTGCTGTTTTGTGGCTATGCACACTGCAGTCATTACCATCTTCAAGGGCAAGGTGGAGGAGGTGGAGCTGCCCGTGGAGAAGGTGGACATTATAATCTCAGAGTGGATGGGCTACTGCCTTTTCTACGAATCCATGCTCAACACGGTCATCTTTGCCAGGGACAAGTGGCTGGTAAGATGGTGCTGCGGGAGGTTTGGGGAGTTAAGCAGGGCTTTATGTGCGTGTGTGTCTGTGAGTGGCTGGCTGGACAAATAAGGCTATTTGACACATAGACACAGCACACAGCGTTGAAGTGGAGAATTTACTGTACGCTCGCTTGCATGTGTCTGCTCGCCAGATGCTGAGGTCATACATGAATGATCAGGTTGCTAACCTCAATGGCTGTCAGCAGGCTTTGAACTCAGCACATGTGATCTTTTATTACATGCCAGGTGTGTGAACAGTATGAGTGATTGATGGCCTTTGTGTGTGTGTTCACTGGTTACCTGACTTTTGTTTTCTTCTTGTATTCAGAAACCTGGAGGCCTGATGTTCCCTGACAGAGCAGCGCTCTACGTGGTAGCCATTGAAGACCGGCAGTACAAGGACTTTAAGATACATTGTGAGTAGTTACGATACATTTGTTGCAGTTTCATTTAAATTCTTTCGGGCTTCCTCTCAGCTGTGTTTAACTAGTGCCCACTGTTGCGTCACAGCGTGATGGTTCCTGTGGATGAGTAGTAGATAAAGTGCATATGAATGTTTGTTTAAATTTGGTTTGTATTCCGAACTGATTTAAGTAGTCAGTAAAACCAGATTACAAAAAGTCCAAAAGTTACATTTCAGACTCTACAGGTGTGAGTTAGCATGTTAATGTTTGTGGCAGTACAAAAGATTGAACAAGTGTTTACTTTGCTGGGAGAAAGCCTCTGTGAGGGTGAAAGGTAGCAGCCTAGGTTTGGGTCAGACCCGAGGCCCTTTCTTTTCCCACTTCATGCCTTTCTGTCTACTTTATATATGGTCTGATAAGGAGTCATGCAGCAAGACAATGATCCCAAGCAAAGCATCAAAGGTACAACAGAATGGCTAAAAATGGAAAACAAAACAATACTGCTGTTGCAATGCCCCAGTTAAAGCACAAACCTGAGTCTGATTGAAATGCTGCGTTGAGACCTTAAGAGTTGTGGATAAACAAATGCCCACAAACCTCAAAGAACTGAAGCAACACTGTAAATAAGAGTGGGCCAGAATTCCTCTACAACAATGTGAGAGACTGATAAAGTCACGTAGAAATTGCTGTTAAAGGTGGTTTTACAAGCTGCTAAAGTGCATAGTCCTGTGGAAGTTTTTTTTTTTTTTTTTACATGACTGCAAATGAAAGTCAGTTTCTTTGACCAGCTTTAGACTTCATCAGTTGCTAAATTAAAATACTGGGTTCCACTCTCCTCACTAGTAGAGCAACTTGTTTATAATGTAATAATAATAATGTATACTTTATTGATCCCTGTGGGGAAATTTCTCTCTGCATTTATCCCATTCACTCAGTGAAGCAGTGGGCAGCCATTGGGCACCCGGGGAGCAGTGTGTAGGGACGGTACTTTGCTCAGGGGTACCTCAGGGTAGTCGTTCAGTGGATTCGAACCCCCAACCTACCGATCATGGGGCCACCACTCTACCTACTGAGCTTTTCCTGCTTGCCTCAAATGCCTCAGATGTTTTCAGTCCCAAACTGAAAACATCTGAAAAGAGCTAGCTACTTCTAAGACTGAACCAAAACAGTGAAGCTGTAGGTTATAAAACCAAACAGTACTTTATGTGACAGTGACAAGCCATAGATTTTTCTTAAATGCTGATTAGTGACTGCAAGGGGGAAAAAACCCAAAACATGCCACAGTAAAAAGCAGTACCTTCTGCAAAAGTGGCTAAAATGTACAGGGTATTTATTGGGTTATAGCCATAAAGACCATAAGATTAAAAATTGGGTGAATGCAAATAATTTTTAATTTAAGTGGAAGTAGTTTAATCTAGCATTGAAACCTGTTGTGCAGCAAGAGGTTCAAAAGCATTTAAACCAGCGTGTTACTTTTTATCCTGAACTGCTTTCTCTGCTCCAAACTCACGGCATGTGTTCAAATAGCTAACACAGCTGGAGGGCTGAGCTTAACATTGTGATCCAGTATTAAAGGTGCCATTCAAACCTGTACGTACATCGGCTTTGAATCTGGGTCAATAACGCCTACTGAGTTCCCTTTCACTGCACAGGTGGCCTCCTGTGCTTTATTACATCTAAACATACATAAAGGTACATTCTTTCACATAAATCCCAAAAGAACTCACTTTACCCCAAACCCTCACACTCTTATTTTTAGTTTTTTTTGCGTTGGTGGCACACTCACCATCTCATGATACAGACTTAGTGTTTGGCCTCCTGACAAAGCAAGGTGGAGTGAAGGGACTGAGTGGGGGAGTGAATGTGTTTTTTGGTGTGTTTTCAGCCCAAATTATAATAAAACAAGGATGCCAGACATTCTGGAGGAGGTAGAGGAGGAGGCCAGAGTATATTTTCGGGACGGCTTGTCTTTCTCCACATACGGCCTGGATAGACAGAAAGACAGCGGGACTGTTCTTCCTGGCAGAGTCAAGCGCTCTGTTTTATTTTCTCTGCTACCTTTTTTGTGCTGACAGCTTAGCAGGAACAGGGAGAACAGAGCTTTGCTTGTGCCTGAAAACTGAAGGAGAAAAAAAAATCCAGAAAACACATATTGTGTGCATGGTCATTCACATGGGTATCTGGTTTGCTTTTTGTATGTACAGGGTGGGAAAACGTATATGGGTTCGACATGAGTTGCATTCGCAATGTGGCCATCAAAGAGCCTCTGGTAGATGTGGTAGATCCCAAGCAAGTGGTGACGAACGCCTGCCTTCTGAAGGTTAGTCTGCATTTGTACCAGTTTGTGAACGCGTTTTGTCTACAGTATGATTTCATACCTGTTTGTGGCACATATCCAAACACTTTTGTTTTTCTCTATCTCCTGGGTACATGAATTCCCAGAAAAAGTCAGACAGCTGTGATCCTCTGTCACTGTGAACATTCCCCATCTATTGAGTCTATTTTCTAGTACATAATAGAGATTTCTGGCTGGCTGTAATAGGCTGCAGCTCTGTTTTCATGCTTGAAGATACAACAGAAGCTTGTCTTTCATCTCGCAAATGAACAGAGGATGAGAGCATTCACAGAGGTGATAGCCTTTTTGTTTGTCCCCTCTACCTTTACCTTTTCTCTATTTCACTGTCCCTTTTCTCTCCATATATCATGTTTCTTTCTATTCCGAGCATTTTATGTCTTCATTGCCCCTTTTTTCATTATCTCTGTCTCACATCATTTTATAGTCTCGTTTCTCACTTTCACTTTTCTAATCACTCCACCGTTCCTTTCATCTTGTGTCCCATTCTCTGATTTTAAACAATGTCAGGCCTCAGTAGTCTGAGTGAATAGGGAGGTCTCACTCAGTCTTTCCCTCTGTGCGATGGTGAAATGTCACACAAGAGCAGGCATTGAGTCACCAGTGGGAATGAAATGGGCTCTCCATCAGTGTGATAAGCGATGGTCTTGCTTTTGTGTTAAGAAAAGGTGATTCATGTGTTAGGATGGAGGAGCTTAGCCACTGACATGCCTGTCTGAAATTTTATTCTCACTGCAGGTATCTTTTTTACATGTATGTATTCAGGGCATCTTCACCCCAACCCACCCCTGCCAGCCACTTCACCGCTTCTTAATTCAAACTGCCAGTCATTCCTCGCTTGCTAAAATTACAAAGTCGCTCCTGGGGATTTTTTTTCTCTCCTCCTACAATTTGCTGTATACGATACTGGCCTGGTATCATTGGAAAGGACAGAGGTGTTAAATCACAATCTGTCATGGTGACGCCACATGGCCGAGTGCTCCAAAGCCCAATAGGCTGGGCAAGATGAACAGGTTGCAATTTAAAATAAAAATCCCCCTCCATCCTCCTAAATACAGCATCATCTACATGCAAAGCAGATATGCACCTGCTCCTCTATTTTGAACCCAGTATGATGCCTAGCAGGTGACAAAGTACTTAGATCTGTGGCTACCTCAGTAAGGCAGTTTGATATAAAACACACACATATACTCACACGCACAAAACCTCCCTCCCTTGTAGACATGAGGGAGGACACCCACACAGCATGTGTAGTGCGAGCAGGCTTCATTTGCCAGCCGTGATTCAACCTGTGGGCTTTCACACACACACATATTCTTGCACATGCACAGTAATCATGGTGAATAATCAAGAAGCATTGACATACATGTGCCGCATGTGTATGTGAGAGATCGCAAATAGTGGTGGCAAGTTGCAAGCCTGTGATTGTACAGTGGCTCTATTCTGAAATAGCATGGTTATGGATTTCAAGCTCATTTGCCCTGACATATATAACATCAGCTACTGGCAATTTTATTTTCAGGAAGTGGACATCTACACTGTGAAGCCAGAGGACCTGTCCTTCACCTCAGCCTTCTGTCTGCAGATTCAGCGCAATGATTACGTCCATGCTCTGGTCACCTATTTCACCATTGAATTCACCAAATGTCACAAGAAGACTGGTTTCTCCACTGGTGAGGCTAAACAGGAGCCTTTTTTATTTTAAAGAGTTGAGATTTAAACCTCTGGGTCAATCAAATAGAAAAAAAAATTGTGTCACATATTTTGGTACAGTGTGTGTAAAAGTCTTGATCAACCCTGGTAACCAGACTTCAAAATGTTAAACTGGTTTAACTGGTCGTTCTCCCAGCTTTCTGATAATCTTCCAGGGTTTTTCATTAGATATTGGCTGCTTTTTCACTTATTTTAAGGAAGAGGAATATTTCTTATTTGGTAAGCCACTTAACACTGACCTATGAATCATTCAAGCGTTAAAAAAAGGCACCTAGTTCAAGGGATGAATCAGTTTTATTTCCACACATAACAGATAACGTAGAAAAAAACGAATTGTAATTTTATCTTTTGGAACTCTGCGACTAGCAATTCATTATAAAAATACATAATTTGTTCCAATTCTTTAGCTGAATCTATCAAAAATTCCAAAGACACCACAGTTTAACAGCCCTAAAATGCTATTTCTGGACCAACAAGGTGATTCCTAAGATCTATTGTTAAAAACCTTGACATTTCTGAGCATGCTGGGTAGTCTAATTAACAAAATTGAGGACACTGAACGGGTGGAGGACAAAAGAAATGACAAAATTATCTACAGCAGATGAACAGTGTCTGAAATGCATGTCTTTTAAAAAATAGAAAAAACTCCAGAAAAGATGCATCTGGTACTTTGGCTGATCCATCTACGGCTCAGTAAAGTCTCATGAGAAAGGAAGGGTGCCTGCAAAGAAGCCATTTTTAAAGCAGGAAAACAGGAATGAAAGGCTGAGGCATGCCAAATTACACGAGAACTGAACAGAAAATAAGTGGCAGCAGGTGTTATGGAGTGATCAATCCAAAACTTACATTTTGGATTTGTTTAAATCATCAATATGAACCAAGGTGTTTAGGAAAGAGTCACTACAGCCATCTGTAAAACACAGGGGAGGCTCTCTCATGGTTTGGAGATGAATTTGTTGTGGAGGTGTGTTGGGGATCTTGTCAAAATCGATTCAATAACAAACACAGAAAAGTGCAGTTAGGTTTGTGCCACCGTGCAATATAATGTGGAAAGAGATTGGTAACAGTTTGATTTATCAGCATGACAATGATCCCAAACACAGAAAAACACACATGGAACTATCAGTCATGAATCGAACTATCAATCAGGGGTTGGCCAGAGCCTGAATCTCTGGATCATCCCAACAAGGAAAAGATCAAAAGACAGCCAACATCCATGGAAGAATTCTGAATGTCCTTCAAGAAGCCTGGAGAACTATTCCTGAATAAAACTCGTTTCAACAAACTGCTGCACCCATTTCCCATCATTGAAGGAAAATATACAGAATTGAGGGGTGATTCAAGCCATTTCCACAGTACTGTACTATACATTTTTGATATTACTTTCTCCATGTGGTGCTTATATAGTGAGGTTGTGTTATGCTGCATAGCAGACAAGGACAATTACTTCCCAGGATTGTCTATCAGGACTCTATTGCAATGTACCCAATGCGATGCAACAGAAAGGTTTATGAAAAGAGTGGACAACTCCTGTAGTTCACTTTCAATGATAAAACAATTCTAAGGAACTTTAAATGTCTACACTCACAATCTTTTCTGAAACTTATGCCTTAAAACACATATTCTCCAAATCCACTTGTTATTTAACTGAAACACCAATGAGTGACATTTCTTTTTCACTTGTGATCAGTTTTATTTGTCACAGCAAGTGTGTTTCAGAACTGAACTGAGGTGTTCAGCGATTCACAGATTTCAAAACCTGATATAAATATTATTTCTCCTAGATTATTCAGTTATTTTACACCACAAAAGTTTATAAAATGTATAAAACTGTAGCCAAGGATACATGAAGATTTGCTTGCACCGTTAAGCAGATTCACATCCTGGCTCGCCCCGCAGCCACTTGAGTAGTTTGAGCAGTGAATCAGTGGATATTAAATGGATGGCGCTCCATTTCTGCACCTTAGCTCTTGGCTACACTCTGCTGGTGTTACGTGACCAGTGTTTGAACCAGCAGAATCACCGAGCGCGTCATCATGCTGTTGAGGACACCTATTATAGTGAAATATGTTATGCAAGCTTATGTTAATACATTCACGCATCCGGTGCTTACATAATATCACGTAGAGGAGGTTCTATTTTTTGGCTGTCTGTTGGCCCTGAGGCTGAGCATCACCGAAGGAGATCTCTTCTATCTGCCTCTGTATTTTTCCCATTGGATGAGAGAATTTCAGGCACTTTGCTGTTATACTTCTTCTATGCTAACATGCCGAAGGCAGTCTAGTGCCTGTCAAGACTATTCTGTAAATCTTTTTATTTCCCCTACTCCTCTTTACTCCTCTTTCCTCTTTCCTCACCACCATTCCTCTTTAACCTAATTTCAAATTCTCTCCTCCTCTCTCTTTATCATCTCCACCATCTTTCATTTTCACTTCCCTGCCTTTTCCCTTGCCCTCCATCACATCCTATCTTTAGCTCCAGATGCCCCAAGCACACACTGGAAACAGACTGTGTTTTATTTAGAGGACTACCTAACTGTCAAGAAGGGAGAGGAGATCTTTGGCAGTCTTGCTGTCAGGCCCAACGAGAAGAATGTGGTAAGACTAAAAAATTTCAAGACAATTCTCTAGACTTAAAAAGGGAATTTACCTAAATTACAACAGCAGCAACATACTTAGAAATATAATAAAGATATGGATACAAATAGTGGAAAAAGTCCTCTTTTTACTATAGATAAACCTTCAATTAGTAAAAAATGCCATATTTTTAACATCCTGTTTTACTGTAGACTGCCTCTAATAGCGCATATTTGCTTAGCAAGCAAAAAGTAGCTGGTTTAATTCCAGCCTGAGCCACAAAATCCCCTTTGGGGCTGCGTCAGGAAGAGCTACCCACTACGGTGACCCCTTGTGGCAAAGGAGCTGCTGAAAAGTAGCTGCTTCTTCTGTATCCTGACCACACACCATTAAATAACAGAAAATATTCAAATAATGGTATGTCCTATGTTCCCTGTAGTTATTGTTAATAATAGAAAATGTCCTGTTTATTTGCTGTGTGCATGCTGTTAATTAATAGAGAATCTCTTTTCTTTTTAATTAAGGAAATATTTCTTACAGTGCTGCTTGTCCTTCGCCTTTTTGGTTGTGTGTAATTCTTTGTAACTGATTACTTCAATTCACTTTTGGTAATGTTTGTTGCAGCGTGACCTGGAGTTCACCCTTGAGCTAGATTTTAAAGGACAGCTATGCGAGGCCGCCATTTCCCACGACTACAAAATGCGTTAAGAACAACAGACCAAGCCGTGCCGCAGACCTAGCCTCAGCCCCTCTGGTCAGCGAGGGGGAGGGCACAGGCTCTCCAACAAGCATTCCAGTTTGCCAGGGAGGGCATCTGGGCGCATCTGATTGGATGCCATCAAGCCAGCATCTAGGTGATGTCATCACAATAGGCACGTATCTATCAGCAATAGTGCCATCATGTGTACCAACTTGATTGACTCGGGCACCTCATTGAATGTATCATCCTACTTGATTTTTTGGTCTGTTTCTGAGAATTATTTTGATTGATGTATGAAATGAAAATCATTTATTTATTTATTATTATTATTATTATTATTACAATGAATGGAAAACGATTAACTTGTGTGATGTTAAGAGGATTATAGCACAGTCATTAACTGTTTTACCTTTAGTAACATTTATTACATATTGTATAATTGTATAGAGAGTACAGTAATTCATTGCTTTATTTTAGCAAGTATCTGCATGTGAATCCTTTTTCATTTTTTAATTTCAGAAAGATGTGAAATGGAATTTATTTCTTTAATTACTGAGAACTTTGGTGCCAGAAAAAAGAGAAGAATGCCTCAGAACAGTAACAAACATGATGCAATTATGCCATGTACCACTTTGTTTAGAGATCGGATGATCAAAGAATATGAAAAAAAAAAAAGAATGTGGTGATGAATAAAATGTCAAAGAATCAAATAATTTATCCCGCTTTCATTTCAAACTTGAAGCAAAGATTCTGTTATGAAAAGGCTACAGTATACTTCTGATTTTCCTCTTAGGTAAAAGGATTTTATTTAATTGCAATAAGGAATATTCTAAATACTACAAAGAGACAATTTTGATTTGGCATTTACAGGTAATGGCACAACTTTTTGTTTTACTGTAGAGGAGCTCCTTTCATTAAAGTTTGACAGCAGTTTGTTCACACAGACTATACGGACTTCTACCGCATATTGATGTAAGCATTTACTGCCTTCCTGGTTTTAAAGTCCATTACTCTTTTCAGTTTTGTCTTCAAACATTTTAATCTCCACAGAAAAAAAAAAGATCTGCCTCTCAATAAACTGAGTATAGCAGTACAAAAATTTTTTTCCTATGGTTTTAGGTTTTCTTTGTGTTAGCTTGAGTCTTCACTTGCAGCAGGCTTTCTTCTTCACAGGCTGAGTGCTGAGTATGACTGTTGTATCTCTCACCCTGTCCTCCTGCTCCATTAACACTCTGAGTAAACAAAGAGGGGGAAAAAAGGCTTGACATCTGCTGCGAATCACAATGCAGCCCCAGTGCACTGTGTATCAGATTGTTTTGATCTTACCTGGCCAGGTGAGTCAGGGACTCTGTCACATTCTTTCCCGTGTAGGCACTGACCTCAAAGAACATCACCTTGTTTTCCTGAAAAGGGTGTGCACACAAATTCAGACCCACTGTTGTCCTAGAACAGGCAATACTTGCACAAAAATGCATTAGATTTACATAAGCAAGTTGCTCAGCTTCTTTAAATGACACCTCCCTGTCTTCGTCCATGTCCATTTTGTTACCTAGCAAGAGAATAGGGATCCCTTCTCCTGCTGCTTCCTAAGAAAATAAAGAACAGTGTTCCAGAGCTTCCCATTTCAGGATTTGCCAAAGATGTGAACTGCATAAACGTTATGAGCAATAACCCCAGCTTTTAAGAATGTGAATTCCAAAATTGGACGAACTGAACCATGCATGCAGCAAAACAAGACTTGCACAGGACTGAATGGGTCAAAGGTCCAACCTGAACATTGGTGAGCCAGGGCCACACAGCCTTGAAGCTCTCCTCCACTGTAACATCATACATCACCACCACACCATCTGCCTTGCGAAAGAACTGCTTGGTTATGCTGCGGTACCTGTGTCAGTAGCAGGATTTGAATGTCAGCACAGTGGCCCATTTTTCAAATGTGAGTATAAGAATACATTATGTACATCCACCTCAATACTGATACAATAATACTACATGGTTATTGTTTTATAGTGACTATTCAAGAAAAGAAGAAGAAGTGTTGGAAATACGACACATTTTTTTTGTAATTTTGTTTCTGTTCACTTCTACGGAGGATTTGAAACACTCAAGAAGTCCATAGTATTGGATTTAATTCAAAGGTTTTGACAAAAGTAATGCATTAAGTGAAATAAAAACATTTTTATACAGTATCTCTAATTTTCAGTCTTCCGAAACTTATTAACCAAACTGTATATACTGTATACACTTCCATTCATGTAAAATAAAGTATTGCAAGAGGAATTGTGTTTATTAAGAGGGCATATTAGATCAATTCTATAAAATTTTTTTAACATAAAATAAAGTAATACAGTGGCAGGGTAAAAGCATAATTAAAGGAAATTTGCAAGTGTGGAAATTTTGTTTTGAGAATGTAAAGTCATAATTTGTTTAAAAAAAGCTCACAATTTCTCTCAGATTAAACCTAAGATTGGAGGAAGGTTGCAATAAACTGACTATATATTCAGACTTTGGATACGATATTCTTGATTAGCATTTTATTGGTAAGCTTAAAGTTGCAAGATATTAGTGGTTTATATCCAACCAGTTAACTGAAATATGCTGAAGGAAGTGGTCACTCACCTCTCTTGGCCTGCAGTGTCCCAAAGCTGCATGGCTACCTGCATATTGTCCAATGTTAATGTCTTCACACTGTAGTCAATACCTGATTTAAAAAACAACAACAACATATAATAACATATAATACATAATCGAACATAATATAAGGACACACTTCTCACATTTAATTTAGGTTTGATTTTACTTCTCGTTTTCACTACGAAGAAGCAATGATATAAATGGCCAGTAGGGGGATCAAAGTGCCTGTGCTTCATTCCAGCAGAAAAAGGGGTGAGAAAGGTGGTGACAACAAGGCATAAAAGGAGGATTGGAAAAGATGAAAGCGAGGATAAAGAAAATTCATCCAAAGTGACATAATCTGTAGTACAATGAGTGCCAGGGCTCTTAGACAGGCAGTGTGACTTCACAAGCCCTTTCATGTGATGCTAAATCGCCCCCCAGTATTCAGGAAAGGCATCCACAGCCACACTCGCACACATGCCCTTCAGATCTGTTTAAAACGGGCCCTGAAACATCAATAAAATATGACTGCCTTTCTTCTCACCCACAGTAGCAGTTGTGGAAGGGTGGAAACGGCCCTCACAGAAGGAGCGCAGCAGGGATGTTTTCCCAACGCTGGAATTTCCAACCAGGACCACTTTAAACAGGCGGTCTGGGGCAAACAGTTCTTTCGCCTTCTGTAGGCGAGCAATTAGAAAGACAGTTTCATTACCTCTCCAGTAACTTATCTAAAAGCATATATAAAAGTGGGGAGCCGTAAACACACCTGTGAGGTTTCCTTTCCCACAGGCTGTCCTCTTGGAGATACAGGTGGGGTCTTCTTCGATTGAGTAAAGTAGGATTTCCTTGCAGGAGGAGCTTCTTTTGACACTGAGATGTAACGTGGGGAAGCACTGAGGTCGCTCCTTCTGTCGTCTTCTTCCTCCTCATCCCTCTCGTCTTCCTCCTCGCTGAGCTGGTGCAGTAAGGGCTGAGGTCCTCCTTGGAGCAGGTGGGGCAGGTGGTCCTCTTCTATGGAGATGACTCTGCGGAGGGGCCACCCGTCCGGCGGGGCATCTAACACCTCCTCCTCTTCTGCCACCTTCTTATCAATTTCGACTTTCTTTGATTTGTCTCTGCTTCTCCCTAACACCCTCTTGCTGGTGGCCATTTTGGTGGACAGCCTTTTGGCCTTTGTCTTCACGTCGTGCACTTTAGGCAGAACGGGGCTGATGTGACCGTTGGCTAAGCCAGAGTTCCTATTCGCTGAAGGCCTTTGTTGGCACACAGGGCTGCTAGCAGCTGTGGTGGAGGGAGCAGGGGTGGCAGTGGTGGTGTCATCTTCACTACAGGAGGAGGAAGCAACAAAAACGATTTGAAGGTGCTCTATAGGCAAGGCCTCCAGAGATAGGTAGGACCCATCCACCAACAGTGAGGCTCTTTGGGGACAGAGGAGAAACAGAGGATTTACTGGATCAATTCACTTGAGTTTTCTAATATTTCTACTTGATAATTTGGCTATTTTTTGTGAGTATAAGGAATCAGACATCCTCTGTTTTTCCTCCTTTGATGCATGATTTTTACATCACATTTGTCATTTGTTGCATAGGAAGCAATCTGACAGGGATAAATTCTGTTAAAAAGAGTACTTGAATGATGAATGAATCACCTTTTTGCCGGCTGGCTGCTGTCATCAAATATATTGCCGAGGCCCGCTCTCTGCTTCTGCTTCTTTCTGAGTGAGGTTCGAGGCTTGTTTACAAAAAGAAGGTGCATTACTCAGCTATTCTAGTGCTGTAATCGAGTTAATGCAGTTACATAAAATACTATTTACTTACTACACCACAGCACAAGTCTCGCTCATCCTTTAAATGCTTGTTCATCTCTCTGGGAAGTTAAAGAAGGGATGTTAAAGAGTGTTTTGTGCTTTGCAAATCCTTGAACCTTGGAGTTTGATTCATAGGGTTTGGCCAGTTAGGACTAAACCAGGAGCCAAAATGAGTAAAACAATAGTTGTGGTCAGAAACTTATATCCACTCAACATTGGCATGAATGATTGTACAACTTTTGGATTGTCTCCAGTCCACACAGGCTCAAAAGTGTGCATACAGGCTCATCAAAAACTCATGGACTATTACCCAAGTTTGAAAAGTGCTGGGTGTTCTCATTATACCTGAGGAGGTCAAGCTGCTTCATTAGACTTTGCTTTTCCCTCTGCAGTCCTTCAGTTACTCGGTACATTTCCCTGAAACAAGACAGAAGAAACTTGCTTTTAAATAGCTACTCTATGGCATCTGTTTGCACACTGCAGGGAAACACAGTTAATACAAACAATGCTTATACGCACATTTCTTTCTCCCGTTGTAGCCGGGAGGCCTGTTCCTGCAGCATAGCCAGCTGTTCCTGGGCCAGCACCAGCTCCTGGCTGGTGCTCTCCAGCGCTCTGGACAACTCATTGTTGGTCATTTTCAGTTTGACGTTCTCTACGTTGCTCTCCTGCTTCTCACTGCTCAGCTCAGAGCACTGGTGCTCTAACTAAACAGGGAGATATTCACAGGAGTTATAATACACTAATGCTGGGTAAGTGTACTTAGGGGATATCTGCACAGGGAACAAAACAGTGAGGTTTGGTGTAAATCCTCTCTACACGACAGATGTAATGCCACATGCCCACTATTCAATAGTTACACATAACAAATGTTTTTACAGAGAGCTTAATTTTTTTTTTTGTCATGCTGTTACAATGGTGGATGTTTCTTATTAAACATGACCGCAGAATTTCTTTGGGATGCTTCGTCCATATTAACTTACCCGTTTCTGCTTCTGGAAAAGCTGCTCCAAATCTCTCTCCTTCGTAAGAAGCTGGTGCTCCAGGTCCTGGCTGCGCAACTGAAGCCGCTCAGAGTCCTGCAGGACCAGAAGAAGAAAAGGTTCAACTTGCGGTTAAAAGAAAGTGCACAAAATTAACTCGAAAGGTAAAAACACTGCTGTCAATATGATATAATCCTTAAGCAAAACTACGCTTACATCATTACTACTGCTTGTTCTCTCTCTTTGAAAGACCCAGGATTTATGATAATGCAGAAAGTGGTCTTCCACTTTACTGAAATAACTGTCTAGTGGTTGAGTGTGGAAGACTATCAGCTTCCATAAGGAACTGCTTTTTTTTCCTTTTTCCTTGTGTTCCATCCATTTGCTTCCGCTTATCCTTTTCAGGGTCGCGGAGGTGCTGGAGCCTATCCCAGCTGTGTTGAATTCAGAATTAAAATGAGCACACAGAAAGTTATTTAAATTTGAAGTTGGTCATCTTGTGTCATAGAGTGCACTTCTGTACAGTGCAGTCCAGCATACATGTCTTTAAACATCTTGCTTTGTATTTCTGAATCTTTTTTACTTCTTCGGTTGCCAAGGAGATGCTTCATTGTCAGATTTTCTTCATGTCTGAGCTCTTTTACCTTTAGCAGCAGCCGTTCTTTCTCATTTTTGATCTGTGCCTCCATCTCTTCATATAAATACCGGATCTCACTGTCATGTGTTGCTGCCTTCCTGAAATGACACGTTAAGGTAAACGATTTATCGATGAAAGACACAAGGTGGTACATGTAATATCTAAAAACAGAACAACATTGCTGTCTACACTGTGAGCACTTGACATGCAAACACATTTTCAGACTACTGGTAAGTACAATCCCTGTAATGATCGTTAAGACCCCAGCAGCCAATTAGTTAAGTTTAGAAGAATAACAAGCTGTAACATGGTGCCACGCAGTACCATGAGTAAGCCTACATCCCACTGATGCTCATGTTGCATTTACAAAGACAAAAGACTATAATCATCAAGTATGTCATTCTGCATATCAGGGGAGTAAATACATTAATATACAGTACAAAAAAAAACAACCCCTTTGCTCTGTGTTCACTCAATCATATCATTAATGTGTTTGCACACCACTAGAAGGCAGTCAGAGTGTGGATCTAGATTAGTGGTCATTTGACAATGGATAAAGACGTTGTTCTATAGAGAATTACAGGTAAATCCCATGCACCAGGCTCTGGCTGGCGTCCACAATGTAAACACAATCCCACCCTTATGCCACTGATTATTTAGGGGCTAATGCATAAGAAGCATATTGGCTTTACTGTGGTTTTTGGTCCGTAAAGTGTTGGTTAAAACAAAGTAAATAAATAAAACATATATATATATAGCATATGCATTTCCTTACTTATAGTCTTGCCAAAAACCTGGCACCTCTTGAGATGGTATGCAGTGTCGTTAAAATATGAGGACAAGTGGAGGACAAAAGAAGATGAATAGTATCTTAAAGTCATGTCCTTAAGACACAGGGGAAAAAATTCAATAAAGACATCGCACAACGTCTGAAAGATGCATCTGGCCCTTCGTTTGAGCCATGTACTCTTCACAGAAGCCTTGTCAGAAATGATCGCAGTGGAAGAGTGGCTGTCAAGAAGACATTCTTAAGGAAAGGAAACAGGGAGGAAAGGCTGATGTATGTCTTATGAAGTGATGAATCCAGATTTGAAATTTCTGGTTCAAATCCTCTTCTGAGGAAGTCAGACAGAGGTACAAAGAGAAGTGAGAGTCTGACTGAATTATGGACTCAGAAAAGTACAGAATTTGATCCACCATCAACATCATATGGATAGTATCTGGTTGGCAAGAGCTAAATTTCTCAATATGACAGTGATCCCAAGCACACTGTAAACACACACACACATTCATATGAGCAATCCAAACAGGAAACAGCCAACGTGTTTTTATATAAAGAAATTAGGGGTGGCTCGAGACTGTTGCACAATGCTGTATTTCTTTCTCATTCCTTCCCTATATTGAGCCTCATGTCCAATATTTCGTCCACACTCATAGTCACTAAAAACCTTGTGAATGGGTAGAACACCATGAAAAGCCCCTTTTCCCTTGCCCCTTGTGTATGTGTTTTCTGCCCAACTACCTCTGGAGGGCGCTCTCCATCTCCTTCTTTTCCTGATGAGCTTCCTTGATTTGGTGGGTGACCCTGGCCAGAAATTCCTCAAAATTGGACAAGAGGTGAGGCTCATCACGTCTGAGCTGGATCCAAAGGCTGCGCACCTCGTCTGGACTGGAGAAAGAGAGGAGAAGGGGATAAAGAGGGAGAGACAAAACTCAACTTAGCTCACAGGTTTGTCAAGAATGGATCATGACAAAAAACAATAATGCACATAAGGTTTTGTTGTGATTAAACTCACTCTTCAAATACATTACTGGCTCCCAGGCTTTCCAGCAGCATGCAGAAGTGCCTCTCCTCCTCATCCTCAACTCCTGACAGCTTGGCTTCCCATTGGCTCTGATAAAGGGCTTCCTTAGCCCTGAAGACTGGGCCAGGGGCCTGATTTTGGTCATCAGTCACAGAGATCCTTCGACCATGCAAGAACTGACCTGAAACACACCCACAGCTTTTAAACTTGAAAGATAAATTCAAAAGCTTTTCATGACTTCCCACATCTTTTTCTCTTAGCTGCTCCCATTATCTGCCTCCCATTAGGCAAATGATCGCTACATCACTAAATCCACAAATCTTCTCTGTGGTCTTCTACTTTTCATTATTGTCTGGCAGCTCTATCTTCTCATCCTTTCTCTAGTCTCCTACCACCCTATCCTTGCCTCTCCAAACCGCTCTACCTGAGCTGTCCCTCTGATGTAGTCGTTTCTAATCCTGCCTACATCTGGTCACTTCTGATGAACACCTTAACACTCCAGCTCTACTTCCTGTCTTTGCTTTAGTAAACTTCCCCTTTTACTTTCGTCACAAATCAGCCCTGCCTGCATTTTTACAAACTATTCCTTATTATTCTATTTTGCACTTAAAGCCGCTCTGTTTTTTTTGTGTTTGCAGAACTACAAGATACCTTTAAGTATTCAAAATCAACTTGAACTCAACTTGATGCTATAGTAATGTCTTCTATTTCAGGTTCGACATAGAGAAATCTATTTGGAGTAACAAGTGTGATATGTGTGATCCAAGCAAAGAGCCTCTGATGGCAGAAAACCTACTGAATCCAGAGGTGAATGCCTCCAGTGTGAGGTAACCCGTGTGGTCTGTATCCAGAGAGTCAAACACGTCTTCCAGCTCCTCTGCGGACAGAGGCAGCTCTCTGTGGAGCCTCTGCCAGGAGAAACACATAAACAAAAAGGACTTTAAAATACCACTGTGGTGAGCTGAACTCCACTTCAAAATGAAACACACTCACTGTAAAACCACTGCAAGTTACTTTTAAGACACAATAAATAAATGTCTCGTGATAAGTTCGCACCTTGAATCTGCTACAGTACATTTTCCTCTGTAGTGACACAGCTCAGACGAAGCTTACACTGACCTAACAGTTGCACTGAGGTTTTTATTTTTAACTTTTTTTTTTTTTTTTAAATGTAAGAGTGTTTTATTAAAAAAACCCTCAACACAAACCCACAAGAGCTGCCCTAATTAGCTGGGAGCACAGCTCACTAATGGTCAGACCTTTAAAAAGAGGCTTGCATGCATTGTTCCTGCCTGTGCTCTTCACTGCAGCCTGTGCGCTGAGAGAGTGGCATTATATTCATAAACATTTCCATCAGCCGTGCTGCTCCGACACTTCTCAGGCTGTTTGAGTGCTCCGAGTTCTTTAGCAACGGTAATATGAACTGAAAAAGTGACACTGAGTGTTCCCTGCTCGGTGCTCACTGTTATTAAAGCCCCGCAGGACACTAAATTGTTCCACAGGTAAAAGTGTGTCCTTTTGAACTGTTGTTCTTCTTAGCAGCGGCTTAATGCACTCACAGGTCCTCCACGGATTTTTAAAAACCGCTGAAAGAGTAAGAGTGTCGAGGAAAAACTGACCCCTCCCTGTTTTTCAAAGGAAATAAATATTCATATTGGGCTGGCACAATTATTAACCTAACTGGTGGAAAATGTTTACAGTAATGATATTAATAGATGGATTTGTTAAGGCTTACTTTCTGACAGTATATACACTGAATGATTAATCCTTGATTCATTAACTACCATTTAAAATGTCTTATATATATCTGCCTTAATAATGTGAAATTGTCAAATGCCTGCAGACTTTACAGAAGTGTGTAAAGTCCACAGAAACACACACAGCCTCCATCTCTAACCCTCATATCAGTGCGAGTGATGAAGCCTTTTCCCTCCACATCACAGGTCTGGAAGAACTCCTTGGTCTTGTCCAGCAGGGCAATGCAACCCCAGTCAGAGCCCCTCCTCTCTGGGCTCCGTCCAAAGCCATTCACCCCGTCCTCCTCCTCCTCCATGCTTGGCTGTGTCTCTTTTATCGTTATATATTTATTATTTTATGGACACTGTTGGGTGGTAGGTTGCATGTACTTTGAAGTTTTCTTCATTAGCCCTATATTCAGTCCTCTGGGCCTCCTAGAGTCACCATGACAACAGAGGCAGGAAGTAGCACCAGATGATGAGATCACTGATAACTTGGTGGCTTACAGACAGACTTAAACCTGGTTGCAGGTTCCTGTAAGACAGACAAAGAACTGTACTCAATTAAAAAAATTACGTGAAGGCAAGTTTAAGAAAACTAAAGTGGTTACACAAATAGCAGAGCACTACAGCTAAACTGCACTTCCCTTTTCTAGTAAGCCACTGACAAAGGTATGTAAATACACAGTAAAGGATTATCTTAATACTCCACCATACAGAACACATGACGGCACAATGCCTGCAAGACTGCTGCAAGCAGCAGATGAATTAATGTGTCCCCCTATGTGTTTTCCTCGCGCCTTTGTTTTGAGGTGCTGTCTTGTTTGCACTGCTCCGAGCTGGAGCGCAGTTTATGCTGTCAGGAATTCTAAATCTGCAGCAAACACTGCTGAAAGTGAAATATCAGAGGCAGGTGTTGGATTGTCAAGTCTTGAATTTGGATTTTTCCTGAAGGCTGTTTAATTAGTGCAAATTTTAACTTGGCTACAAACTAAGTGAGTACATACTACTAAGCAGCACTGCCACCTACTTTGTAAAGACAAAGACACTTAAACAATGTAAGTAAATTTCTGGGCCTTCCTCTGCAGCATATACAAAACTCTTGGCGAATTCTTTCTTTCCTCAGCTTTTGTATCTACAAGTTGCACAGGTTTGCATTTGTCCCTTTTTTCTTTAAATAAGTCAGAAACGGAAGGAAAGCTCTTACCTTCTACAAATGACGAGCACAACAAACTGAAACCTTTTGTATCCGCTCTCAGTATTAACAGAGCTGTGACCGCACTGTGTTTAGGAAGTCTTGCCTCACAGACGAGTGTTAGGCAAGTCATTCTGCAACCATGTGATGTCATGAGGAGGCAGCCTGAGGCTTTTCAGCCTGGGTCCACCCGCTGCTCTCACACTGAGATGGGGCTGCAGAGTGAGCTTACTCTATGCAGGCTACATGTGTGCAACATGTTTATGTAGTGTGTAATTAAGACAGCAGCATAATGAAGGCTGTCAGCGGGATGAGTGTTATTGTGTTTTTGGAGGTTTACTTGGAAATAAAAGCTAAACTTGTTGACTACCAGAAAATTGGCCAAAAGAAAGTTGTATTTATGGTTTATTTCAAAATAAAAGCACATTATTGGAAATTATATATTTATTTATTTTTAAAAATAAAAGCATGCTCTGTCCTCACTTCATTTCTTATGATGCCATCTTGTGGTTGGACAGTACAATGACTTTCAGTGGTCAGAGCAAAAAATACTGTGAAATCACAATATATATCTCAAAGTAATTTATGGTCAAAACAACCACAAGTTTCCACTTTGATTTTGCACAGAAAATCGCAGCCTTGATTCAGCCTATGAGGTTTTAAGTAAAGTCCTCTACTGGCATTCAGTTCTGAGGAGGAGTCATTTCCCACTTCCTTGTATCTTCTGAAGTAAATATTCCATTTGGAGGTTTAGATTTGGCTGTCCTTTCTTGGTCTTCTTGTTTAGGATCTGGAATGTCTCCATCTTTTTCTGTTTGTACTTCTGGATGGCCTCTTCTTTCTGTTGCTTGTTCTTCAAGTACTCCTAAAAACAGCAAACACACAGGCTGTTGTTTAAAAACTTTTTTCATTAAAAAAAATGAAAGACTGTGATCTTATTTTTCTTTTACTTAGTCAAACACATTACCTCTTTCTTCTTTCTCTGCTTCTCTTGGATCCTCTCAAATTCTTCTTTTGTCTTCTGGTAAGAGTTTTTCCTCTCCATTTTTTTCCTCATGCGATTGCTCATTGGAAGACTGGTGGAAACAAGCAAACATTTTTTTTTAAACCCAACATTATAAAAGCTGACTTTGTCTATGCATTCTCCACCCTCTCTTGTTTTAAGTGTTGTGTAAAAGTTGTGAGCCACCCCTCATTTCCTTATAGGACACAATGCATACCATGCTGAGATATGCCAGGTTTTCAGTTAGTAGCTCTTTGGGAATCAAACTGTTTTATCTTTGGCATTTTTTTTTAGGTTCAACTAAAGAACAAATTAGTTTTTGCAACAAACTGCTAGCAACAAAGTGATTCAGTGTAGCCCCAACACTGTTCCATCCTTTGTACAAGGTGTGTTTTCTATGCTTCAGTGATTCGTACGTCATTGCTGAGTGGCTGAACAAGCAAGGAAGTGATCAAAAAAGCAGTCAATGCTCCTCGAAAGCTAAATATAAAGTAATGAGGATTGCTTCATGATTTTGGCACAGTGCTGTATGTCTGCACAGACTTGCTCACCTTTCGCTCTGTGAAGCTGATGTTGGCTCAGCTTGGTTCCCGGACACTGACTCTTTCAGCTCAGATCCCCCACTAACTTCTCCTTCACCAGCTGCCTCGGTCTGCTGTGCCTCATCATCATCCTCTTCCTCTCCATCACCTTCCCCCATCTCTTTCGTCTGCCCTTTCATCCTCAGCTTACTCCTGTTCACTCTGTTTGTCCAGGCTTCTTTCTTCAGTTTCTCTGCCTCAGCCTCGTACAGATGCCTGAGGTGTTCTGGATACTCTTCTTTGTACAGGTTTTTGGACCCTGGGTTCTTCTTCTTCTCCTTTCGCAGCAGTTTGTTGTATTCATGTTTGACTTTCTGCTTCCTGTTGAAAGCAAATCCTTGACCTGAAGAGTTAAGTCAGAGATTTTAAATACAGGCAAATCAAACCATTTAAAAAAAAAAATCAGATTCAGTGTCATTACTTATCTAGACTATGCTCATGCTCTTGTGTTGACAGTCGTTTGAATTAACCCAACACGGATTAAGTTCTGATTTTAATATGAATTCCTATGTTATTTAAAGATAGAGACTGTGTCGTTTTTACGTGTACGTTCAGCCTTATTGTACCTTCTTTTACGCTGCCTTTGAATAATTTCTGATCGGAGATCCATTTTCTTTTCTTTTTGACACCCTTCGCGCCACTTTTTGTTTTCGCCAAGTCGCCCTCTTTCCCTGCAAACTTCTCATTCTTCGTTTTTTGATCTGTTGGTGCCATGTGTGTTCAGTCTCTTCGGGAAAACTCAAATGTTTACAACCTCCTCGTCGACTTCAGCTAGCATGCCGTTTCGTTACAGACGCTGTGTGATGACGTCAACAAGACAAGACTTGATAAATCGATTGCGGAAGGCCCTATTTCAAAATGTTCCTTGTTGAAATTCCTTGTTATAAATTCATGCTGTAGTGAACAGGTATAAAAGGAGGCTTCAGTTAATTTTTTTTAATAGTTTTTGAACAACTTATCAATAACAACGTGAGTTTTATTATTTTTTTCTTGTCGGACTTCCAAGTATGTTGGTTTTTGATGAAGTGTAAACGCCCTGTTACACTGTGTAAACTCGCCTTGTATGTATGTAAAGCTTATATTATTGAAAAATAAAAAACAGATCAGTAAATTCATCGAACCGTTTTTTTCTACTGCCAATGTCTAGGCGTACACCAGAAGTGGGACGTTTGCGTGCTTGCCCAGCTCCTCTTCGTTTTATTAATTAACATGAAATCCTCCTCATGCAGCCTCACAGAAATTCAGCAACGGATAGACGAAGTCACTCGGTTTCTATCTATAACTCTTAATATTGCTAATGCCCACACAGTGGAGTTTTACACTCACGACGTGTGGAAACGGTTCGTGGCCGTATCACCGGAGGACGTCCTGTCAGCTGTAGGTTCCGGTAATCACCAGCAGAGGGAGCCACAGCACAGGCAAAGTGGTAAGCTAGTTCCAACCAAACAAGAGAGCGAAGGGCTTTTCTTTTCTTTTCTTTTATTGTCTAATATGGAAGCTTGTTTCCTGGAAAAATGTCAGAGAGACCTAATTTCTTAAAAAAATTTGAGATAACAACCCCAAACATTGACTTATGGATGGCAAAAAATAAAATAAATAAATAAACTTTTGGAAACATTCTTCCATGTTTAGGAACAAGGAGTAACCTAATACTAATGATATATATATTTTTAAAGTGTTGATTTTACTTAGACTTGAAGTTGTTAGTTACTTTTGAAACAAGGTAATTATCAGCCCAAATGTGTGTGGATCATATCGCATCTGAAAAGGGACTGCAGATGTTCTGGACCAAAATCTATGTTAGTATCAGCTTATTAAAGATTTGATCCCCAGTATTTATAAATTAATATAAATTATCAAGGCATAAAAGCAAAACTATTTATACATGGACCGAAACTGTGAATTTTAAAGTATATTCTATGTGGACTTTATGTTACAGATATCCCATATCTGTCTCCCTAAACAGAGCAGCCCAGCACCACATTTGGGTTTTGCAATGATACAAAGCGACTGGTTGGCACCCAGGAACTTGTGCAGGCAGCTAAAGAGCACTCTCTTCCCAGCCTTGGACTCTGCATGAGCCGGGAGAATCTACTGCAGGACCTCAGGGACATGAAGTCCGACTCTGGTACTCCAGAGGAGACAGGTAGGGAAGGATTGTTTCTCACTGAGAACAGGAAGCAATCCAGGATTGTCCTGTTCAAATCACAACCATAATTTTTGAACCTATGTGGTGTCAATTTTGGGGAAACTGTGACATTTCTTTCCACTGACCTTTTTTTTTTAATATAGTGGCTGCTTTTGAGTCAGATGAGTTTATGACTTCTAAGAAATCCCATGAAGTCCAGTCCATGTCTGAGGTGGTGGCCTGCCTGGCTCAGCACTGTGGGGTTAATCAGGTAGGGCAACATTTTTATAGGTACAGGCAATATCCTAAAGGTATATACTGTAAAAAAGAAATCTGTAAAAACCACTGAACAGCTCTTAACATGTACTGTTTTTGTTTTTTAACTTGACATGCAGGTGATAGATGTAGGCTCAGGGAAGGGCTACTTGAGCTCCTTCCTCTCTCTTCAGTATGCCCTTCGGGTGTATGGCATTGACTCCTCTAGCACCAACACCCACGGTGCTCAGGAGAGGAACAGGAAGCTAAAGAAGTTCTCGAAAGCATACCAGAAACACACCAAAGCAGCAAGGACGCAATCAGAGGCCACACATTCTCCTCAGGAGGAGTTAATAGAAAGAAAAACTGGGCTGAATGGAGACGAAGATGTTTTCTCTGGTAATGGGCCAAGAATTCGGTCACAAGAGGAGGAGAGGGTGTTAACAAGCTCATCAGACATCAACCCCACAGTGGAAGGACGTTCAGAGCAAAACCTAGAAACAGACGAGCTCTTCCTGAGTGCTTTATCCGTGGATGTAATACAGCCTGCTTCCCCCAGAGTTCCCCCAAGTCAACTCAGTGCTGAGGAGAGAGAGAGGAGGAAGAGAGAGAACCTGGAGAGGAAAGCTCAGAGCAGGGCAGACAGCACTGGAGCCGTGTTTTCACCTCTCACATCTTACGTTACTGCAGAAACAGAGCTCCGAGACCTCATCAATGAGCTGGAGGTGAGCAAACCCAAAGCCAAAAGTAAATGTTTAATAATATATGTAAAAAAAGAAAAGCTTCTTATATATTCAGCCAGCTGTAGAGCATAGTAGCATAGCTTGATTCCCATAGCAACTCCTAGAATTACAAGTGTGTCACAGCAGCTGGAGTTTGCATTACTGGAGTGAGTCTGGGATGTGACTGCGGTGCCAAATCTGCAGCGCGTCATCATCAATAAATTTTACCATCGATCTCTACTACTCCCCCTACTTGCTTCCACCTCCTTTTCTGTTCTCTCCCATCTCTGTGTGATTTGTCCAAAACCCAGGATGCAGTCATGGTTGGCCTGCACACTTGTGGCGACTTGGCTCCCAGCACGCTGAGGATGTTTGTGGCTAAACCGGAGCTAGCCGCAGTCTGCAGTGTGGGCTGCTGCTATCACCTGCTGTCTGAGGAGTTTGACCATGCCGGACAGAGTAAACAAACACACACACACACACACACACACACACACACACACACACACACACACACACACACACACACACACACAATTAGAGGTGTAAATCGCTTCCAGGAGTCAGGAGGTGTGTTTCTATCTGTCTCTGTTTGAGTTGAAAAACTGTAACTGTACACACACACACAGCCTGTGGTTTCTCATGTGCTGTTTATGTCTATTTCTCTCCCTCCTTATTTTCACTGACACTTCTCCCATAGTCCAATCTCAGACACCTGCACTTCATCAATCTGCTCTTATCAGAAATGTAATCTTATATTCCCACAAAGAGTCACATAAACACTTAAACCGAGCCACCACAACATTAAAACCACCTGCCAGATATTGTGTTGGTCCCGCTTGTGAGCACTGACCCGTAGACACAGATCTGTGATGTTCTGCGGTGTCTGTCACCAGGGCTTTGGCAGCTGAGTCTTTGGGTCCTGTGGGCTGTGGGGTGGAGACTGCTTAGATCAAGCCTTGAATCTTCCAAGTCCCAGTCAGTGCAGTGGTGCTGGATTCAGTCCTGTAAGGTTCAGTGTGAACCACTATAGTCAGAGAAGGATTATCCTCTGTATTTTTCCCATGTAGAGATCTTTAGGGTTTACAGAGAATGGTCAGAGCAGTAGAAGATATCCAATGAGCAGCAGCTGGCTGGGCAAAAATGATTTGTCAGGGGAGAATGGCCAGGCTGTTTTGGGCTGATAGAAAAATAACTAAATTAGCCACTCGTAAAAACCAAAGTATGCAGAAGAGCATCTCTAAAAATACAACAAGTCAAACCTTGAGGCATATGGGCTACAGCACCTTTGCAGCAACTGTAGGTAGACTCAGTCAGGTTGAATGGTGTGCTTTATACAGTGGGGCAAAAAAGTATTTAGTCAGCCACCGATTGTGCAAGTTCCCCCACCTAAAATGATGACAGAGGTCAGTAATTTGCACCAGAGGTACACTTCAACTGTGAGAGACAGAATGTGAAAAAAAAATCCATGAATCCACATGGTAGGATTTGTAAAGAATTTATTCGTAAATCAGGGTGGAAAATATTATTTGGTCAATAACAAAAATACAACTCAATACTTTGTAACATAACCTTTGTTGGCAATAACAGAGGTCAAACGTTTACTATAGGTCTTTACCAGGTTTGCACACACAGTAGCTGGTATTTTGGCCCATTCCTCCATGCAGATCTTCTCGAGAGCAGTGATGTTGTGGGGCTGTCGCCGAGCAACACGGACTTTCAACTCCCGCCACAGATTTTCTATGGGGTTGAGGTCTGGAGACTGGCTAGGCCACTCCAGGACTTTCAAATGCTTCTTACGGAGCCACTCCTTTGTTGCCCGGGCGGTGTGTTTTGGATCATTGTCATGTTGGAAGACCCAGCCTCGTTTCATCTTCAAAGTTCTCACTGATGGAAGGAGGTTTTGGCTCAAAATCTCACGATACATGGCCCCATTCATTCTGTCCTTAACACGGATCAGTCGTCCTGTCCCCTTGGCAGAAAAACAGCCCCATAGCATGATGTTTCCACCCCCATGCTTCACAGTAGGTATGGTGTTCTTGGGATGCAACTCAGTATTCTTCTTCCTCCAAACACGACGAGTTGAGTTTATACCAAAAAGTTCTACTTTGGTTTCATCTGACCACATGACATTCTCCCAATCCTCTGCTGTATCATCCATGTGCTCTCTGGCAAACTTCAGACGGGCCTGGACATGCACTGGCTTCAGCAGCGGAACACGTCTGGCACTGCGGGATTTGATTCCCTGCCGTTGTAGTGTGTTACTGATGGTGACCTTTGTTACTTTGGTCCCAGCTCTCTGCAGGTCATTCACCAGGTCCCCCCGTGTGGTTCTGGGATCTTTGCTCACCGTTCTCATGATCATTTTGACCCCACGGGATGAGATCTTGCGTGGAGCCCCAGATCGAGGGAGATTATCAGTGGTCTTGTATGTCTTCCATTTTCTGATGATTGCTCCCACAGTTGATTTTTTCACACCAAGCTGCTTGCCTATTGTAGATTCACTCTTCCCAGTCTGGTGCAGGTCTACAATACTTTTCCTGGTGTCCTTCGAAAGCTCTTTGGTCTTGGCCATGGCGGAGTTTGGAGTCTGACTGTTTGAGGCTGTGGACAGGTGTCTTTTATACAGATGATGAGTTCAAACAGGTGCCATTCATACAGGTAACGAGTGGGGGACAGAAAAGCTTCTTACAGAAGACGTTACAGGTCTGTGAGAGCCAGAGATTTTCCTTGTTTGAGGTGACCAAATACTTATTTTCCACCCTGATTTACGAATAAATTCTTTACAAATCCTACCATGTGAATTCATGGATTTTTTTTTCACATTCTGTCTCTCACAGTTGAAGTGTACCTCTGGTGCAAATTACTGACCTCTGTCATCATTTTAAGTGGGGGAACTTGCACAATCGGTGGCTGACTAAATACTTTTTTGCCCCACTGTATGACATTTGCAGATTGGATCCAAGAGTCCTCCGTGTCATGTCTGAGCTAACTATTCATTTAATTTTCCATAGCTGGGACATGCCCAGCCACACTGCAATGTTGTGGCTGATTAGTGCATATTCCTACTTTTTAGTAAACAAGTCCAATATTCCACTGAGAATTCTGAGACTCGGCCTAGTTACCCTTCTGGAGATTGAGTTAAGCTCTGACGCCTACTGTTACAGTCATTAGACTGGATTTATGGATTTAAAATGGCTGTTGAAGGCTGCTGAAAATGAGAATATTTGACCCTTGTATTTAAAAACAGAATCTATTAGAAGGAATTGATTCTGCAGTAGTGATGGGATTTCCGGCTCTTTTTAGAGATCCGGCTCTTTCGGTTCGGCTCACTAAAAAGAGCCGGCTCTTTCGGCTCCGAACCGGCTCTTCAGGTTGTTTTGTTGCTTTAATTAATTTATTATTAACAATAATATAAAATTATGCACAAAAGGAATTACTAACGTAAAAACAAGTGGTTTTATTTATATATGTTTATATATAAATATATGCGGTGGCCCCTAGAGACAAAACACGTACAAACTCCAAAACACATTTCTAGCATGAACTGAACTTCCAAAGCAGAGCTACTAGATCACTTAAATTACACAATTGAAAGCATGTGTGTATTGTTTGTGTATTTATACACAGGCACTCATATATATATATTCAAATAATTTTAAAAAAAAGTTCATTTACCTGTTATTACCACACACCAAATCCGGTCGTTGGTACTTGCTGGCTTGTGTAGCCACAAGATAACAAAGGCTCAACACTGCGCCCAGCATCCTGGAGCACTTCTGTTGTCTTTTGTACGTGTTTTGAGTTTTTATGTGCTTCTGAGTTTTTACGTGCTTCGGAGTTTGTACGTGTTTTTACATGTTTTGGAGTTTTTACGTGTTTTGGAGTTTGTACGTGTTTTTACGTGTTTTGGAGTTTGTACATGCTTCAGAGTTCGTGCTTTGTCTCTAGGGGCCACCGTAAATATACTTTTATTTATTCACTCCACATAAAATGTAATAAATAAATCATATAATACAAAAATCAACTATTCACATTTCAAGTTTTAACTATTTAAATTTTCAGCTTTTTCCTTTCACAAATTTAAAGTGAAAAGAACACAAAACACTGCAAACCACAACACAATTAAATATAAATTATAATATGAAAACTAAAAGAACATGCATATTCTCTGTCATATGGACCTGCATGAATAAACTTTCTCAATCCTTTATCATCTGCAACCGAAAATAGTTGTGGATGATTACTATACCTTTCTAATGTTGCTGTCCCTGCCTCTCTTTCTCTCTCTCTGGCTCTGTTCCTGTGCTACTGAGTGTAACTACCGCCCCTCCCCCCTCTGCCCAGCGTAAAGCACAAGGCCCGCGTGCAGAGTGAAGCGGGAAAAAAGTGCGAGAGAGAGGCTGAGAGAAAGAAAAAAAAAAAAAAAAACCCACGTGACGGCTCGCGATAAAGAGCCGGCTCTAAGAGCCATTTCGTTCGCGAACGACCCATCACTATTCTGCAGCCAGCGTGAAGTATTCTGTGTTTACGGTGTCGTAGTTAGCCCCGAGTTTCACACCGTAGAGGCTGTTTATCATTGTCTGCTGCTGCCCTAGCTTGACGGCAACGCAGGTGCCAGAATGCAGGCTGATATCATCCCTGTCTCATATATTCCTCCACTCCAGAGTTTATGAGGTATGAAATTGTCTACATGTGTCCTCGTGCTTTGTCTGTAGCCTCTGCACGTCTGCAGGAAAAGAGGCCTCGCTGCTGTCGATACAGCACCACGTCATCTCTTGTTAACAGTGCGACCCTCGACACTTGAGAGTGGAAAATGCTATCATGACAGCTGATTGAAAACACTCTTTTCCACACTTGTTTCTCGATCATTTAAGGAAAGGAACAAAGGCGTTCGCTCACACACGCACAGTTTCACTCCCCTGTTGGCCTTACAGTGCAGTCTGGGCTGCAGGCCAGCTCCTGTGGTGGCCTGCTTCAGCCCAAAAAAGGATCCAAAGGCCTGAAAGCTTCGTTGGAGAAGGACGTTATACATTTATGTGATCGGCTCATTTAGAATTCAAGGATTTCCTGAAGTGCAGCATCCACATCTAGTACTGTAAACTTTCTATATACTCACAACAGCAAAAACGACTCCAAGACGAGTACAGCTTTTGAGTGTACATGTCCGGTCACGCACTAGAATATCAGAAATATTTATCTGACCACTTCAGAACGAGCTCTGTGACCAACACAAGCAAAGCTACTATAAACAGCTCTGTGCACATAATGTACTGAAATCCACCCTTCAGATGTCACAAAGCCTCGTCCACTTCAGTTGCTTCTAAGGGCCTGTGTTGGCGGCCATGTGCCAGGCAGACGTGAAGCTAACCTGACTGCTAATATGCCCCCGTGTCCAGAGCAGTTTGTGAGAGCCTGACCATCCACAGCTGCACATGTTATTAGTGCTTCCTTTGACTGTACTCCCACTGGATTCGCTGTGCCTTGGCCTCAGTCTTCCAACCTTTTTAAAGGGACATGAAAAGGATGGCATGCTGTCAACACTCGCCACCCTCCCACTGGGAATCAGGGTTTTTGAGTACTAAGAACTCCTGCGGTTAGAAAAATGGGGCTCAAATTGCTATTTTTCCACACAATAATTAGAGGTTAGCCGTACTGACTATTTAGGGGGTAACATATGAATTTGCTTGCATTAAAAGAGAAGTTTGAAGTTCTTTTGGGTGATTTTCTGCTGAGAGTTAGATTAGCTTAGCACAAAATGATTAAAAATTAGGAGGCTGATGGTCTTAGCTCCTCAAAGGTAACGAAACACTCTATCAGCATCTATAAAGCAAAATAATTACGCTAGGTGAAATTTGCTAAACTGTACAAAACCTCAGGATTGAATCAATGTTATTTTTAGGCTAGGCTTGCTTTCCCCAAGGTTTATCTTTTGTGCTAAGCTAAACTAAATTCCTGCTGGCTGTGTCTTCGGATTTAATTTAACACTAACTAATAGGTCATTTGAATCCACTCCCCTGGGATGTTCTAAGGCAATCACTGCAAAAAACAAAAAAAAAAGTTCGGTACTTTTGCTATCTTGATGTTTCTCTTGCAAATATTTGAAATAGATGAAAACAGCATGAAAAATCCCACTGGTCAACTAAACTGATTAATCAGTTGACTCATATTCCTGTGTGTCCTCTCACAGAGTGTTTACAGAGTGTGTGTGGTTTCCCTCTGAGTCAGTACCTCCGTGACCAATCCTGCTTTTGTGGCAGAAATGCCAGGATGTCAGCATGTTTGGTAAGTTTCTCATGTGTTTTTTTTTTTTCTTTTTTCATGGCTGCATACAAAAAGCCCCCCAAACAAACAAAAAAAACTATTAGCTGACAGTAAAACTTTACACTGATGAACTCAAGAGTCTGACCGTCAGTGGATGAATCACATACTGTTCATGTTTTCATAACCCTTGGTGCATACTGAGGTCTGATGGATACAGTCAACTGTATTTATACTGTTGCTTCCAGTGTATATAATTTTGCTTCTGTAACCAACCACAGTGGATTTGAAATGAAGTAGTGAAGCTGTGATTGAAGTGCAGACCTGCAGCTTTATTACAAGCGGTTTAAAAAACGTTGCATGGCAAATTACACCCATTTGTTATAAAGCCTTTCCATTTTCACAGGCTCAGAAGAAACTGTCCCCCCACCACCACACACACACACACACACACACACACACACACACACACACACACACATTCACTTGAACAGCATGCTCGGATGCATTGAGGTCACTTGTCTGAATTGGATATTTAGGAACATTACATTTGTTCGCCTTACAAATCTCTGGGGCTGCTTGCACAGCATCATCCATCGTGGCCCTATTTTTATGCTGCAGATCTGAGCACCTTGGCCGGGAGTCCATTGATTAGCCACTTATTAATCGTCACACAGTTGCTTAAAGACAGACTCCCCAAGGATTATAGTTGGAAGCCAGAAATCTTCTCGTATCAAGGTCATGTCTCTCTCCTCTGTGACCAGTCCAGATATGTGTTCGTAGAAAAAACATCATCACCAGATCCTACATCCACCAACGCATCACTGCGGTTTTGACAGACACTTTGGTATTTTTTGTGTCAGTGGTTTCCCAATAGTGTGCACATTGAGGCAAGTCTGGGTGTGCCCTGATCCAGGTGTGCTTTGGTATTTTTGTACAACCATTGAATTGTTATTGCAAACATATAACTGTTCTATGTGCACTGCAAGGGTCTGTTTCAGAATCAGAAGCCAAACAACTCTTCTGAAAGAAACTTGGCCTACCTTAAAAGAGCACTGGATTCATACCAAAGGCTGACAAGTTAACAGAGGCAAAGTATTGTTGAGTGGTGACAACTCTGCAATAGATTACAAATGGCACGGGCTGTCAAAGAGTGTTATTCTGAAAAGCAAAAAGGGAGAACTCTTTGGGTGACAAAGATTGTTTTGCATAGATACTCCGTAGTTGTGGCTTGCTCGCAAAGAGTTTGAAAACTAATACTTTGGACCATCAGCCCTTTCATTCTGGCCCAAGGTAAAAGTTTTTTTCTTCACCAAGGAAATACCAAGAATTCTTCAATCATCAAGAAATTTCTTGCCTTCCTTGGGTAAATGTCTGTGTTATCCATGTTGCTGAACTTTCCGGTGCATCCCTTCTTTCCAAGAACCTGCAAAATTGAACTGGCAACCCAAGAGTTTCCACTATCTTTCCAATAGATCTCTTTTGTTTTTCACCCTAGCGATGGCATTCTTCATGTGCGCTGACACATCTTTCCATGTCTGTAATATTGAGAGTTCCCATGAGCAGCTACCAAATTCAACTTCAATATGTGGCGTTTTACAGAAGCAAAAATGTACCACTGTTCAAATACTTATGTACCTAATATACTAGACCAGGGGTGGGGGAACTCCAGGCCTAAAGGGCCGGTGTCCTGTAGGTTTTAGAGGTGTCCTTGATCCAAGAGAGCTGATTTATATGGCTAAATGACCTTCTCAACATGTCTCGAAGTTCTCCAGAGGCCTGGTAATGAACTAATCATTTGATTCAGGTGTGTTGACCCAGGGTGACATATAAAACCTGCAGGACACCGGCCCTTGAAGCCTGGAGTTCCCCACCCCTGGACTAGACAATAGGCTCAGAAGTCTTGTAGAGTCCATCTGCTGTTCTGGCAGCACACAAAGGACCAAGACTATATTAGACAAGGGTGATCATAATGTTTTGGCTCATTAGTATAACCAGAGCATCAGAAATGTTTTTTTTTCTTTACTCCTACAGCTCACTTTTTTTCCAGGAAAGTCTTTGTCTTAACACTTTCCCATTTGTCTCAAACAGGCACTGGAAAGAGTTGCACTTGGCCAAGGGGTAAGTAAGGCATGCATACTAACTGTAATCAATAGCCATCATTGTAAAAGAATGGAAGCTCTTTCTGTAAACTGTCATTACGCTCATCAAAACAAATACATCAAATGATTTCAAATCACAAGTACGGGCTTTCACAATCACCCAGGACCGTATTATCTTCATTGCTGATCTCCGGCATGCATTCAAACAATCAGCCCATTAATTCTGCCATTGTTTTAAGTCTGTGATTGACTACAGTGTATTTATTTGAAATGCAGAGCTTGGAGGCTCCAGGCCAAAGCTGATACATGACACCCGCTGCCATTAATATGGAATGTTTATAAATATTAATGCAATCATGGAAAGATTGATTACTGACTGGAACAGAACTCTGAATCCAAAAACAGGCTTGATTGCTTGCTAGTGTTGCACTAAGTTTGCAAAGTGTCAGAAATATTCGTCGGCCATTTGTACACATGTTTGGTGAAGGAAAAAAAAGTTTTTCACTGTAAAAGCTGAGTTATGTTAATTCAAATAAACAGCTTTGTCCTTCCCTGCAGATTCAGATGGAATCTCTGTTCTACCGAGCAGTCCTTCATGTTATTCTGAGGGACCACTACAGCTCCTATAAAAGGTAATCTACAGGAATTCACATCTGGACCAGCGGATTTCTAGTGGAGTATGAGAAATCAGGGCAAATGCATGTAATTTTTTAAGACCTTTTTTTTTCCTTCCCCCTGTCAGTGTGTACAGTATCAACTATGTTTGGTTAGAATGAGTGAGAACAGAACAGGTGTCAAGCTTTGATAGCAGTCCAAAGGTTTTGTTTTATTTGTTGTGAACCAGAAGTGAAAGGTTTCTTTCTCTGGCTTGTTTAGGTTACAAATGACCCAAGACTTGCCAGCAAAAGCCATATGTACTCAATTCCTGGCCAGATTTGGGTGTATTGTTGTATCAGGCCTAATGAATAATAGACTTGAGGGTTCAAATGAGCTTGAAGTTTACATATAGATCAGTTAGTGGACAGAAATTGAACCGACAGGAAAAAGTCTTTTGTTTCCAAGCAGGTAACCTATGGCAATTCTAGCGGCTAGAGCACAGCTACAAATGTTTTGTTCTGAAAATGTTCAAAGATCATTACCCTTCAGTGTTATAGTGATGTTTTCAGTACAGGAAACATTAAAAAAATCTGATTAATAAACCAGTTTCCTGATCTTGCAGGTATTATTTGCCAAAAAATAGGAACATTCCCTACTACATGCAGCGTGACCCCCACATAGGACAATGCTGCTTTAATCTAAATGCTAACATAAGCTATGTTATATGTTCATACTGTCTGCGCTAACACATAACATAGCTGGAAACATTCCTCAGAGATTTTGGCCCATGTTGACACGATGGTGTCACACAGTTGCTCCAGATTTGTCGGCTATACATGTGTGATATGAATCTTCTAGTCCACCACATCTCAAGGTGCTCCGATTGTTTTGAGATCTGGTGACTGTGGAGGCGATTTTAGTACAGTGAACTCAAAGTTGTGTTCAAAAAACAGTTTAAGATGATTTGAGCTTTATGATATGGCATACTATCCTGCTGTAAGCAGCCATCAGAAAGCAGGTATGCTGTGGACACGGTCAGCAACAATACACAGCTAGGCTTAGGTATTTAAATGATGCTTAGTTGGCAATAAGAGACTCAAAAAGTGCCAAGAACGTATCCCCCCCACACCATTAAACCAATGCCAGACTGAACTGCTGACACGAAGGAAGATGGATCCATGCTTTCATGTTGTTTACACTTAATTCTGACCTCACTGTTCAAATATCACAGCAGCAATTCAGACTCATCAGACCAAGTTTTCTCAGTAGCTCATGTGCTTCAAAGTTTGATGTGTTGGCATGCTCGTCTGCATACCTTGGTATTAATTAGTGGCTAGCTGGGTTATTGTTACCCAAAAGCAGCCTGGCCATTCTGTTCTGAGGTCTGGCATCAACTACATCTTCACCCAGGGAACTGCTGCTCACTGGATATTTTTCCTTTTTCAGACCATCCTCTGTAAACCCTAGAGATGGTTGTGTGGGAAAATCCCATCTCAGAGGAGGTCATCACCATGCCGTGTTCAAAGTCCCTAAAATCACCTTCCCCATTATGATGCTTGGTTTAAACTTCAACCTAAAGTCGTTGAATTATTACCTTGTTTGATTGATTAGATATTTGCGTTAAAGAGCATTTGAACTGGTGTACTTAATAAATTGTCCAAGAGTAAATACTGTTTTCCATGCTTATCATCTTATTATACAGAGTTAGTGTAGCCAAGTACAGGATAGGGTAGGGGAAATTAAAGTAAGATGGAGAGAATGGGCCAATAGCTAGATTCGCAGGAGGGATAAAGGGAGTTGCGTGGAGAAGAATGACTGGAGCCACAGGTAAAGTTGCTATGAATTGTATTAAACTATTTAGCAACAATTTAACAGCATTTTATGAACAGGAATGAAAACATAAAATAAAATACAGTGACAGCAATAATAATAACAGTCAGAATCCTATCTGAGCTCAGATATGTCAGTCTTGCCGGCTTAATAGTCAGTGTTCAGTCAAGTCAAATCCAACAGGTCAAAAGTTTGTAATTGGTGCGATTTCGTCCTACCGCACTGTTGCAATTGTTCGTGAGAGAAGAGCAACCTGCCCTTCTGGGCCAACTCAGAATGGCTGTGGTTCGGTTCGGTTCAAAGGGAAAGGCTCGCCATCTTCCTCGTCAGGAAGAGATCCAGGTCTCACGATCCCATAAAAAAACCTAGCCAGCACACTTCTAATGTTCAACTCTCAGAGAGGATCTTGTTCAACTCTCAGAGAGGATCTTGTCCACTTCATCCGCTCCCGCGCAGATCGCGATGGTTTCAAGGTCCGAAATGTTCACAATAAATCAGGTCCGTTTCTCCAAGGTCCATGCAGATCTCCGGTATGGATATTTGCTCAATTTATCAAGTTAATAGTTATTTTCCAGCGAAAAGCTTGGCGGTGAAAATCAGTGATGGTCTCGTGCACCTCCGTCTCTCTCTGTGTCTGAGCACGTGACGGTACAGAGCAGGGGAAGGCGGGGCTTGTTCCTTCCTAACCAGTAGGGGTGTTAAATATACTCTTTGGGTTTTATTCTTATATTTATAGTATTTATCTTTTATTATTGATTTATTTTTGATCAACTCAGTGATTAACAGAGTAATGATAAATCCCAATTAACAATAACATGTTGTAGTGCATTACTGAGTCGTGTAAACTCACTGGGTTACATCCTCCCCTCTTAAATCTCATGCACGTCCCCGTGCATGGCTCTGGTGGAATAGGTAACATCATGAGCAAGGGAGTCGATAAAAGCTTTGTTCAATCCTTGAAAGAGTGATTTAACCACTGTTACTAGTGGGTTACCTAGCTGAGGATAAGTGAGTCTTTGGGATGGTTGGCGAATTCTTTCAGATCTTCTGATCTGTGTTTCTGTTTGCAAGGTTTCAGGTTCATCATCGTTTTCAACTTGTCTTTCAGGTGAAAGTTGATGAGTTGAGTTCTCTGACAACGGTGAATCTGACAAACTGGTCGACAAAACATTTTTGTCTTTTCGAGTGTCTGTTTCAGACTCACTTGGTGTGTTATTTTGTAGGCTTGTGTCACTTTCACTTGGTGATACGTTTGCTTCACTTTCACGTTCTGTCTGAGGTAGGTCTGTTTCACGGTCCATTTCAGGTAAGTTGGTGTCAGTTGAACTTCCAATTTCGCCTTCAGGTAAGTATGTTTCAGTTTCGTTCTCAGTTTCCTTTTCAGGTAAGTCTGTCATGTCCGGTAATGTGTTAGGTTGTTCGTTATCATTTACAGGATCTTTGTTTTGTTTGAATCCTTGGGTTGGCGGTATGGTGCATACTTGGTAAAAATGTCTGTTTTTCACTTGTGGAGGTTCAGGGTAAGAAAACTCATCTTCCTCTTCCTCAAGTGTTTGGTCGGAGTCAACTTCCAAAGCTGAACTTTGTCTTGTGCGTGGTCTGTTAGTTTTTGTGACTCGCTCGGGTTCATGCTCTGTTGGTGAGAGAAATCCACAGGGAAGTAACAGATCTCTGTGGAGCGTTCTGTTGGGTCCATCTCCGTTTTCTGGTTTTACAGTGTATACTGGTAAGTTTTCCATTTGTTTGGTAACAATATACACTGTTTGCTCCCATTTGTCCGCTAATTTGTGCTTCTCTCTCAGGCGGAGATTTCGAACCAAGACTCTGTCTCCCACATGTAGTGTGGATTCACGGATGATTTTGTCAAACCGTTTCTTGTTTTTGTCTGCTACTTTCTGGGAGTTTTTGATGGCTATTTCGTAGCTCTGTTCGAGGTAGCTTTTCAACTGCTTGACGTATTGAGAGTGAGTCAACTGTGGCTTGTTTGGCTGTGGCAGGCCAAAGGCAATATCAATGGGCAAGCGAGGCTGTCTACCAAACATTAACTCATAAGGAGAATAGCCTGTTACATCATTTTTTGTACAGTTATAAGCGTGAGTAAGTGGTTTTATGAAGTCACGCCAGTGATGTTTCTCGGTGTCTTTCAAGGTACCAAGCATACTGAGTAATGTGCGATTGTATCGCTCAACAGGGTTGCCACGAGGATGATAAGGACTTGTTCGGACTTTGCGGATACCGAGCAGAGAGCACAGTTCTTTGATTGTACGCGATTCAAAGTCTCTCCCTTGGTCGCTATGAAGTCGCTCTGGAAAGCCATAATGAACTAAGAAGTTCTCCCATAAGTTCTTTGCAACGGTGGTGGCTTTCTGGTCTTTGGTTGGAATGGACACAGCATACTTTGTAAAATGATCCGTGATCACTAGGACATCTTTAGTGTTTTTACTGTCTGGTTCTATTGAGAGGAAGTCCATGCAGACTAGCTCCATGGGCCTGGAAGTTTTAATATTTACCAGAGGAGCAGCCTTGTCTGGCAGGGCTTTTCTACGGACACATCTCTCGCAAGCTTTCACTTTCTTTTCGACATCAACTGCCATTTTTGGCCAGTAGAAACGTGACCGAATGAGTTCCAGTGTGCGTTCGACCCCTAAATGCCCCATGTTGTCATGAAGATTAAGCATAACTGTAGGGCGTAAGGAATCAGGAAGGACTAACTGCAACAAGGTCTCTGGCCCCAACTGGCGTTTCCGGTACAGTAAGTCATTTTGGAGGTCAAGACGTTTCCACTCCCTTAAAAATAAGAGAACAT
Organism: Aulonocara stuartgranti; assembly: GCF_965226115.1. Taxonomy (NCBI): domain Eukaryota; kingdom Metazoa; phylum Chordata; class Actinopteri; order Cichliformes; family Cichlidae; genus Aulonocara; species Aulonocara stuartgranti. The sequence goes on from NC_138953.1 coordinate 28,852,834, forward strand.
CGTGAGACTCAGACTTAGTATCGGCTGGTGGACGTGAGTCAGCTGCCAGCAGCTTGATGACTTTACTAATGGCTGGATCTTTTCTCTGCAGGTTGACAAGATCAGTATGGGTGTATCTGGGTAAGGCTAGAAGATTGTTATCATTGCCTTCTTCTTGAAACATGTCTGGAATGGCACCTGCAGACATGGCAAGTGACTGGACTAGAGCACAAGAGGGTTCAGTCTGATCCATAGCCATATATCTTTGACAGGCTGCCATCACGGTATCGGATTGAAGTTGGAGCTCGACATCTTTGACTGAGGACAAGAGATGGGATCTGAACTTATCAATGCGCTGACATTCCTGGGTAAAAACTGGATCGTCTTCAGGTTTGTCATGTGGTTTCCTAGATAGTCCATCTGCATCAAGATTTTGTCTCCCAGCTCTGTACTTAATGTCAAAGTTATAGGTGGACAATGCAGCCAACCAACGATAACTCGTGGCATCAAGCTTTGCTGTGGTCAGAAGGTAAGTCAATGGGTTGTTGTCGGTGATGACTGTGAATGTGTTTCCATATAAATAGTCATGAAACTTGTCAGTTATGGCCCACTTTAAAGCTAGAAATTCTAACTTGTGGGCGGGGTATCTAGCTTCACTACGGGATAGACCACGACTTGCATAGGCTATAACCTGTGTGGTTCCATTCTGCACTTGATAAAGAGCTGCCCCAAGTCCGGTTGTACTGGCATCTGTGTGTACCAGGTAAGGTAGCTTTGCATCAGCATACCCAAGGACTGGTGAGGTGGTGAGTTTTTCAATAATAGTTTGAAACGATTTCTGGCACTCTGGTCCCCAACGATCACCAAAGGGCTCTTTGGGGTTCAGATACTTTGGATCACTGGGTGGGTTTTTACTATGCTTTCGTCTCGGAGGATAGCCAGCTGTGAGGGAGGTGAGGGGCTTGACAATTTTTGAGTAATCTTTGACAAATCTCCGGTAATAACCGGTAAAACCAAGAAACGATTGGAGTTCTTTTAAGGTTTGGGGTCTCGGCCAAGTCTTGAGTGCTTCAGTTTTTTCGGGATCAGTCTTTACGCCGTCTCTAGATACAATGTGGCCTAGATAACGGACTGATGTTTGGAAGAAACGACATTTGTCGGGCGAGAGTTTCAGCCCATACTCTCTGAGTCGCTCAAGAACATGAATGAGTCGGGTCTCATGATCTTCAAGGGAACTGGAAAAGACTATCAAATCATCCAAAAAGACTAACACTTCTCTCAGATTGATGTCTTTCATACACTTTTCCATAAGCCTTTGGAAAGTGCTTGGGGCATTTGTTATTCCCTGGGGCATACGATTAAATTCGTAGAAGCCGAAGGGGCACACGAAGGCTGTCTTTGGCTTATCTTCTTCACACATCTCGATTTGATAGTACCCTGACTTAAGGTCCATCACAGAGAACCACTGAGATCCTGCAAGAGCAGAAAATGACTCCTCTAAGTTTGGCAAGGCATAGGCATCGCGGATGGTCTGCAAGTTAAGCTTCCTAAAATCAATGCATAACCGCACATCACCATTCTTTTTGCGGACCACCACTATCGGTGATGAGAATGGAGATTCAGATTCTCTGATTATGCCTGCATCTAAAAGGGCTTGTAAGTGCTTTTTAACTGCCTCGTAATCATGGGGATGAATCGGGCGAGATCTCTGTTTGAAGGGGGTTTCATCTTTTAAGTTGATGTGATGTTTTACATGTGTGGCATGCCCAAAATCAAGATCATTGTGTGAGAAAACATCAGAGAAGGTGTTTAACTTTTCAGCTATCTTCTCTTTCCACTCTTCAGATAGTGGTGATTCACCAAAGTCGAAACTGAGAGGGGGTCTTGAGGTTGAAGTCTGCTGCTGAGAGTTACACGTTGCAGACACCTTTTGGTCGCCTTTCTCAGGCTCAGGACATGGCATGACACAGTCAGGGGCAACTAGCTCAGCAATTACACAGTTAGTGGGCAATGTAATGTCATGGTTAGTCTCGTTTCTCAGCAACACAGGAACTTTATAAGGTCCGTGCTTTGGCAGAGATATAAGGCAACAATCTACAAACACACCACCAGGTAGGGAGCCGGTAGTGGGCTGTTCAATAAGTGCACACTGTTCAGGCTTAGCGTGGCTAGCATGCATAAAACCTTCCACTAGTAGCTTTTGATTTGCAGGAAGGACTTCTTGGGTTCTACTTTGAAGTTTTACCAAGCCGATCTTGCCACTGTCACTTTGTCTTTTTCTGGATGCTAATGTCTTTAGCACTTGTTGGTATCCATAAGGGAGTACCTTAAAGTCAGGTAAGGTGTTCTCACAAAGATGCTCATATAAGGGGTCAAGTGTATCTGTGCCAATTAGTAGAGGTGTGTCTGAGTTTGAGCGAATGTCAGGGACAACTAAGGCAAGAGTAGATAGTTCAAGCTCTGACTGATCGAGATCTTTGGGGAACATGATACTCGTCTCAATGTATCCCAAGTAAGGGACTGTCTGACCATTCGCACCTTCGACCTCTAGGAGATCACTGATGGGTTTTATAGGATGATCAGGTAAGTGTTCTTGATAGAAGGATTTGGCAATAGTGGTTACTTGAGAGCCTGAGTCGAGCAAGCAACTACATTCAACGCCATTGATAACAACTCTGGCTGTGCATTTTCTACCCACAAGTCTTTTGGGAAGTTTAGGCACTGAGTGAACATTAGCTGTTTCACATTGGGCTTTTGTTGTCTTTTTCTCAGTGGGACTTGGTTCAGATTTAGCACCCATCTGTCCCGCGACAGGGGCTCCTTCTAGTTTAAATTAAATGACTCATCAACTGGTCTGGATATTTCCCATTCTCGCTGCTTCTGTCTGAGGGCATTCCTTTTAGCTGCTACTAATGCTGGGTTGGGATCATTACTACAGCTGGAAGCGATATGACCATCTTCTCCACACTTGAAACAGTATCCAGGTTTGGGTTTGGCTGACACTGCAGCAATTTGTGGTATCTGTCCCGGCTTGTTCTGAGTTTTGGTACTTGGGTTCCTTTTTGCTTCCTTTTGAAGTTTCTGCGATCTTTTCTCTGTTTTATCAGCTCTGAGCTGTGCGATTTGAGACCTGAGTTCAGCAATTTGCTTCTGGAGGTCAGACGAATTGCTGTCCATTTCATGCTCATAATCGTTCCTACCTTGAGAGCGTGTGGTTTGCACGTTAGAATAAACACGAGTCTTTTGGATCCCCAAATGTTGTTTCATGCGGGTTGCTTTACTTGCCTGTTTGTCCTCCTCGGTGCGTAGGTGGAGGAGTAGCTCTGCAAAATGAGGTGGGTCGTCTTTCTTTTGTTCAAGTTGAAGGTTTGCAATCAATGAGCTGTCCCAACACCCTCTACAAAACTGTCTCAGGAGCTGTTTATTGATGTCACTAGAAGCAATTCCGTCTCTTTTTATGACTAGGTTTAGCACTGTGTGCAATCTTTGCAGGTAATGTGAGGGTTTTTCACCTCCATTCTGATTGGTGTTTAAGAAGCGAGCAAAGAGTTCGTCACCGTCCTCTACAGTTGCATAGGCAGAATCAAGATGTTCAAGGTAAGTTTTGGGGTTTGCTTTTGGACCAAGAGCTTTCACCAGGTCCGCTGCAGGGGATGAAAGACTTTCAACAATCTTTCGCACAACTTGAGTTTCGGTGAGCGAAGGATCAGTCAAGCAAAACTCTACGCTGCTGCGCCAAGTGTCATAGTCAGTTTCGAAAGGAGGATGTGGAACTCTCCCTGAAAAAGGTTTCAGTCTGTATTGCGAGTTTGGTGGGGGAATGACTTCACTGCTTTTAACAATGTGCTCTACAATAACCCGCTGCACTTCAGGTGTGCTTAAAAGGTTGGTGGGAATCTGAGGGGTTTGTTTCTCAGCCTCTGCCGGTGGGTGAGTATTCAAGGCACTTACATGGTTGCTATTGGGTGTTAAAGGAGAAGAAGGTAGGGCCTCATCACTGTGGGGCACTGGCTCTTGTTCAGTGGAAGGCTCAACTGTGTGGACATCCCCTCCCAATGACTCCCCAATTTTAGCTAGTTCATCCATCAAAAGGTCTTTAAACGATCGGTTGCTTCGTGCTGCCACATCTTTAAGCTGTGACAGGTAAGTTACAGTAGCTGATGCGCTGGTTTCAATGCTATACGCACTGGCTAGGTCTCGAACGTGATAGACAACTTCAGGTTTCACAGTGCAAGGTCTGTCATAAGGCAAATATCTTTTCTCTAGTTCTTTAGCAGTAGCCTCATGTTGAAATTCCACAATAATCTGACCACCAGTTGGTAGCTTAATCTGCCTACTGACAGGACCGAAAGCTTCTAAGAACTCAATTATTTCTTTATCAATGTCTGTGTTAGTTAAACCACTGACCAAGACAGCATTTTGAACTTTAACATTCTCTGTTTTCACAACTTCCATGGTTAGGACACGTAAAAGTACCAGTAGAAAAAAAATACAAGTCACTGTGAAGCTCCAGGCACTCTTAATCGTTTTATTAAATTTTGGGTGGACTAACAACTCTGCAAACCCTCCTGGCTGGCTCGCCACTTTCTGTAGCCAAGTACAGGATAGGGTAGGGGAAATTAAAGTAAGATGGAGAGAATGGGCCAATAGCTAGATTCGCAGGAGGGATAAAGGGAGTTGCGTGGAGAAGAATGACTGGAGCCACAGGTAAAGTTGCTATGAATTGTATTAAACTATTTAGCAACAATTTAACAGCATTTTATGAACAGGAATGAAAACATAAAATAAAATACAGTGACAGCAATAATAATAACAGTCAGAATCCTATCTGAGCTCAGATATGTCAGTCTTGCCGGCTTAATAGTCAGTGTTCAGTCAAGTCAAATCCAACAGGTCAAAAGTTTGTAATTGGTGCGATTTCGTCCTACCGCACTGTTGCAATTGTTCGTGAGAGAAGAGCAACCTGCCCTTCTGGGCCAACTCAGAATGGCTGTGGTTCGGTTCGGTTCAAAGGGAAAGGCTCGCCATCTTCCTCGTCAGGAAGAGATCCAGGTCTCACGATCCCATAAAAAAACCTAGCCAGCACACTTCTAATGTTCAACTCTCAGAGAGGATCTTGTTCAACTCTCAGAGAGGATCTTGTCCACTTCATCCGCTCCCGCGCAGATCGCGATGGTTTCAAGGTCCGAAATGTTCACAATAAATCAGGTCCGTTTCTCCAAGGTCCATGCAGATCTCCGGTATGGATATTTGCTCAATTTATCAAGTTAATAGTTATTTTCCAGCGAAAAGCTTGGCGGTGAAAATCAGTGATGGTCTCGTGCACCTCCGTCTCTCTCTGTGTCTGAGCACGTGACGGTACAGAGCAGGGGAAGGCGGGGCTTGTTCCTTCCTAACCAGTAGGGGTGTTAAATATACTCTTTGGGTTTTATTCTTATATTTATAGTATTTATCTTTTATTATTGATTTATTTTTGATCAACTCAGTGATTAACAGAGTAATGATAAATCCCAATTAACAATAACATGTTGTAGTGCATTACTGAGTCGTGTAAACTCACTGGGTTACATCAGCATTGTAACAGTTACTGTTAGCACTAAACACAACAGTAGTTGGTCAAAAATGACAATTAAAGTGATGATGGGACTCTAATGCTAATGCAATCAAAGTCATTCCAATATATACTGATGGGAAGGTGAATGTACCAAATTTCATAGCAGTCCATTAAACAGTCTAAAGAAAGCCAGTAAAATCATTAAAATTTGTACTCTGAGAATCATTTCTATAAAACTTCAGATGCTTTTAGTTATTTCTCTTTCGACCAAAGTGGTGGCGAGACTAACTGGACATACATGCCGTAACTGACTTACTTAGATCCACAAAACTACTAGGAATAAAAAGGTGAGCCGTTGCCTACAGAGAATTTAAATAAAGGTACCAAAATATGGGCACATATATGAGAAGGCAGCGTCATAACGCACACAGAAACATGTTTAGACTGGCAGTGGTTCTTGATTATGCATTTTAAGTTAAAAATTCCTGCTAAACTCCACATCTCCTTTTTTCTTTGTGAATTTTCTAGTGTTTCTTGTGGATTTTTGGTATTTTAATGAACATTTGTACATTTTCTACATTACTAGAAATACTGTAAAAAATAGAAATTCTTAACACCATCTGGTAGCAATTAAGGCAGAATATGCAGGCATCCTTCAAGCTTCAGTTTGTCCTTAATTCACCTTGCTATCCAAAGAGTAGCTGCTGCTTTACAACCCAGCCCATTCTCACTCCATTCCCTATACTGTAAGGCCTTTCAGCCAGTGTAGTGCACATCTTTAGTGACTTATTGTATCTGCCCGACAAAGCCAAACAATAGAAGGAAATGCTGCAGACCTCAGTTTACTCTTATCAAAATATTATCACTCCAGACACCATCAAAGAGAACCTGCCTGCTGACCTTTGACCTTCATCAGATCAGCATTGAATACCCATTTGTCTTCCCCAAACACCAGCTATTCCTCATCGTTTAATCCTTAGAAACATTTGCTGAGGTGTGAGTGCATCACTGAGCAGAAACATGTTTGTTCCACAGTGAAAAGCGAGTTGGGAATGTTTACTCCAAAGCAAAGTCATTTGTGGACTACGTTCGGCGAGCTCTGCGCAGACTGGAACTGGATGAATCAAAGGTCGGGAGCAGAATATTACACTCATCTTTACACCTTCCACAAACACACAAGAAAAGAAATAAACACACTGTCCTTCTGCATTTTCAGCTACAGATTTAGGTTAGAGCTAGACTCAGTAAGTGGACCATTTCCAATCCATATTTTTACTCATGACCTCAAACAGAGAAGCGTTGCATAATTCACAATTCAAAATTATCCTTATTTGTTTTATACTGACCCTTGTTGTAGTCCCTGAGTTCATTCTCAGCTGTTTAAGCTCCTCTCTCTTTAAGGCCACCCTCCCTTTGATCCAGCTGGTCTTCTGATTGGCTGCATGGGGCCAGTCCCAACCAGCCAATCAGCAGCTGGATAGGCCCAGATGTTTTGACATCTTACAGAGCCATAAGTACAAAAAAAGACTGTCTGACAGTGGAATTATACATCTGCACCTACTGCACTGTGACCTAATGTGCAGCTCCATAGGAATCTAACTACACGTCACACTCAGTGCGGCCTCCACAGATATAAATGCTAGCAACAGCTTTAGCCACTTGTGAAGCCGACATCATAGGCTGCGTGTAGATGAGGCCTGAGCTTTTGCCTCTCAGGGATTACTTTCACATATGCTGACCTCATTATTTGAAAATTTGAGCAACAATCATTCTAACAGCATGTATGTGACAGGATATAAGTAAAAACCTAACAGGTTGATTTAGGTTAACAATAGTGTGTCGTATCGTATAGTATAGTATAGGATCTTAGTATAGGATCTTTCACACTGTTGAGAAGTCTGTCATCTGGTTGCTCTGGGTAACAGTGGGCGATGGCGCGCTGTCTGTCTGTCCCATGTTTCTCACAGCTCTTTAAAAACATGCTATTTTCTGTCACTTGTCCCACTTCACATCTCCCTCACAGCTTGCTTCCAACTTTTTTTGTCATTCTCCTCTCTTTTACCTGCATATATAACACGTCACTCTCTCTTTAGCTCTCTGACAGCGACATCCAGGATTATCACAACACATACAGAGTGCGAATGGATGAGATGCATGCTTTTAACATGGTAAGTCTTCCATACATCTTGGTTCTCTCCCTGTCGAGCATCCTAGTATTTAATTCCCACCTTAGATTCCAACAACATGTTTAAACCCTTTTTTGTGTAAAAATCTTTTTTTTCCTGTAAAAAGAAAAAAAATTACAGACCACTAAGTGAGGTCATTGTATTCTACGGGGAAATAATGAGAGAGTGATTGCTCTGAACGAGAAGAAAACCACCCACTTTTTTCCCTCTTCTTTTCTGAGGCCACTAATTGTGATGTCAGCCAGCATACCAGTTTTCTTTCATGACACAAACCAGTAAAATAGGTTTTGGGGAATTGCGGACTACTTGGAAGACACAAGTTTTGCATATGTGTCAAATAGAGTAAAAAAAAAAAAGATATACACATGTGCTTTCTCTCATGTCGGCCTCTTTCTACAGCTGAAGGTGACCCTTGCTCCCTGTATCGAAGGTCTGATTCTCCTCGATCGCCTCTGCTATCTGAAAGAACAGGTAAAAAAAATATTTGGTGTCATCAAACTGTCAAATCCTGCTTAAATGAATTCAACTCTGATGGTGCTTCAGAACATTCACAGCACAGCTTTGGAGGATTTTTCCAATTTTCTGTCTGGGCTCATCTTTATGATTCGCTTGTTCAGCTTGTTGATTGGGATATGAAATATACTTCCCAGATGATGAAAGTGAACACACAGAAATGTCAGCTGAAATCTGGAAACCTCTCTTTGTTATTGACAGTAACATAGGTGTCGGCTAAATTGAAGCCAGCCTGCAATTTATCATCTCGTGTTCCGGCAGCCAAACACAACACGCTAATCTTTGGTCTGAGTCATAACGATGAGATGTGTATGATCGAAAAGCTTTGAAGTTCTGATTATGCGAGATTATATGTCAGATGAACCTCCTTAAATGAGAAGGGGGGGACGTAATCAAGCTCTGTAACATCAAGTGCACTGGTCAGCGTTTGGGGGATCTCCCTTGAGGTCAAGCAGAGGAAGGGGGGAAAATAGGAGATGATGGATGGATGTTAATGTGATCCATGCGGTGATAAGTGTGCAGAAGCACGTTCAGCCTTAAACAATCATGTAAGCACACAAAGATCAGGTGTTGAATTGATGTGTTTTCACTGAATTTGCAGGCCCTGATAGTAGAACAACGATGCACATATTCCAGTAAGGAGAGATCATCTGGAAGAAGAGAATGAGATTTATTACAAAAAATATGAATATGCAAATTTAGACTCAAATGAGAGGCGACATCATGGAGCAGATTCCCAGATTATGGTAGGAGATTGGTTGGACCCACAGGAGTCACATACACTGCTTGTGGAGCAGAGTAAGCAGATGGCTGCTGAGCACTTTTGGATGAGATGCCCTGGAAAACTTGGATGATGTAGAGATGGGGAGGAGGAGGGTTGCACGACGGGCGGCCTGAAAGGGAGAATTTACAGATCACTTTACAGAGCGAATTTAAAGGACTGAACAGGGGCCTGAATGGAGGCTGATTGACCCAGAGAGTGTGGGCAGATAGATTATTTTTGGATAAAAGCACAAATGGCAACATTTTCATAGAGGTGAGTTTGACAGCGTGGAAAATCGAAATCACACCGGGGCGGCGCAGCCGAGCGTGAAACGGCTAGGTTTAGAATTAGCACCTCCAAGTCTGAGGCCATGGTTCTCAGGCGGAAAAGGGTGAACTGCCCACCCTTTGTTGTGGTGGATTGTTGTCCCAAGTGCAGGAGTTTTAAGTATCTCAGGGGTCTTGTGAGGGAAGAGTGTAGCAGGACATTGACAGATGAACTGGTGTGGCACCGGCAGTCAAGTTTCAAGTTTTATTGTCATGTACAGATAAACAGTGTAGCCACATTTACCCATAATGAAATTCTTTGGCTCGAGCTCCTCAGCTTTACATGAGCATATAGAAAGTCTGCAGTTATATTAAGAAGAAAATAACAGAAAATAGCAGTAATAATAATGATAAAAGAGAAAAAAGAGAGGAAAAAAGTATTAAATATTTAGAGAATTTAAGACAAGTTGGTATTTACAGGTTGTGCAAAACTTGTGCATGAGCATTTAAGTGGCATTTGTTGAAGTGCCAGTGTGTAGAGTCCTGTAATTATAGTGAGTGTGTAATGGTGTGTATAGAATGTCAGCAGTTCAAAAGCCTGATGGCTTGTGGGTAGAAACTGTCTCTGTGTCTGCTAGTGCGAGTCTGAATGCTCCCGAATTGCCTGCCGGACGGCAGGAGCGTGAAAAGTCTGTGGCTGGGGTCATGCAGAAGCTGTACCGGTCTGTTGTGGTGAAGACGGAGCTGAAAATAAAAGAGAAGCTGTTGATTTCCTGGTTGACCCGTGCTCCTAGCGCTTGTGGCCATAAGCTGGTGTCAGTGACAGAAAGGATGAGATAATGGGTACAAGTGGTGGAAATCAGCTTCCTTGCAAGAGTGGAGGGTCTCTCCCTTAGTAATGGGGTGAGGTTTTAAGTCATTTAGAACAACTTGAAGCAGAACCAGTTAAGGTGGTACAGGCATCTGACCAAGATGTGTCCTGGAGGTCTCCTATGTGTGGTGTTCTGGGCATGTCCTATTCGGAAGACCCAAGAAATCCTGCGTGGACGTGGCCAGGCAGAGGGAGGTCTGGTTGTCTCTCCTTAGACAACAACAGCAGCAACAAAGCTCTTGCTTGTGATGGTTTAATGGATGACAGTGTTAATCAGCCGCTCAGTCCCATATTTTGCATAGGGGCTGGTCAGAATTTGAATTTGTCCGTCATTGGTTTGTGACTAAACCTAGCACCACCCACCAGGCCTTCCTGTAAAATCCCCCAGCCACAGGTTTTTAATCCAGATAAGAACTCTAAAGAGTGTTCACGGGTAAAAGTTTATTGTAGAAATACTATTTTAGGGGAGGAATTCCCAAATGCCTCACAGCAAGAGGGTCCAAGATCTGAATCCTCTGTCTGGCCGGGGGCTTTCTGTGTGCTGTTTGGACGTTCTCCCTTTGTTTGCATGTATTGGTGTGACTGTGAGTGTGAATGGTTGTCCTTGTTAGGCCTGCAGCAAACTGGTGACCTGTTCAGGGTCTCGCCCTAAGTGGAAGGATGACATGATCACTTGATCGTGTATGAATCATATCAGAGTTTCAGAAAAGGTGGGCGGGAGTAAGCGACACAGTATGCTTGTTTTATTGGTGTAAATGCTCCCCATCTGTAGATATGCACTTCTGTCCATGATAGCACAGTGTTAGAACTTACAACGGATATTTTTGAAGACCCCTTGGCTATGAGTTACAAACACCTGCTTTAAGATTTTTAAATGGACTGAGTACAAACATGGTTGTGGGGTGACTGCCTGAGAAATTTCTGAACACACCCTAGTCAGCACTAGATGATGACAGAGAGAGAGAGATTTCCAGCGCGCATACAACCTCTGGGTTGGCTACAGTTCTACAGCTAAACAGCTTAGCTGCCAAGGAAGACAAACTTGTTTTGCACATAAAGATGAGCCCACCTGAGTGAACACTTGCACAGATATTTCTTCTCGGGGGATTCAATAGAGAATTCTTTTATAGAGGAAACATCCTTCAGCTGTAATAAAGCCCAAACTGGGAGCAGAATCAAGATTTTTATATCAGCTCTGTTGTGTGTGTGTGTTTTTTTTTTTTCCTTGTATGCCAGGAGGACGTGTCATTCTCTGCACTGGTGCAACTGTTTGACCCCCTGTTGTCTCCCAGATGCTATGCTGTCATCGGACTCAAGAATGATGGGAAAAGAACTACAAGCTGAGGAACTCGAACATATGCACATAATACAATGATTCAAGGTTCATGTTTATACATGAACGAAGCAGCAATCATGCTTTGAAAGTGATTGTATTATGTATGCATTCCCAACTGTTTGTTTTAATTGCAACATTTCATCTAGTTTGAATCTTTTTTTTAATGTTATCTCGATTTGTGGAACACATGGTGTTACTTTTAAATGGAAAAGTATCTGAAATATTTCTACTTCTCTGGTCTTGGCCTTGGGTTCTTCTCAGAGATCAAACCCGTGCTCGAAACACCTGGAAAAACTGCCTTTTCTCTTTGATAGCATACTATGTATTGCATCCTTTTAACATGTTTTTAAAGACAGTTTAGGGGGTTTGAAGCATTATGGGATTTAAAGTAACCAGGATCCCCTCAGCAGGTCTGGAAACTCAATTTCTAGAATCCCAAACCAGAGGAAGTAGAGGAAAAGACAGGGCATGTGGTGCCCTTGTCTCCAATCTTAATATTTACTTTTTTTAAATTTACCTCTGCCTCAGTTATTTAATAAATCATATTCTTTGTACATGTTTGAAAATTAATGTATGTGGGTTTTGTTTTTGTTTTTTTGTTTTTTTAGCATATAGCTCTTCTTCTGACCTTTCCCTGTAAAACCCGTAAGATGTTCGTGTGTGCAAATTGCAGTAAATCAGCAGTTTCTGAAATATTGTGACCAGCCTGTCTGACACCAGCAACCATACCACATTCAAAATCACTTAAATCACATTTCTTTCTCATTCTGATGCTCAGTTTGAACTTCAGCAGGTCATAAAGACCATGTGTATTTTTTTAGCTGCTACAGTGTGATTGGCTGATTAGATATTTGCATTAACAGGCAGTTGATCAGGTGTTCCTAACAAAATGACCAGTGAGCATATAGTTAATATGGTTACTGTAGGAATAAAACATTACATTTATGGGAAACTGTTCAGCTACCAGGTTAATGGATGACAGCTTCTTACTATATGAATATAATATTTAACTGGTTAAAATGTTAAACCCTCTGTCAAGTGCAAAACTTGACCGAAATTTAACAAACTCAAAATAACCGCTTTTGTAGTGTTAGTTTATCTAACAAGACTGCAGTTGAATAAATAAAACATAAAAGTGTTTGGAAACAATATTTTCTTCCTAAATGATGAGAATTAGTTCTGTCAAGTTGTATTCAGCTTTGTGCAAAACCGCACCACTGAGCCAGTAATGAGTATGTCAGCTGTGTGTGTGAACATTTTCATTAAAGCTAGGTAGTAAATTATGGAGCCTGAACAAACGTAGCCTGCAAGTAAGGAAATAGGCCATAGGACACTTTCCCACTGTGCAGCACTGGTGCAAAGCATTTCTTGTTTTCTCCCACTGCATCTATTTGTCACTGTAGCCACAGCAGCCTGCACATCTGTTGGCAATTCATAGGTCTGTCAACGTTGCCGTGGTGAAGCTGTGTCCTCGAGTGTTATTTTTATCTCTGTAAAGACACATGGCGAGGCTCTCTCTGCTGTGTCTGGACCGTGTTTGGATCCGGCACCGTGTTTCACACTGACAGCCTGCTGTAGTGGCCAAACTGGACTGACACGAATACAAACAATTCAAGATGTGTACAAAGCTTGTTTAGGATATAAATATTGTCGGGTTTTGTTGCGGCGTGTGAGTCACGTCCTCTTGACCTTTCCCATCTTTGACTTCTAGCACGCATGTTTACGCAAATTCAAAAATCTCCTTTTCATGTGCCCACAAGGAAGAGGAGGAAAATGGCACGATGAAAGGCCTGCATCCGACACAGGCACGTGAAAGAAACCAGTTGAAAGGTATAGTCGGCGCAGTGTAGGCAAACTGCAATTTCCTGATTTGCAGTTGACAGATGACAGGGAAAGAAATGTTTCAGGGTGCGATGACGGCTTCAGACAGAAATCGTCTCCAAGGAAAATCATTCAAAGCGTTCCCATCTAAGACTTCTCACTGTAAGGTAGGAATGAGAGGAAGCAGAGAGGAAGCAGAGAGGAAGCGAGGGGAGTGTGTCAACACATTTGCTTTCAGCTGCGATCACTGTTTCTCACGGTGGTGTTTGGATACAATACAAGCTCCTGCCACCCTCCCTGATTTAAACTAAAGAAAAAATCTCAAGGGTCCACTAACGTAATAGGCACTACTGTCCAGTAATATCTCTATTACACAGCAGGTCCGTGTGAATGAATGTAGACTGGAAGAATGCTCTTTCATCCGAGAGGGAAAACAAAGTCTTAGTCAATGAATCCAAAATAATTAAAGGATACAATGTCAAAGGGAAGTGCTGAACTTTATCAGAGATAGCATGACTACTTCAAGTAGTCATTTCTAAAATACCAGATTGCGAATTAAGATTAGGTCTCTGCTGTTATTTTAATATGTTCCATCTAAAGAATCGGTTGTTGTGGTGCTGTCTTTTACCTAAACAGAAACAGGGGACTTTTGGGAGATTGCGTGCCAGTCACAAACCACCTTGTCGCCGCATATGACGGCAGGCTTGTGGAAATAAAGAGATTCAGCTGGACGTTGCGCTGGAAACACGCGGCTTGTTTTTTATTGTTATCACCTCCGGCCTCTGCAGATACATTCTCTGAAGACGCACGTGGACCAAAACGCATTCACCTGTCAGAGATTTATCTGTGGAAGTGTAAACAGGGATGTCAAACTATGTAAATGTTTGACTCGCCGCTCCAAATAGCGTCGCCGTGAAGAACCACTTAAGAGAGAATGGACAAATGATGTTTTCAGTGTGAAACACAGTCATCACATCCTTTGAAAAACAGTTCTTGTCGTTCTGATTCATATTTTCCATTCATCTTGCCCGCTCCCTTGGAATGGTATCCAGATTAATAGCAAATTAGACTGATTTAAAACATCTGCTAAGTCATGAAAAAATAGAGAAAAAAAAGAAACGCTGTTACGTGTGGTCAGCAGAAAGTCCAAAGTCAGTGTTACACAACAGTTTGTCTTATATATATATTATTAAAGGGCAGTAATGTTCTTTTACAGCGACATCCACTTTATTAGGTTCACCAGTTCAACTGCTTGTTGCAAGTAAATAAATAATCAGACAATCACATGGTAGTAACTCAGTGCATTAAATGTGACATTATCAAAACCATCAAAACATTATCTACTGGGATTTTCCCACACAATCATCTCTGGAGTTGACGAAGAATACTCAAAATAAGAGAAATATCCAGTGAAAAGCAGTTCTCTGGGTGGACATATCTTGTCGATGTCAGAGGTCAGAGGAAAATGGCCAGACTAACTCTAATAATTACTCGTTACAACTAAGGTATGCAGAAGAACTGCTCTGAACTCATAGCACATCAAACTTTGCAGCAGATGGGCCACAGGAGCAGAAGGCCACACCAGAAACGAGTCCTGTCAGGTAAGAACATGAAAGTGAGGCAGAAGTTTAACAGAAACATCGTCTGCTCTGACATTTGGATGCTAAGGTCCGAATATGGCATAAACAACATGAAAATCGTGGATCATGGACCATGTCGCAAAGCTCAAACCAGCACAAACTAATATACTGAACATAGCAGTGCACTAAAACAGCCCCCACAGTCACCAGATCTTAATCTAATAGAGCACCTTTGGGATGTTGTGCGCCAGAAGATTCACATTATGAGTGTGAAACTGATAAATCTGGAGCAACTGCATAATCTTATTGTGTCAAAGTGACCAAAATCTCTGAGGAATGTTTCCAGCACCCTGTTGAACCTGTGCCATAAAGAATAAAGGCACTTCTGGGCTGGATCCCACTAAGACAGAAGGGGGTCCAGCCCAGTGAGGTAGTATCCAACAAAGTGGCCTGTGAGTGTATATACGCTCAAATACACAGAGTGGCTATGAGCACAGAAGCTCAATGCTGTTCAATAAAATACTCTAAGATACTAATACTGTACTACACATGAGTGTTTTCATTATCCTCACATTAGGGCAACTTTTTTATTTAATACAGGTTTTATTTTTTTTACAAAAAGAACACAATCCAGTGACATTTTTAACCACTATTCAAGCCAACTTCAGTCAACCATTATCTTGATTTAAAAGTAAATGTCAAATAACAAAACCTCATTAACTTATCTACTTTAATTTACTGCCCAAGCCAAAACAATAATCGTGCTCACACTTATTCAAGACAAAATGATATTTCTGATCTTCCTGAATTAGGACGTGAAGGCTTTTGCGGATGTTCCACAAACCAGGGTGGGTTTGATCTGAGGTTCTGATTTTCGGTTGCCAAGCTTCAATGTTGATATTAATACCACGAGTGTGCTATTTCTGTGAGGCCTGGTCCTTCCAGCTGTGATTATCTTTTTCCTGTGTGATGTCAATCTGCTTCAGGGGAAGAAGCAGTGGTTCCGGAGTGAATAGCATGTGGAAATTACCATTACTTGCTCTGTAGGGCTAAAAGGGATGAGGAAGTGGACATAGTTGTGGCATTTAATATTTGCCCTGTTGTCAGTTTTGCCTTTTACTTTACTTAAGATTTGCTTTGTGAACTGCTAAAGAACATATTTATTTAACCTGTGCACTTGTATAATGACGCTATTAGGAGTAGTGAGCACACAGTAGTGAGAGGCAGATGGTAAAACCCCTGGAAATATAAGGTTACTGCTTGTACACAAGAAATAGTTTAATGCACACCCCAGTGTAAAACCGTAGCTTTGAATACAATAAATAATTCACAACATGTGACCTTTGGAGATAGTGGCAGGTTAGGTTTGTTGGCTTAGGACAGAGCCATGCTGTCTTTATGCTAATCAACAACAAACATAATGTTCATTGTGAAGAATCATGCAAAAACAAGTCTGGATGCATATCATATTCAGTATGCGAGCATTAGCTTTTTCCATGAGCAAAACAAAATCTGGTTTTAATGATCAAACACATACGTTTTAAATTATAAGCTTTAAAAATGATTGCCACTTCCCCCCAAAACAGAAAGCAAACAGGAAATGAAAGAAGGAAAAATACATTAATCAATTATGGCAAATGCACTGAATGCTCAAAAGACTCCTCATCCTCCACTTACTGAGGCCTCGAGTGACCTTTCAGGCCGGCATCTGAAACCAAAATAGGATGTTTTTGTTTAGGATTCTTGGCTGTTTACACCAAAAGAGCACGGAATATGTTCGTTACGAGCCAACACGGTAAGAGGGTTGCAGGTAATCAGTCTGAGGGAGTAAACACTTATTCCCTTCAATGTGTTTGTTTTGCCCTGGAGCTGTTTATTCTTTCCCCTGGAATATTTTTTCCTGATTTTTTCCGTTACTAATCCCTTAATTACTTGTGCGGGCTTCTCCCATACAGAGCATCTCCTTGTCCCTTTGGGGCAGACAGAGGGCACAGTGTTCATCTTTGTGTTTGCCTCCTAGCATGTGTTTGTTTGAGTATAGCTTGTGACAATGATCATTCACAAGACTCCTTATCTATAATGACTAACATAAAAAAGGGATATATTTTGAGCTTGTCTCATTCATAAACTGTTAAATAGATCAAATCTCTTCCAACAGCCCAACACCAACTCTCATTTGTTACCTCTTGACACTGATGAATACTTTAGAAGAGGAAAAACATCAACATAAGTCTCAGGTCTCCTAAATAATCCAGCAGACAAGTTCCATGAGGTGGAGGTCAAGTCCTGCTCAGAATTAGGGTCACTGGTACAAATGTCTCTCTTACTTCCACCCTGAATTTTTTGTCACTGTCTCAGCCATTGTCAGCCAGTGCCCGTATGTTCTATACATCCTCCTCCAGCCATCTGTTTTTCTTTCTCCGCTGCTCTGCCCTGGATTTATCGTCTTGGATCCCCAACTGTGGGACAGGCGTTTGTCCAGCTGGTAGTCAGCGGGGCCAAAAGCGTTTCCAAACTATTATGCGTGCTCACCATAGGGTGAGGTACAGTAGTTAATCAATCACACCTACTCTCTCAGTAACGCTTCTCCATAGAGACAGTGGGGGGTTGGTGTTGCAAATTAATCAATATTTTCAATTTGGAGTAAGAAAGAAGCTAATGTGACGCCTGCAGTGGGAGTGGCTTCCCATCTCAGCTTCCCAGAGTTAAATTTAAATAGAATTTCAAAGAAAAAGGGCCTGAGGCTTCCACCAGTTTGCAGTCATTAGGCAACATATGCCTGATGAGAAAGTGCTAAGAAATTATTATCTGTTATCCCCTTGCAGCATGAGAATGGCGTTTGAATATATACAAATTATATATTTTCATATTAGGCAAAACATGTTGAAACAGAAAAATCAGTAAAAGGTAAAAACTACTGACAAAGTAAAGGAAAAGACAATACAGTGTGTGTTACTATCACATTGGGCCGAAACATGCCACAGGAACAGCTTCAGTGTACTTTTCTTTGACTCACATGGCACGTTTCTAGTCTTACTAACCACTCACAATGGTTTACACTATAAGCCATATTCACCTTACAATTAAATCTGTAGCAGTTTATCTATGTCTCACCAACATTTTACAGCCAATTTACAATCAAACTGTCTAAAATGCATGTCTTTTGGCTTTGGGAGGAATCCTGAGTGCCTGGAGAAAATGCATGTGGTTTGCATGTAAATGCAACATGCAAACTACACACAGGAAGGGCCCAGGAAGTATCGAACTCGGTGAAGCGGCAGTGCTACCAGAAAGCTGGTGATGGCAGAAGCCATAAAATATAATAATCTAAATTTTCATACTCAAACAATACAGCAACCATTTGTTCCCTTTGGATGGAGGCACTGTTTATCTACCTCTCATCCTTGGTTAGAGAAGACCGCTTCAAACACGATAGAACTGTGGAATTAAAAAATCATTCAAAGCAACCTTGTGTGAATTCGCCTCTATCCTCCACCAGTAGGATCGCAGCAGAGCTACTGAATCCCTAAGGGGGCTAAGGGTTGATGGTCACCATTCTCCCTTCTAAAGTCACATGAAGACCACCGCAGCAACCTGAATTTCAACCATTCAAATCCTATTTCAGATACACCATGTGGACACAAAAGATACTCATGGCCATTGTGATTTCAGTCTCTGTGCTCTGCATTTCAAAGTCTCAGTGGTAACAGTTTGGCAACTGACATGTTTGCTTCTTAGTGTCAAAAATTAGAAGGTGAAGTGGTGAGCTATGAGCTAAGGTTAGCGATCAGCTGTGTCAGCACAGTGGTCAATCAAAGCTGCTTTGGCTCTAATTTTAAGCTACAGAAAAATTCAAGAGTAACTTAAAAACTGTATTAAAGAGGCAAATTGGCTATGAAGACCAAACCCAGGCTAAAAACATGTAAATTTCACAGCTTTAGTGTGACATTTTAAAATGTGAATCTATAGAAACTGATTAGCTTTAGGATCATCAAGTGGCAACTGGAGGAACTACACTTTGATGTTTGCATCCTATTTTAGCTCCAGAGAGTGGCACTTGTTCGGCAACCAAAGCTTTCTTTTATTTTAATATTGGTTTTTTTTGTGTGTTTTTACTCCCCAAAGGTTTGTTTTCCAGCTCACAGTTACATCATTGTAACACCATGTCATATTTTAGACTAATAATATTTACCGTGCCACACTAGAAGAATACAGAGGTCCTGACCTATGGAAGTCTGTTCCTCATTTTTGGTTAAAATTGGATTCCGTGCCATGAAATCAAAAATATAATCTTGTCATGGCAACAATCTGCAACTACCATTTCATGCATGACTCCCTGTTTATAATTGATTTGCAGTGTAGCCCATCAGTAACACGCAAAACCACAAATCCTTACTTCACTCGCCACCTTTTCTCCCTTTTCTCGCCAATGCAGAGCCCATTGCGCATGCTCACCCTCCCTGAAAACCACATGCGTCTCCCCGCTCTGCTCTCTCCAGTGCCAAGGCAGGGAGATGCTCACACTGAAGGCACCGCAGCACAGAAATGCGCACCGTTCCGAGCCGGACCGGGCGACAGCTGCACCTCCACTTCTCCAGGCTTGACGCGTTTCACAGCACAATGGGTTAGAGGGTGATAAGGGAAACTTTGACACACTTTGCATGACACGGGAAAATGCCCTGCGTTGCCTGTAGAGCTCTGCTGCCGAGCGGCTGAATTGAGAGCATAATAACAGAGACTTCAGAGAGAGAGACACACACAAACAGAGAGACGAGGGGACCTGATTCCAATCATTTCTATCCCGGTTCCTCTCCCACTTTGGTTTTGAGAGATGATCACGGAGCTCGTGTGCACCGCCGTGGCTGTGGGTCTCTATCTGAACACGCTGGACGCAGATTTCTGCTACGATGACAGGTAGGTTTCGCCTACAGAGCGTAGCAGCGCCGCTGCCAACAACATCACAGCCCGCTCCTACACTTGTCATCTCCTCCGGGTACGTCGGCACGGAAGGGAAGCGGAGAGGGACGGGTCGTTGCTCCTGTCCGCATGTTTGCATGTGCTTTTGTCTGTAGCCTGTGATGAATCACCGCTTATTTGTCGGCTTAAGGCAAGACACAAAGACAGAGTGAGGGGGTGGGAGTGCACTAAAACCCAAGCGTTAAATAAATGTTGTAATATTCCTAAAGCATCTACTGTGCTCAACTGTGCGTTCATATAACTTGAGCTGCTCTTGAGTTCATATAGCCTCATGACTAAGTGTACGTCTTAATGTTCTGTGTTTAGCCCCACAAATAATTCTTAAGTATGATGGACATGATTAAAGTCCACAGAGACGCGGGGTTTATTTCCACAGTAAGGAACCTCACAGCTCAAGTTCAACACGTTGTGAACCGATAGCAGCCCTGGTCCCCTCGCCTGCATGCACATGCACTGCTTCTGATGCTCTTTGTGTTGCACTCATGCTTGTTCTAACAATGCCCTACTCTCCGGGGAATAAGGCTAATTTAAACCGGGAGTGATTTTGCAAACAGCTGAATAAACATGCCAGCATTTTAATAGCTATGGAAGAGCGATTAGAGAGAACCTCTGGACAGAGATGGACAGGGATCTACTGTAAAATGTAAAGGTGGACAAAACAGGACTCAAAGTTATGATCACTGTAAAGCAAACATACAGAAG
Source organism: Aulonocara stuartgranti (assembly GCF_965226115.1). Classification (NCBI taxonomy): domain Eukaryota; kingdom Metazoa; phylum Chordata; class Actinopteri; order Cichliformes; family Cichlidae; genus Aulonocara; species Aulonocara stuartgranti. Next base: position 28,873,382 of record NC_138953.1, read on the forward strand.
TCTTATGTTTAGGGATATCTGCATCAGCAAGATTTATCTGCTCATTATTTTTTCCATTGACTCCTCTATTGTTTAGCCTATAAAACGCTGACAAATATTCACCTATTTTATACACTATATCCAATTAACAGCCAAGAGCCCAAATGTTCGTTTTTTAATGCTGTAAAACATAATTCTCCTAGTTCTGGAGAAACTGCAATTGGTCTTTATTGTCTTCATACAGTCTGAGAAGTAAAAAAGGAAAAAAGATGTGCGCAAACCAGTAAGATAGATGGTTCCATAAGCATAAGGGGCTCAACAAAATGCAGAAGATCAGATTAGGTGACACTAGGCATGTACAAAAGAGAAAAATGTGGTACATTTCAGGGAGTGGGTGTGCTCGCAATGCATCTGTGCTTGTTAGAATCGCCAATTTGTAATGTAAATGCCTGGGAGTTGCAGCACAGCTGGGCTCCTTTGAAAAAGAACATCTGGACAGATAGTTCCCCACTGACCTTGAAATACTGTATATGGCCATAAAGAGAGCTTGGCTCTGTGAATCCTGATATCAATTCATCTTCCATTATCAAGTGTTGAATCATGGGGCGAAGCTGCTGATATGCAAGGTATGCGGTAGGTTTCTCTGTGGATTAAAAGCATGAACAGACCGAGAGCAGGCTCCCTCCCTTATTCAGCCACAGCTCAGTCAGAAAGGTTGCTGCCTGGCTAGCATCTATGGACAGCCCTTAAAAGTCAAAATATCCCCCCACTTTCACTTTTCAGCACCATCGGTGACCCCTCTGTGTGCTGTGTTTGAGTAGGACGGAGTGAAGAAAAAGGAGGTGACGCAGCACAGAAACGTGCGAGTGGTGGTAGGAATAAATTTCGTATTCTATCTTCAGTTACATCGCACCTCGCCAAGTATCCCCCTGTAAAAATGCCCAGAGGTTCTGTGGCCATCGGCTTTGTCTGCACGGCATTGCAAGGTTGTCAAAAAGCCAGTCGGTGAAAGATTATCCAGGGGAACTGCTCTGCCCACTCCAGCCTACGCTTGCTCTTCATCCCGTCAGTGAAAGTTCAGTATCTCCCCCACCCAACATTGTGTATTTATCAAAGTCACCATGGTAATTTACACTCTGGGGGACAAGAACTGGTGTTTTGGTTCAGTGCTTTCAGATGGAGGAGGCTGAATACCAATCAGAGGTCTGACATTCCCTGGTCGTTCATCAAACGGAGTCCTCTCTTGGGGTCAAGAGTCGTGCGCTCCCGGTCTCTTCCCTCAGGGTTTGAACGAGAGTTATGAGCAAAAGGTTAAGGTGGGAGAAGGATTGAAGTGGAGGAGAGTTCAACTAATCGTTCTGGTACGGAGCTCTCTGCAAAGACTGATTTGGTTGTAGTCAAGTTTGTTTGTCCCCTGGTAGGGAGCTTACGTGATCTTATCTTACCTTTAACTCTCTAATCAAATTCTCATTACATGTCACATGCAGCTCCTAGCATCCTACACAAGATGCTGAAGCAGATAAAACCTCTCAATTCAGGCACTCCGAGTTGTGGGGATGTTATGGCGTGTCTCTGCTTTTTCAATCATGTCAAGTGTTTTTCCTGGGCATTGCTCAGGGCCTGGCCAAGAAGTCTCTTGGCCAGTGGTAATCACAATGAAAAGCCTCTGCGTGTGAAATGACTAAGTTTTACGGGAGCTGGGAGGGGAGTTGAGCCAGGCCATATTTGACTCAGGGAAAAAGATCAAGACTTCTTTTACTGTAGGGCTTTCCTTGGGTTTAGCCAAATGTAAGGGCAGACTTTTCATCTATGGTTTCATCCATAAAAAACAAAATGTCCATAGTGGTGATGTTTGTATTTGTCAGATTGATTGCGTGAGAGATTTGGTAATAGATTGGAAAATGTATTCACCATAACCTCTGAACTTTCCTTTGAATACCCATCATCGCAGCTTTGACAAATGTGGCTCCGTGTAATTCTGACATCTCAATAATATTGATTTTATAACCACACCTTTTGACTAATGGATCAAGTGGCTGAATGGATGTCTTCACTTAGATGGCATTATTCAGCGGATGCCAAATGTGAGGCAAGGACAAGAGATAAATGAATGAGGAGAGAAATGAAATGCATGCTAAGTGGCTTTCAGTGTCTCCAAGAAACATCTGTGACCCCAGTAACGTCACAGACCCTCTGTTCAGCTCAGAAGTGCATTACGGTCCCCAAGGGGATTGAAGTGAAAACATCTTCCTTCTTTGTTTTAGCCAAACAGTTTCATCTCCCGGGGCTGCACAAGTTTGGCTATGTATGGATTTTGTTGTATGGCACAACGTGGTCCTGAAAAGTGCACTGTAAAAATCTCCATATTTTCAGCGCTAATTAAATATACCACACATATAGTGAGTCAAAAGAAGTGGCACAGTGAAGACTGAGGATCACAGAGTCTGTTAGTTGCAGCATCTGCTCCTTTTCTAGCTCGGGTTTTGTGGTTAACCAATAAATGCATCAAGATGAGATTGCCTTTTAGGAGCACCCTTTCATCATAGTTCAAACCATATAGCTTTGAATTGAAGTGCTAATGGATTATGTATGTTAATGATGCACACATTGCTTAGCACTGTGGAACACTTACTAAAACAAACAAAACTGCCTTGTGCACTTTCAGAGAAAACAGAATCAAATCCAGAAAATCCTGCTTTTCTTGCTTCCTTCTGTATGTAGTCACGTTGTGGAAGCATGCTCACTTAATAGTAAGGATTTTACATGTCTATGTGCTCAACAGCAGACTGAATCAGGAGTTAACTACACAAAAAGTTTTCAAGTATTTCTTTTGTCTTCTGTACAGCTGCCATATAGCCATTTTTTTTCTGTTGTAATATTTTTCTATCAGCTCAAACATAAACATAATGTAAACAAGATAGGTTACCTGAGTCTAACTGGATCTAACAGTTACATGTTCTACAGGTTATTTTTTGAGGGGAGGGGGGAGGGAGGCACGCCCTAGCCAGTCTGTTACTGAACATAGTAGGGATGTTGCCAGAACTGGTATTTGCAATACCTTTACTCAGACAAAGGGACGAAATACTTCTAATATTAGCAATGTATCTAATAGACCAGCATCTAGATCTGTTTAAAAACTTCAGCATTAAACAATATCCAATGTTCTGTCCTTCTTTTATTACCCTAAAAATTTATGTTACCCTTTTGCTTGAGACATCTGGTATTGCCGTTGTAAAAATCAGCCTTGAGGTAATTTAATGTGACTAACTTTATACCTCACAGTAGTGTTAGGCTGGTCAATGAGCAGCCTACTAACATTTCATTATGTTTCACTTCTGTCTAATTTTGTTACTTAAATTTTCAGTATAGGAGTTTGTGTTCAGGGATAATCGTTTTGTTTTGGTGTCAAACTGAGTACTGATGATTGTGTAGTTCTACTTGACTACTAAATTTCTAGGATTTGTAGAAGACATAGACAATATCAAAACTCAGTCAAGCTCTTGCTAAAGCAAAAAAATCAAACAAACAAACAAAAAAATCCTTAAACTATGCAAATACTGATGGTTACATAGTTTTTATATCAGTAACCTTTAAGAGACCACTGAGTCCACAGATCTTAAGCTCAGTGGGAGAAAGTTCCAGGGTCTGGAGGCCACTGTTGCAAAAGCTCTATCTCCTTTAGATCTCGGCCTTGTATGCTGCACAGCCAGCATGCCCCGATCACATGACCTAAGGGAATGTGTGGATGTAAAAGTTCACTGATGTATGCTGGTGCTCTTCCATGCAGACCTCTGAAAGTTTAAAGTTAACCAGAAATGTAACATTAACATCCAAAGTAACAGCAGAGTCAAAAGTCACCCCAAGGTTCCTGATAAAAGATTTGGTAACCGTGCAAAGGGGACAAGAGTTTATATTACCTGAGGCTCAAATCTGTTCAGAGCACAAACAAGGATTTATGTTTCCCCATTGTTAAGCCTTCCAACTTTATATATAATCTTAAGCACCTATGAAAGTCGGTGCATAAACAATGAAGGCCCCAAAACAGAACCTTGTGGCACACCCTGGCTAAGAGAACTGCAAGAGGATCTGTATATAGAAGCAGCCACAGTGAGCTCTATGAAAGCCAGACTAAAAGGAGGATCTAAAGGAGACAGAATGCTTTGTTTTTCCAAAATAGCTCCAAACCGTAGGTAGTGGGAGGCAAAAAAAACCCCAAAACTCTCCTCTTTTATATTTAGTTTTCAGCAGCAGGTATTTCACTTTTTCTGTCTTAACCTTTTGAAACCAGATGTCACACGCTCATGTGATAGTGTACATTAACAGTAGAACATGTATGCAGGTCAGAAGTGCCTTAAACCTGGTTTTTCTCCGAGGGCCACCAGATGGTGATAGTTGTGGTTGCAAAAAGACTTTGAGGCTTCAAAACAGGACTTTAGAAACCAGTGGGTGATGTCATGGTTGCTACATCTACCTTTTACGCTGTATATAGTTGCGACTTCTCACAGTAGAGCCTGCTGTATTGTTCTTTGTGAAGCTAATGGGATTGTAGTTTTACAAAATAAACATCATGCTGTATTCAAAAATGCTTTAAAGCAATGATTAAGACCCTAACCTCATCAGGAAGTTCTACTGGGGACATGGATCAAAGGAGTTAAGGGGCAGTTTTCCGTAGATGCATACAGCTGGACTTTATGTTACAAACAGAAAAGTCACCTCCTCCTCACTTTTAAAAAATAATGCACATTGAAGACATTTCCACACAAATATTTTCAAAAAATGATAACCAGGTCTTACAGAGCCTATTTGGCAAAAAGCATTGAAGAAAAACTTCTTTCGTGTGCTGTTACATTACCCATTACTGAAATACCTCATTAAAATATCCACCACCGCGGATGTGGTGACACATGGTATCATGACTGAAACGGTAAGAAAAAATTTAATGTTTTGGAATAACTTATTTTTGAGGCTGAGGAAATGAAAAATTATAATTAGCACATTGCACAAAAAAGTCATTTCTAACCAAATGCCCCCTGTCACCTCTCGATCAAATCTGTTTATCATAACGGCTCATAATTATTATCTCTTATGGGTTGAGGCTCGTTGTGATCAGTTTCAGCCCACCATATTAAATGCTGCCAGGAATCCCGTTGCCTCTAGTGGAATAATTATCTAAAACATCTGCCCTAGTTGCGTTGAGGCTGTTTAAGTTACAGTATGTGCTTGGAGATGCTAAATATTGAGGCAAGAGGAAAGCTAATCAAATGATTGAACAAAGTCTCTTTTTCTGAACTATGTGTGGAGCAAGTAATCCAGCTGAGGTGAAACGGCCTGTGTCTGTCAGGAAGAGTTTTGAGTGTAAAATGCCTGAAGACAGAATTAAAGTGTGGTAAGGATAACTGATGAAAAAGGGTCTTTATGAACAGTAATTTGAGATAGTTTTGAGGCAAGGAACTTTTAACCAGATTTGCGTACTAAAGGATTTGTGCTTTCGAGGAGAAATGGGCAGACCTCATGAAAAGTGTGGTTTCGTGGTGAAAAAAAATCTTTTCTGGTAATGTGTCACCATCATATGCACCCAATAACCATTCACATATGTTTTTGCTCCCTAGCTTTAAGAAGTGTTGCCATTGATGTCTTGTTTCTGCAGACTCCTTACACTTGGGATGGAGACCTCAGACTATCATTAAAACAATAGGAAGGCAGGGGAAGGAGTCTCATCTTGATTACTTGCAGATTTAGTCAACGTAAGCACTTAGTGGTCGACCTTTAAGATATTGTGGCTTCAAAACTGTTTTCAGGCCAAAAATGAAGGCTTGGAGAAGTCAGGAAGTTGAATGGGGTGAATTAGATTTCCCCTATAGTGGTTGTCTAGCTCCACGTTTAAGGGAACAAATGGCAATAGATCAGCTGAAGACAGAGAATGAAATATCAAGGCCAATCTCCTTGAAATGGCATGAGCTCAAAGCTTTTACAGGAGTAATGGTAAAATGGTAAATGGCCTGTATTTATATAGCGCTTTACTAGTCCCTAAGGACCCCAAAGCGCTTTACATATCCAGTCATCCACCCATTCACACACACATTCACACACTGGTGATGGCAAGCTACATTGTAGCCACAGCCACCCTGGGGCGCACTGACAGAGGCGAGGCTGCCGGACACTGGCGCCACCGGGCCCTCTGACCACCACCAGTAGGCAACGGGTGAAGTGTCTTGCCCAAGGACACAACGACCGAGCAACCTTCCGATTACAAGGCGAACTCCCAACTCTTAAATAAAACCACTTGCAGAGATTTTTCTTCATAACAAAGGGGCACTGAGACATTTTCTGTTGATCAGAACCATCTTATGAGAGGTTTTATTGATTTAAAGTTGTCATTGTAGAGTTGTAAGGTGAAGATTAAGTTTCCTTTTAAATCTTCAGTTTCAAGGTTACACTACGCAAATGCACACAACAATGCAAACAGCTCCATTTGCGTGATACTAGTTTATCTTAAATGGGTCACAATTCCTGCCTCCTCATTAAGTGATGTTGTATGAACTGTGTTCCCGGGTCCTCTACGTTGAAAGCGCTAGTCACACAGGCCTAAAGACCATTTAGCAATTGCCTGGCAACCAGAAAAAAATGTATTTTTCAGCTAGATGCGAGTGGATGTGAGAAGTTTCTGGCAGTTGCTGTGAAAGCAGTTGTTAGAGCCCTGGCCAAGAGACTGGTCAGGCACCCTGAATAACGACTGGTAACTAGGGGAAAAATGTGTGTTTCCCAACCAGTTGAGGAGTGGTTGTGGGAGGTTGCTTGCTGTTGCTAGCTCCTTGCAATAGCTTGTAATTTGTATGGTAAACATCTTTGCAAACATTCACCAGTTACTTGCTAGCAAAACTGTAAAAAGCTATATAGTTTCTGGGATTGTGTGACTACAGCCTCAATCTCTCATACTTTTCCTGCAGTGCTGTGCTACTTGTTTGTGATAAGGCCTCAATCCTAAGTGGACTAAGTGGACCTTTTAAGCTTTTCTGACATACTGTTGGATATTCATACCAAACAAAGCTAGGTTTTACAAAGGCAAGGCTTTCTTATTGTGGGATGTGCGACACCAGCCCCAGGGCACAGATTAAATTCAGTTTCACAGTCTACAGCAGTGCACACATTTACGCATGTGGTACAGTAACAATAACTTTAATACCACACAGATGGTTTGGGATCTGACAGTAAACAATGTTTTGTGTTCTGCACATTGTACATGTTGTCTGTTACACACAGATTTGTATGGTGGAACTCCCTTGATAAATGCTACTTTCCACTCGAGTTGGTTCTCAAGACTGCACACAGTCGCCAGCATTTTCTAACTGAAAAGTTTACCCTACTATCATAAACATATCCAGTCCGCTTCAGCCTTCTCTCATTTATTTATTCTGAACTGACATGTTCTTCTGAGAAAAACACTTGCACTGTTATTTTGTTAATACATTACTCCACAAATTTGCTTTTGGTAGAATTCTGGTCATTAATGAAATAAACTTTTGTTTAAAATCATTAATCAATTCACATACAGCATTTAGGTCATGGTTGTTGTTGTTTTTTTAAAGGCAAAAATGTCAAATCCTCAACTAATCTGATTTTTCAATAGTAAGAAACTAATGTATTCTTTCCCCAGTGTAATGATAAACTAAACGTCTTTAGGTTTACTAGTGTTGCTGAGTTTTTGCTAACTGATATTGGCATTTCTTGCATTTCATAGGTCAAAAAAATTAAGCAGATAGTAAACTGGCAGGTAAATCGGTGATAAACATATCTGCTTGTTGCAAACATGTTAAAAAACCGTCAGTACATTTCTCAGTGCCTTTTTCAAAGCTATTAAGGAACACCTAATATTTGTATCATGCTTGCACCCAATACAGAGACACACAAAAGAGATGGATTTGTTATTTTTAGGTTGTCCCTCCTTGTCCCATCAGATCCCAGCGATGCATGAGGCTGGTTGAGGCTGCTGCAGTAACCCTTGGCTGGCCTTTGTGCTCCACAGGCCGCAGTCGCCCCGCCTTTCTGCCAAGACAGGACCGCCAAACCTCAGTCCCACGACCCTCCCTGTGTACACACCATATGCGTATCCCAAAACAGTGGTAGCCACTGACAACTCTGCTTACAAGATTGCCAGCCCTCTGCACAATACACATACCAAAGGCACAGATTTGTCATGTGGCACTTATGCTAGATTTGGTAGGACGGAACTCTCAGGTTTGTAGATAAAGTGGTGAAAACCTTGTCTTAAATTTATAATCTGTCCAAATGCGTGTATCCTCTTAATCTGAGACCCTTCATCACTGTGTTCAGCAGCATGGGGTTGAATTTCTACCACAGGGCACTAAACTTTTCTTTGTAAGCAAGGCACTTTTTCTGTGGCATTGGATTACTTAGGAGTGAGCATCCACATTCCCTCTTTACGCTGTGAGGTGGACTTCAAAACAAGTCGTGGCAGTTGGGGGGTAATACAAAACCAAACCGAAGCCGGGGATCACACGGTCACTCTTTCTACCATTTGTAATCAATAGCCATTGTGTATCATTTTTCAGTGACCGTTGAGTTTTTTCTAGCCCAGAACAGCTGTCAGGACAGTAACTCAAACATGCCTTTTTTCTCTCTTTTTTTTCCCTGCACTTGACAAAGCAGTCGTGTTTCAATACACATTGAAAAGTGAGTCTGAACCAAATCCCAACATTGATCACAATCTTAAAAGGATGTGTTCATGGATGTGGAAGGGTTTGTTTTTTCATGTATGGGGACCACTGACAGCCCTTCCCTTGTGATGAGGAAGCCGTCAGGAGATTGTCGTGTAAATGATTGGGCTGATGGATTATGCTTGTGGTTGGTATGAGCTGGGAGCTTGGTGTGGAGGCTTTTTTTTTTAAAACTTTCTTTTTTCTCTATTTATGGTAGAAGGTTGCAATAGGTGGTTGCAGAGGGGTTTTGGGATAGTCTTGGAAACATATGACATGAGTTTCACTGGTGTTTTTGCTAAGGTTGGATCTCTCTCAACCAAATCTTAACCCCAACAAATAGTATAATGAATTAATTTAGAGGTATTTCTATGTGAGTGTCAACTCTTTCTTAATAAACACAAGCAAACAAAATACTCAAGAATTCAATCCTGCTGACCATATTGTGTTTTACAACTAAACAGCTACAGCTTATTGGATATTTGGAGTGCTTTTTATTTTAAGCTGGGTAGAAATTTCGCCAGAATATTATGACGAATAAATGTTCTTTTTATTTATTTTTTATTGCCAAACTGTTTTTCTGTTTGGGACATACCTAGAATATGATGAAGTAAAATGATTATGCCATGCGAGCTGCGATGAAACTCCCATTCATCTCAGCATGGTACACTCAGATTGCACTGTGCCTTAATTATTATTCCAAGCGCTTCGCAAAACCAGTAGAGATTCATTAGCTTGGCAGCCTTGGCACTAACTTAGCTTCACACATGGTCAGCTAATAAAAATATAGTAATATGAAAAAGGCTTTCTGGGCCCGAACAGGGCTGGCTGCAGATACCCAGTTTGTGTGTGGGGGAAAGTCAGTTTGTGATTCTCACCTCATAAAAACCTGAGACATGGAGAATGTGAAAGCTAGTGTGAGGGCTAGAGGGATTTGGGGTTCAGGAGAGATCATATGACAGCCCTGCTACCTTTACTCAAAGGTATAGTATGTGGTCCAGAGATGTAGCAGGAGTGAAGTGATTACGCTGAAATTTGGCATTTGTTACCTTTTATGTAATGGTCAGAAGCAAAGCCTCTAAGAGGTCATGATGAAGTGTTATAAATGTTTATAAGGCATATAGCTTGTTTGTTTCTCACCCAATGCCCTTGATTTACTCTGCAGAGTGAGATAGCCTTTCTTTGTTTCCTGTTTCCTCTTGATAAGTGCGAAAAGTTGAGAATCACACGAGATAATACAGACAGAGGAAGTGTGGACATCTCAATGCTACTGTGTTGTTTAGCCCCTGACTCATTGTGGTGTAACAGAGGGCTATTTCGAGGAGTGATGACACAAGCTGCATAATGAAGGGAAATAATATTATTATTGTAGCTTGTTGGAATTGAAAGCATTTTCTATTGTTCTTAAAGTGTTGGTTTATTCAGAAATGTGAAATAAGCATGGTTTGATCCGAAGCTGTTCTGTTTCTAACTAATTTCCTGTTTTGCCATATAGCTGCATTTTTCGGGTTTGCGGTACACTGTTTCAGTCAAAAAACACCAAGTCACTCAGGTTTGGCTCAGTTGCAAGGTCCTTATTCTGTGTTTAGAAGCATAAAGCATATCATCTCTCAAGTTAACTATCCTCTCTAATTACCAAGCCAAGGATAGGAAAATTAGCTTAAATGTTTCCTATTTTGCACTGCCCTTTAAGCACTGTTCAATAGTCTGCTCACCCATTTTTACAGAAAGAAACTGAACTTATTTTTTTTCTTTGGAGTTAATCTTGTGATGGAATCACTGGCTGGCTTTGCAGGTATTGGGAGTTTTGGAAGATAAGGCGAATTGCTCTTTAAATAAACATGGCAGTTTGGACTGCAGCAAATCTGCATGATAATGGCTGCTTTGGAGATAAACCAGCCAGTCTCTCTTTTTCTTCAGAGGTGCAGTTTTAATATTCATGGATCAGTGGCTTTAGGAAAGGCTGTACAGTTATTGTGCTTTTATGACAAGCTATGACAGCTCTGTAATTTCTTTTAAATAGATTTTTGAATATCCTATACAGTTTAGCCTTTTAGTTAGTTTCATTTTTTAAAATCTTGTGGGCTGTATTGAAGGCCATTGAATAATGCATGCTTTTTATTTGGATAAGAACAAGACCAATTTATATGAGCTCTGTGATGTGTCTTCGCTTTCACTTTGATAAGAAGCAGACACCAGAGAACTTGGAATGTGTCGATACTATAATTGGTTTGCCCTTGATTAAAAGAAATTCAGTATTAAAGGCAATCAATCATGCCCTTTCATGTGAGTGTGAGCAAAGAAACATCCAAAGGTGCTGGCCTGTGGTAGATTTGTATCTGTGCTGTGTACACACAGCAAGCAGTCCGATTAGCAGTCACTGTGGAGCGTGATGGGCTAGCTCATCCGTCACACTGCGCATATTTCATCAAAAGATACACACAGACATACCCTCCCACCCCAAGGCTCCCTGTAACTGTGATACCACTTCAAGTTAGACCGTTATTGAGCTGACTGACAGCGCCAATTTAATCTATACTCTGTGCTCTTGCTGTTTTTTCCCCTACTATGACCAGCAGCATCTACTGATAAATAGTGTTGTTAGCAGAAGAAACATACTTGACATACTTGTTGGACAAACCAAAGACATCTGTCTAGGTAGCATCTTGCCATATATCCCTTCAGATTAGGGTGCATGCTATCATTTGTTTTTGAAGCAGATTGTTTCCTATTGAGAGTTGAAGAGTTGATACCGCTCTTGTGTTGCTACAAGGATTACAAACACTGCCATTGTGAAACTGGTTACGCCACGCAGTGGCAAACCAGTTGGATGCAGAAAAATGTGTAATCTATGGGCACATACAAAAAAAAGTACTATCACATGAACAAGGCAAACAAACAAACGAACAGAAAAAAACAAAACAAAAAACAAAACCCACCAAAAAAACCCCAAAACAAACAAAAATAGAATAAAATAAATACATAAATAAAAGGGGGCGCTGCATTGTGCGCAGTTCTTTTTGGCTTGCTACAGATAGTAGGTGGCTCTAAAGAAAGAAAGAGAAAAAAACCCCAAACACAGATAAAAGCAGTATTACATCATACTTCAGTAAATGACAACTTCTCCACATATTCAACAAAGGATGACCAGGTTTTGTAGTATTTACTTTGAGACCCTCTCAAACTGTATCTCAAATGCTCTATCTGCAAACACCTCTCTCACCCACTGAACAAACACTGGTGGACCTGAATCCTTCCATTTAAGAAGAATTAGCCTGCGTGCCAGGAGAGATGAGAAAGCCACTGCATTCATTTGATAAGAAGTTATCCCGTGTTGGTTTGGGAGTACACCAAAGACTGCTGTCATCGGATTAGGATCAATTGTTTTCCCACACACATAACCAAAACTGGTTCAAATCAGAGCAGGTCCAGAACATATGGCTCATAGTGGCGGGTGATTGCTTGCACCTTGGACATCTATCATCGGAGGGTGAATTCTTCAAGTTTATGCGGTCACCACAAACAGACAGGCACATGGACATCTGCATGCACCCTTGTGCTCACCGTCTGACAAAATGAATGTCACTCGGACCAACTCTTTACATTTGCAGTATATATGCAAGTGTAATCCTAACTTTACTATATACTCAATAATTGCAACATTATGGAGTATATAGCCGAGATTACAATAACTGCAAAACCATCTCGACAGGTCTTGCAGTTATTGCAATCTCAGAGGAAGGTGGTCTCTAGTTTACACTTTGCCTTTTTTGTACAAATAAAAAGGAATTAGTTAGCAGTTGTCGAGCTTATCCAGATTTTTTGTGCTAATCTTTGTGCTTTTTTTAATATATGAATCTCACATATATGACAGAAAATTTAAAAAGTATATAATAGTTTCCCTGAATAGAAACGATCCAATATATTATCATTAGCATGGCTTACAGGCAGAATCTGTTTTCAGGAAGAGCCAAGCTAGCTGGCCCTGTTTCTAGTTGTTTTGCTAAGCTAAGCTAAGCTAAGCAAATTAAAGTGTTTCCTTCATATATGTGGAAACATTAGAGAAAAGTTCAGTTTCTTTTTGCCCCCTTGTGTAATATGTATGTATTGAATAACAAAGGGAACAACTTGGCCACAGTCACTTGTAACCCAGTCTTCCATACACTTGTCATGATGTTATAATATGACATCATGTCTGCTTTTCCCTCCAGTCTATCTCAGAGGGGAATATGGTCTTTTTATAGTGTTACACAATGCGTTTTATGGTCTTTATAATAGAGTTTCCTGCAGCATTCAAACATAGCTATATATTTTAGAACACCTGCTGATAGTTTGACAAACTTGGATTATAATAAACCTCCTGCAGGGAAGGGAATTTAGCATGTTTTTGTGTAATCCACCAAATCTTATCAGTTTCATAATCCATGCACTTGCCAGTAGTCCACAGATAGTTTCATTAAAGGCTTCAAAAGAAGTCTTTAATGAAACTATCTTTGAATGACTTTTGACGACTTTTGCTTTGTCCAAACTTGAGGGTCAAATGGATGCTGTTTCCACTCTTGGGATGACTCCATTGGTTCCAGTGTTAAAGTTAAGTTCAGGAAAATAGTTTCATTGTACCAGCCGTGTTTAACAGATCACAGATCAGAATTTGAAAAGATCTTAGATAATTAGCACCGATCCTTGAAAAGAAGACAGATTTAGTTTGGGTTGGCCCCTGTGGTACCCCTCTTTAGCTGCCGTTTCTCTCTGGCTAATGCTGGAATGTGACAACTGGTCACGGCAGAAGAAAGAGGGGCCTATTCTGAATTGGATACAGTGCTGTATGGTCTGTTAGTGCAGCTTACTTGGCCATTACAAATTCTGCATGTGAATCTGACCACTGAAAGCTGTCAAAACACAGAGAAACTTGACTGGTCCAGAATGTGACACTGAACACTGTTTTCTGTAAGACTCGTAGCCATTCTTTACGTATAATGCAAATCCTCCACATTCTCAAAATAGCTGCATTTTTAAATTTGTGATCGGATTACAAAACGATTCTGGGGGAGCGTTATAGTGATTTTTTTTTTCCTAATCAGAGACAGAAAGCGTTTGAGCAGAAACAGAATGCTGCTTTGTTTCTGCAGCTGCTCCCTTGGCAGCGCTGCAGCACTGCAATCCTCTACTGGCTCTGTGATTTGTCATCAGCAATTAAACTTGTCTTCATTATAATCTCGATTGCAGATCAAAACCGATCCAGTTTCTCAAAGAAACTGCAAAGTCTGAACAGAAGTCGTGTCTCAGTGGCAAAGATCTGTAGTATGATTATAGAATCCTCATAATTTTTTGATTAACCTTCAGGAATTAAAAAAAATTTAAAATACAATTTTTTTTAAAATGTCTGTGTGCTACTTTTAAGGAGAACAAGAGAGGGAACCTTATCCTTGGTGAAGGACAATAGACTCTGTTGGACATTGCAAGTGAACAAACTAGGCCAGCAAGACCGGAGAGGGAATCGGTGATGCTTTGTGTCCACACCTGGTGCTCTGCGTGTAAATTTGAACATGTGCATTTAAGTTACACAGCTGGACTTGGGTGAAAAGTGAGACGAGAACACTGGCAATCATTTTGGAGACACGACTCTTCGTGACCTGTCAACACCCATCTATTCCCCATAGAGAACAATCAATGCCAGGCACTGGCCTGGTCTTGGACCCACTATTACAATTCAAATATGGAAGGAGTGTTTCATAGTGATTAGTTTAGATGGCGGGGGGTGCACCTTTTTATAGGTCACTGTGCCAACACCTGGAGCTATTTGGAAGTAGGCCAGTGGAATTGATTGTAGAAGCAAAAGGTGAAGTGAATTAAAGAGGAAAAGGAAAGAGAATTTTAACTGCTGTTTAATATTATAGTCACAATACATACAATTTTAGAGTATTTGGATACAAAATTACAATGTAATAATTTTTTCTTTAATGGAGACTTCAGTTGCACAGTTTAGTGGTAGACAGGCTGTACTGCTGCAACACTGTTTCTAAGTTGGACCCAGCTGCAGACAAATGGACATAAGAGAAAGAGAAAGACAAAATTAAGAAGATTAAAAAACCTCAATTAGTGATGCTTGATAAAACAGAAGAGTCCCAAAAATGGACAAAACACAAAAGCAAAAAAAAAAAAAAACTACCCCAAAATGCACGGAATGATGAGGAAGACTCATGAACATGTGGGAGATGATGAAGGGAGGGAGTAAAGACTAAACAGAAAAAACTGGTGCAGTAAAGCCCAGGTAACCTCAAACAGGAAAATGCCAGAAGAAAGAATAGATATACTACTTGTGGTTATCAAAAGAACAAACAAATACTTGGATACTAATATCCATTTTTCAACAGTATTAAAAGCGGCAGTGCCATCTTCACCCCCTCCAGCTAATGCACAGCTTCACACAGAACTGCTGTAGACACACAGCCCCTCCCTTCACTAGCAGCTGAACACTTGCACAGCAGCACAACAAACCAGCAGCACAACAAACCCATCTTAAAGACTGCAACCCTGATCTTTAGGCAAAGTTTTGTGAGGGTAAAGCTCCCGATTCAACAACAATGTAGTGTTAAGCAGTCTTTATAAATATTAACTTGGCCGGTGCACACGTTCATTTTTTCCTACAAGGCTGTAGGTGAATACAATTGCTCGGACCAGTCTTGTTCTTCATTAAAACAATACTTCTTTTGTTAGCAATGTGTTATTGAAAATAATACCACATATAGTGTCTTTTATTGTAAGGCATAAAGATTGACGGTTTTGTATTGTGACAAGTGTAATATGAATATAACAAAATGCAGGTACCTCTGTTTTCAGAGCCTCACTGAGAAGTCAAAAGCTAATGTTATCTTAAAGCATTTCATATTCCAAAGCCAACAAAATATATATTCATATGTTATATATTAATATGCTTCTCCATCTATGATGCAGTCCAAAGGCTTCCTACAGGATTTGTCCGGCTGTTTGGTGGCCTGATTTTGCAATAATAGAGAGAACATTAGCCTAAATTAATACAACAATTTTAGGGACATCCCCTCCTGGATTGTGCCATAGACTTCTGGTTGATTAAATTGCAGTTTTAATTGAAATATAATTATAGACTTATAATTAATTAGGGTTTTTCTTTTCCAAGAATGGGCCTCTGGGGCATGACAACTCACAAAAACTCAATCAGTTGGGATAAAGTGTAAAGGAATAGTCTGTGACTCAGTGATGACCGTTTTATGAATAAGCATCTCTGTTATGCTTAATTAATTGAATTAACCATAACATTAAGCAATTAAGCATAGCATAACAATTAATTTGTAAAACTGGTTCTTTTTCCCCCAGTGCTCTTGAATTTGAAGTTAAACTAAAATTCCTTTAAATTTTCTTTTACATTTAAATAGTAGTTTGGGGTTTAAGTATAAACGCTTGTTTTCACATAGTATGAGGTGATAAAAAATGGGACGCAGCAAATTAAGACCTGAGTAAAACAGGCTTTCTTTGCTTTTCATGTTGAAGCAATAATCAACAACAACAACAACCTTGCATTTTACACCATATCCCCAGCCTGTACACAACACTGATTTATGCATTGTTTGACTAAGTCAGGGTACAGAGCTCTGTCCGTTTTTAATCAAGCATCACATTTATCACGGGATGCAGGCGACTCGCGGAGGCCTCTCTAATTACACATCCACAGTCAGACACTGTAATTAACTGTCGAGCCTAAGCTAGATGAAAAACTGAGAGGTGATTGGCTGCTCATTTGCTTTTTGGTAACATTGCTGGAGGTTGTTCTGGCTGGATCTTACTGGTGGGATGGAGGGTGTTAGAGTTGGCCACTGTTTCACTGATAAGAGGTGGCTGTGTGGGGAAACCCTATAAAACTCAGCATCCATTGCTCCTGTGTTGTGTTTCACGCTGCGTCTGCTGTTGGGCACAGTACCAAACTGTATGGCATATTTATTGGGTGAGGCTTAGCAGAATTCTATAAATTTTGCAGTAGGGCTCCCATCTTAATGTATACAGGATAAACACAACTCTGCATAAGCATTCCTGGTGGTCTGTGGGTGTTCATGGAGATGTAAAACTGTAATTTGCTGTTGAATTGAAAGGCTACACTTGAAATGCTAGCCAAGCCTTAGTCTCTATTGTTTTTCTGCATAAATGCATCTAGTCATTTGTACAACAACTCTATACAACTGGTCTGCAACATACTTAAACTGCTATTCTTCAAGGATGAACAGTTGCACAGCTTCTGCAATTCAGTCCGGTAAGTTAACCCTAACCCCTTTCAACATAAAGCTTTTATTTGTGCTGTGAGGGCTGGCCACTTTAAATCTCAACCAAGTCTTTCTGTTCACTGCACCTGCTCTGCTCCCCCCATAGAGATGTAAAGCATTAGATTTATTAGCAATTGATTTCTCATAGCCTTCCCGGTGGTGAGTCTGAGGATTCATCACAACCTTTTATTGACATCAGCTCTCAGGAAATGCTGCAGGGGCCCCAGCCACCATTTTTAGCTGAGGTGGCAGTGGAGGCATTGTAGTCAGATCACTTCGATTTTACGGGACAAGCGTAATGGGAAGTGATCAATCAATCACATAGATGGAGATAAAGACTGGGTAATCAATCTGCTGAAAAACAGACGAGGGAGTAACACTCTCAATGATTAGGTTCATGATCTTTTTACCACTAATTCCATATATTGACAGTGGGTTTTATTCAAGACTTTGAAAGTTTTAAACAAAACTTTGTTTCAGTGTTTAAAACAGTGAACAGCTCATCATTGTATCAAAAAAGTGCTGAGAATTGGATCACATCAATTGGTTTATAATAGTTTTTACTGTCCGTTGAGCATGAACAGAAGATACCAGAGGTGTGGACTCAAGTCACATGACTTGGACTCGAGTCAGACTCGAGTCATTAATTTTATGACTTTAGACTTGACTTGAAAAAATGTTCTAAGACTTGTGACTTGACTTGGACTTTTACACCAATGACTTGGGACTTGAATTGGACTTGAACCGGTTTACTTGAAAAGACTTGATATTTTACCCAAAATATAAAATTTAACATGCATATTATATAGAGATTGAAAATGTGACGTCATTCACGGGTAGAACCGCAAAGGATTCTGGGAACTCGTGGCAAGCGGTAGTAGCGCACGCAGGCTTTCAATTGAAATCAGTCACACAGCGATAAAAAGAAACACAAAAATGTCAAGAAGCCGTTGTATTATTAACTGCAATAGCCGGTCGCATGACAGCCACGGGAAGCCGACGGGTAAAGAGATCGGTTGTTATCGGATTACGTCGTTGAAGAGAAATTGTTCGAGCCATGTTTCCAAAGTAACAAAGACGCGACGGATGGCCTGGATTGCAGCCATTCAAAGATCAAATATAACGTCCCAGAACACTCCAGCTCACAGGTTAGTCTGCTCCAAGCATTTACACGAAGGTCAGTATTTTTTAGTAGTTAATACGTCATTTTCATAACATAATTAGTGATATAGGTTACAAGCAAGTCTGGCGCTGAACAGAAATTGTCGCGCTATGCTTCTTTGTTTATTGTGCATAAATAGTGAATTGTCCTGACACAATATTGTGTTTCGCTTCTGTTATTATGGTACACTGACAAAAATATATACTTTTATTCACAGGATAAAACAGGTTTTTTGTATCACTAATTGCCCAGTACGATTACAGCATACAATATTGTTGTCACTGCTACATTTCTGTGATGCTACCAGAAATTATTTCCACTACTAATTAATTACCCTTGAGCTCAAAGGTCCTATTAATAAACGGTTAACGAATGTGTATTTATGACGACAATTTGTGAGACTGGTAAACTTATGATACGTACGATGGTCTTTCGTTCTACACGGTGCATTTCAAGGTCCTGTACCCATCCGTCGGTAAACTGTACCTGGACTTGTTGCAGTGACCTGAAGTTACTAAACTTCACGAGTGTATGCACTCACTCCAAGAACCGTATGATTATAAATATGCATATAAATATGCTACAATGAGATAGCTGACTTCATCTAACTAGCAAATGTTGTCCAGGCTACGTTGGTGATGCAGTTCTTTTTAATGTGTATGATATTTTTGTCATGCGATTTTAAAGCCGGTCCTACAACCGCATCCAAGAATAACATGCAGCGTATCTCAGAACTGTCGGTGAAAATTATTCTTGGAGCTAGGTTTAATTGAGCTGCATTTTAAAGAGGTGCAATTTCACAATTTGTGTATATTTTCTAAGTTCACTATTTTGTCATGTGTTGAGAAAAACACAGATTTTAAAATTACATGGTCTAATATTTACATTTAGCATAACTGCAACATTATTTTTTCGTTTTTTTTTTAAAGACTCGAAAGGACTTGAAATTCAAAGTTTCAGACTTGTGACTTGACTCGGACTTTTACACCAGTGACTTGAGACTCGACTCTGACTTGCCTGACATTACTTGAGACTTGACTTGAGGATAAAGACTTGAGACTTACGTGAGACTTGCAAAACAATGACTTGGTCCCACCTCTGGAAGATACTTATTTAACGAGCAGAATGGAAGTATTTCTTGGGGGTTCAGTACTTGTAAAAGGACAAAGCCAGCAAAGTTAATTACTTCCTGGCTCTAAACTAAAGCTAAACAGACAGAAATAATTTTCAGTAAGTCTGAGTCTTATATTTCCCCAAATCTGTCACTTTGGGTTAAGATAAAAGGTCTGCACTCATTTAACCTTACCAAAGCTCTGTAAAACTCTTTACTGTGTTTCTCATTAACATATCATTGGTTGCCATACAAGGTAATTGCCTTCCACTGGGAGCAACATGGGGTTCAGTTAGCCACAGCTACCAAGATCGCATGGATAAACAGACAAATCATTAGACCCAGTTGTTGTTGATAGTATTTTCATTTGATTTGTTAAGTATAATAAAAACAGAAAATAATGAAACATGTCATTTAAGACAAAACCACATCTATAATTTCTACATAAACTGAATCATCAGCATCACTCAACCAGTCACGATATTTGCAAGAGGCATGAATTTTCACATAGCTTCACGCATGCTTTAGACTAAAGTCACTTTTCTCATTGTTATATCAAATTCCCAGCCTTTCGTCACTACTTTTCACACTAATCAAAACCGATATTACAAGGTTTGAACACTTGTGAAACAATTCTGATATACATTAAGAGACTTAAAAATTGGACAATTCGTGTTCAAGGTTTATTTAGGGCATTGACTTAGGGCGGTGCACTGTTGGGTTTTAGTTGTGCTGCTTATCAGGAAACCAGCTTTATAGGAAACATGAAAGCAAGTCCGTTCCCTGACAAAAGAGAGACAGCCAACTTCCTGATGTTGAACTCACACTGTTTCTCCCTCTTTGAAGCTCAAAGCCCCCGGAAGAAATCTCTTGCTCTGACTCGCCAGTTTAGGCAGACTGAGGATGTAGAGGCGCCTTTATCCTAATCAACACTGAGTTGACCTGAAGCTAAAACAGCTGGACTTCAGTGATGAGTCATAAGTGAGAGCTTACGATTAATTGCAACAATTAAATCTGCAGATAGTTATAATATTTAATTGGGCTGAGACCAAATGTTGCAGCGCTGATCTCCAGTTGTCCATTAGGTGTCATCACAGTTTATACATGACATAGCAAATTAGTTTATCTGTTTTTAGAGTGAAAGCAAATTTGAGTTATTACTCACTCCCATTTCTTGTTGTTGCATATTGAAGCTCTACTTGGAACCTTTTTAAGATCCAACCATGCAAAATGTGATTTTTTTTTGCCATTTTTTAAGTGGTCTTAAACTTTTGATCGGGACTTTATATGAACTCTGAACCATGTCCTTAAATAGTTACTCAAATTTAGCTATTCATTCAGAATAGCTAAATTCACATGTATGAGGCATATACTGTAAGTGGCTACAGAAAATAATTAACATAAATGAGCAGTTCAGACAATTTGTAACTCAAAAGATTCCTTGAAGTGGATGGGCAGTTAAGGGATGGACAGCTTTGCATTTGGTCCATGGTATGTGGACACAGGAGTGTATGAATGCAAAAACAGTATGTGGATGCAACTGTAACTTCTTTACAGCCTAATTATGTATGTCAGTGCAACGCTGGGTTGCATTGAAGTGACGGATATTTGTACAGTGTTTTCAATAACAGAGATTGAGAAAGACCAGCCTTTCCTTTACAGTGTTTGTGCAAGTTTTGTTTA
This sequence comes from Aulonocara stuartgranti, assembly GCF_965226115.1. Classification (NCBI taxonomy): domain Eukaryota; kingdom Metazoa; phylum Chordata; class Actinopteri; order Cichliformes; family Cichlidae; genus Aulonocara; species Aulonocara stuartgranti. The sequence goes on from NC_138953.1 coordinate 28,894,322, forward strand.
TATACAGCTGTTGGGATAGTGGGCTACCTTTACACAATAAACAATTTCCTCATAAACACTTGGTCAAGAAGCATTTCCTCAGAGTAAACATACATCCACTGGAGGGATTTGTGACCACAGAAATGGCTGCAAATATGCACATTTGCTGAATTAATTGAAGCTATTTCACATTTACGTGAAGAGTTAAAATCAGTCATCTAAATGGTCTGTTCATTCAGCTGAATGTGGGGTTTTTTTTCCACCCAAGGGAAAACTGCTGGGAGCAGCATGATGGGCTATTAAATCAATGGAAAATATAGATCCAACAAACTGAGCGAGCAAGAAAAAAAAAAAGTCTGGTACCTTGAATATAAAATAAGCTTCCTCTTGTGTCTCAGGTTTTCTTTCAAATAACATAAAAAAACAAATGAAAATCTTGCCAGTTTTCAGAGCCCAGTTTGTATGGAACACCATCCAGCAGCTGTTTATCACATTTAGTACATTTCAGTTGATTGAAAGAAACAATTCATTATCTGAACTCTGCATAAAATCAGCCAAATTAATATCAGATGTTGCCTCACGCACAAGGAAAAGGAAGAGCCTCTGAAAACCTTTGCACAAGTCTTTCACCAGGCCACTGGCTGCATGGGTTTTATGAATGCTATCTTAGACATTTATGCATTTTTTTCCCCCCCTCCTCCCATATTCGTGCCACACTGGCGTGGGACAAAGTGTGGGAAATTAGCGGTGCCACTTCTGGTATTGTTCTGCGAGTCGCGTTGATGACGTGTGATGTTTAAACACACGCTTAATGCTCACTTCCTGACCTTTCAGATACACAAACTAAACAGATACAAAAGTTGATAAAAAATGACGAATGTCTTTATTTTCTCATTGAGTCTCCAGCATAAGAATTTTATGAGGAGAAAAATTACGGTTCAAATAAGAAAAAAGTAGGTTTACCAGGGGTAATTACTTTAGGTAATATTGAGAACGGGTAATTATGAACTGTGGGTTCTGATCCCCCTCAGCATCTCACTCATCTTCATCATCATCTCCTCATAGTCTGTCATCATGTTGTGGCAACGTACTCACAGGATTATAGCAGATCATAATCAGCCAGTGAATGACTTGGGGCAAGCAAGCAAACATAATGACTTTATACTAGATTTTTGCAGTTGTTGGGCAGAAATTGTGATAAAATGGATTGATTATCTGTTCTACTAGCTGCAGTTAGCAGTGTAAAATGTTTCAGCAGATAAGGATAAAAACATCTATAAAAACATATTTAGAGATTATCTGCATCACCAACTTAATGGACATAAATTGCTGAAACTATAGTTTTGGTCAGATATTTACATACACTCATCAAGGGCATGAATATTCTGGTAATTTTCACAGAAGTTTAATGTTAGCCTGCCTGCTTTGTATTTAGAATTGGAAAACCCAATTGTGTCCAGGTTTTAACTGTCTGGATATTGATTTGAGGTAAAGAAGAGCTTTGAGGTTTTCTACCTTCTTAATTATTCCATCCACTTTGTGCAGTGTACCAGTACTATATGCAGCAAAACAGCCCCAAAGCATAATACTACCATAACCATGCTTAACAGCTGGTACAGTGTTCTGAGGTTTGAAAACCTAAACTTCACTCGTCTTGTCATTTTGGCCAAACAGCTCAATCTTTTCTCCACACGGCATTGAACTTGTGTATGTCGGCTTCTGCAGCTCAAAAAAATAAAGTCACACTTGTTCACCCAATTCTTTTTTTTTTTTTTTGAAGTTATTAAAGTTGTATGTTGTCTGTTCATTCCACCCTGGAAAAAGAACAGTTCAAAGGATTCATTAAAAGCCCCAAATTACCATGACATTCATGCCCATGATGAGTGTAGGCAGTTAGAGCATGTCATGGGAAAAAGAATCCATGACGAACCAAAACTCTGAACATAACCTGCTCCAGACGAGGTTATGCGCTGCTGGATCAGGACACTGTGTTGTAGAATCACAAGTGAGGAGACTTGAGCACACATACATATAATACACAGACCTAAATCAGATTAGTTATTGACCTCAACCTCTGTGCATGTCTCAGAAACTCAGAGCACTATATGATCACCTTCTAATCCTGTTAGCATTGGATTAACACACAAGCTCTCTGGACTCTTTACATCCACCCATATACAAGCCCTCTCTTTATCACACTGGCCTTTATCCCACTGTATGTGAGACTGAATTGAAATGAAGATGAAATCAATAAGTGGACTTGGTTGCAGCACAGTAAAAATGCTAATAATTTTAAGAACTCAAAGGTTCCCAAATCTATTTATTGACAAGTGTTTTTATCAGCAGTGTTTTCAGAAGCATATGTCAGTTTAATAATTCAAATACTTCAAAGCAAGGACGATGCAGAGAAAATATACAGATTAAGCTCAAAGTGATATTAAAAGAGGTTTATTTTTCAATTCATTTTAATAGACTATTAGAATCAAATAAGTTAAAACAAGTGAGTCAGTGAACAGTTCATTTGATATTAAATGTAGAATTGACATGAAAAATAAACACGGGCATGAATGAATTAACAAAGAAATGACTTTAATAGATACTTAAATTTATTTGGGAAATAAAGTGTTGAATGCAAAGGGAAACTAATATTAACAAAAGAAATGAATACTACAAATATAAATTCATGAATTCATATTTTTGAAATGAATTAATGCCATATTTGGCATATTTGTTTACTGAGTTAGTTATTCATTTATTTCAGATTTTGGCATTTGTGCCCCTCCATAACAGTAATTAACTTCAGAATGAAATGGGTGCACAAACACATGATAAGTCTTGCAGCTCTTATTTGTTTACAGAGATGGCGGCTCTCTAATTAAACCCTCCACCTGTACACATTTTCTGCTGTGCCAGTGTGATATGAATTTTCTTTGTCCCCTCCATTGCGGACAGTTTTTCTCCTCGCAAAGTTTTAATTATCTGCATTCCTGATACTTCTGCATAAAGCCAGCAGCATCAGCGCCGTGTTTACTTCAACGGTGCGCCAGACCAAGATTAGCAGTGTGTGAATAGGCCGGTCTGCTGCCGCTCTCTGTCTGTGAGTTTAATTAGCTCTGAGATTGCTCAAGTAAAGGAGATGGGAATTTAATAGATCTTGGCCAGACAAGTCATATTGTAAAAGGTTTGGTAGCGAAGCAGGATCTGGAGCAGATAAGGCTTTAGAGGCTGATGGCGAAGATAAAGAGAAAGGTGGAGGACAAAAGAAATGAAATGGAGGAAATGGAGAAAGTGGTGTTGACTTTATATAAAGCAGAAGTGAATTTAAAAAAAAAAAATGGGGAAATGGATCTGTATTAATAGAAGCAAATGGAAGAGAAGTGAAAGGAAACCGAACCAAGAGGTGATGATATCCATGAAATAATGTCTAGGCCAGTGTCCATTAACAATCCTGTTTTATGATGATTGGCTAATCCATCTCGTTACTGCTGTCGTGGAACAGCAGGATGCACTCTGCTCAAAAAGCCTGTAATTCAGCCAGTTCTGATTATGCTAAGTGATGGCAGTTTATACTAGACATGTTTATTACAGCGGAACAAGCTTGTACATGCTGCAGACGTACGAAGCTGGACGAGAGCCCAAATATTTAAAATAGGCTCAAGTGCAGCGTTTTGCAATGTTGTTAATAATGTTGTCCTTTGAGTAAAGGTCGCAAAAAACATGTAAACTAATGATTTATTCACCCAGCACGCAGTGGGAGAGAAATCTGTAAGCTGAACTTTAAAAGGTTGCAGTTAAGGAAACAAGTTTTGGATGGGATGCAGTCTGTTTATCTTGGGATTCAAGATTTTAGCTGATGTCCATACAATATGACAACACATGGAGCTCTTGAAGCCTCGACCCCTACAAGGAGGGGATCCGGTGGCTTTATTGTGCTGGGCTCTTTTTCGGTCTTACTGACATAAATTTCCTCATCAGATGGAGAGCATGTGTTTGCAGACATCTGCCTGGTCTGCAAACACAATTTTTGTGATGCCAGAGACACTACACTACAAAACACCACCATCAGTTTTCAGGCCAACCTTAAGCAAACATGAAATAAAAAGCGTAACAGGAATGACTACTCGACCATGGTGTCTGCAGCATATCTGCAGCTGAGACAATTTCTAAGGGTCACTGAAAGTGATTACAAAATTGTTCTCAGTGCTTACTTACAACCCTGAAACTTACTTTGAAATCACAACGATTTACAAGTGTACCTAGCATTCCTGGAATGCTCCCTTTTAGTACTGAGGAGTGCATTTAAAAAAACATACTAAATATAACTAAAATATCCTAAAGTCACTCTTGCAATAGTATTTTTTGTAAAGTGTAATACTGCAAAGTAGACCAGAAGCGGGGTGTTTTATTTTGAAAATTGTCAGGATGCTCCTGTGTATGTCTCCTGTTTTCCTCATCTGTTCTGACAGAGCATGGGAGCCTCTTCTGGGATGTGATCTGACCTTTGAGCAATTGAGTAAATGCTTAGAGTTCTTTCTTTAATCAGTGAACTAGCTCTGTAGACCAAGTTTGTGCACCTCGTGACTTTGATTGGTTGTTAGTGACAGTAAATATAAATCCTTAAGCCGTTAAGGATGTTACGCATTTTATTGCACTGTAGCAAAGGGGCAAAATAGTAAAAAATGGTAGTAATATCTGCTGGTATGCTATATTTGTTTTTTTAAATACATTTACTTTTAAATTCAATCTTCTTAAAGTTCAGGAATTTGCTTGTCTTTTAACTGGGTTTTGGTAAAATTGTCATTTATGAAGTTTATGCAGGGCATAACTTATAATATATTGAAGACACTTTAGAATAAATATTTGTGAAATATTTGTATTTTTCACATTCAGTGTAGGAAAAAGTCTGTGTGTCTGTAGGCAACAACAACACATGAAAAACCAAATGACTGGTGGTGAGATCACCGCTTGGAGAGGTCCTTTTGCATAATGAGAAAAAAAACATACCCAAACACTGAAAGACAGCCAATTTTCTTTCCACTAAAAGCAGCGGACAGGTGAAATTAGACCTCACCCCATCACAAATTGATCTAAAGAGGGGAAAAAAATCCCTGCTCACCAATGTGTCCTTTCAGACAATGTGGAAATCCCTCATTACCTCCCCCCACCAAAAAAAAAGGGGGGGGGGGGAGAAGAAAATTGAAAAGCCCAAACCCCGTCCTGTACTTTACGGATTGTGAATAGAGTGCCCTGCAGCCTGCCTGCCTGCCCCACATACGGCGTTTGAATACAAAAGACCCCCTTCTGTAAGAGCAATCACTCTGGGAGGCCACTCTATCTGCACCGCTGCAGAGACGGGCCTCAATGAAGCCATCAGCACAGGCTCTCTTGTCACACAATCTCACATGCGCATGCACTCGCAAACACAAAGAACGGACACGTCGCATGTAACCATTTATTCCTTTGCGTGCGCATGCACAGACCCGTTGCCAAACTCTCATGGGTAATGCATTCTTTTCATCCTCCAGTGCCGGGCAGGAGCAGGGAGGGAGATGAGTGGTTGGCGCTGATTTGAATATTTAAATTATTTATCACCGCAGAGTTTTGAGACCCAAGACATGGAGAGGGACACAAGGGAGCTGGGTGAGACTGAATCAAGCCATGTATGGATTTCATGGTGTGCTAACTAAGCGCCCAAAGGGACAGGATGGGAAGAAGCGTGAGCAGAGTTGCAGATTTTCACGAACAAAATATTTATTCTGCTTCAGTAAATTGCCAACATCTTTTAGGAGTGTTTTGGGATAAGCATAGAATGAGTTGCAATGTGAGATTACTTTAAAGACTTGAATTTTGATAAACTTGGGATACATTTATTTTCCTTGTATCCTCAGTCCTTGCTGTCCTCATGCTCCACGCTATGCTGGGACTGTAAATCATTTCTAAAATAACAGCTCAATGTGGAACTACAGTAAAAAAGGAAGAGGCTTTGTAAACTGCATGATGTAATGCACCGCCTCCTTAGAAATATTATATGCTGTAAGTGAGAGCCTGAGAAATACACAATGCTTTTCTCTGACAGAACAATCTTGGGAAATGCAGGAATTTACTACAGCTCACGCGATGACAGGACTGAAGGCTTAAAGGAAAAAAACATTTAAATTAATTCCTTCAGCAGTTATTGTTTTGAGACTGGATCTGTAGGCTAATGGGTTGACTTTTTTCCCTCTCTTTGCTGTCTTAGTTATTCTTTTACTTTTATCTTGTCTTCTATTACAGGCCGACATCTCGGTCTTTTTCTCCCCCCTGTCCTCTTTTTTTTTTTTTATAAGCTCAGCTCTGAGTTTCAGTCTGTAGACAAAGGAAGTCCCCAACTGGCCTCCTTTTGCTGTTTCTTTCCTTCCCGAGTGTGCCATGCACAAACACAGAAACATTGCAAAGGATGATCAAACCCAGACAGAGAGAAAGCGGGGGGATACTACTGGGTCAGTGTTAAAATCCTGGAAACGCAAAGCTTTTGCAATCAACCTCACATAACCCAAGCTTCTCCTAGTGATATTAAAATAATATATTCAGCCTGTTTAAAAAAAAAAAAAAAAAAAGCAGCATTGTCCTCAGAGGATAAGAAAAGCTGGAATGAATCTGCTTGTTGTCATCACCCAGCTGCTTTTAATTGGCAAGTCAGCCCTGAGATCAGTAGATCTGGCTATCTTTTGGTTTTCTCTGTGTTATAAATTAAACACAGTTTACTCTTATTTCCTGTTCCAACAATTAGTGGCATATTTCTTGTATTGTGGGCTTCTCTGTTTTTCTACATCCACTATAATTTGATCTACAGTAATATTTTCTTTGTCTGCTCCAGTCACCTCGTAGGTACTCATTAGGCTGCATTCTCGACAGCATGCAACCCTTCTTTGAAAACCACACTGCCTCAGTGATACTTGACATTGCATCAAATTACTATCCATCAAACACTCGGCAGATTTTTCAGTGCAGACACTGGTGTTCTGGTGTTTTCAATCCCCCTTTCATTTATTTAGTATTAGTATTTATTTATTTATTGTCATTGTCAAGAACAATGAAATTGCGTTTGGGGCTTCCATACAACCCAAAAAAAAGAAGAAAATAATAAATACCCCTTAAAACCCAAGTGTACATATTTAACCCAGTGTGACTCCAATGCAATAAGACAATCCTTAGCAATAATGTTCGTAGAAATTCAGACAAAGACCTGAGAAACATGACAAAATACAACAATGCAACCCATTCTATATTATTGTACTGTGAGATATTATATCAGATATGATAGTTATCTATTTAAGAAAGAGGGGGGGGGGGGGCAGGAGGGTGAAGAGAATAAAGATATGATGCACCAATGCAGACCAGTTCATTGCTATTAAGAAGTTGGATATGGTTATTGTCCGTGAGAGGGGGGCAGAGAGTTCAGGAGCCTCACAGCCTGTGGATACAGGCTGTTGGCCAGTCTGGATGTTCTGGCCTGTATAGACCTGTACCTTCTCCCTGAGGGCAGCAGATGGAAAAGGTGGCGCACAGGGTGATGTTGGTCCCGCAGGATACTGTGCACCCTCCTCAGACAGCGAGTGGGGAAGATATTACTGATCTCTGGCAGACTTGTTCCAATAATTCTGCCAGCTTCTTTCACCAGTCCATCAGTGCATCAGTCCTGCTTTTCAAATGCTGCACTTATTTTTATGGCTTAGCTGGCTGTAGGTAATTTTGTTTCATTGTTGTAAATGCAATATCTCTTCCATGTGATGATGGAAGATTTGGCACTTGAACCCAAGGATGAAGTGATGAAAGGTCAAAGTCATCTTGAGTGGGTGTGGGGTGTGGGCCCCGGCACACGCTGGTCACAGGCCTGGGTTGCGTCAGGAAGGACATTGAGCAGAAAATCAATGCCAAATCATATATGCGAGCCATCAATTACACATCCATACCAGATCAGTTAACAACAACCGCCTTTGGTACAGTTGATCAGTAGGATGCCAGTGGAGCGGAAACTGTGCTCCGAAGACAGGAGGAGGAGGATCATGGGTAGGTGTTGTCAGAGGTAATAGGTAAAAAAAATAAAGGCCTTTAAATGTAGGGACTGAAGCTGTGAATATGCAAGGACTGGAAGTATTGATGAGGTGGATGAGTTTAAATACCTGGCTTCAACCATTCAAGCCAATGGACTGTGCACAGGAAAGGTGAAGAAGAGAGTGCAGGCAGGGTGGAGTGGATGGAGACAAGTGTGATTTGTGACAGAAGAATGGTAGCAAGAGTAAAGGGGAAGGTTTACAAGCTGGAGGTGGCAGAGTTAAGGATTTATGATTTTCATTGGGCGTGACCAGGAGGGACAGGATTAGAAATGTATGAGAGGAACGGCTCAGGTTGAGCAGTTCGGAGGCAAAATTGGAGAGGCAAGCTTGTGATGGTTTGGAAAGGTGCAGAGGAAGGATAGTGGATATATTAGACGAAGGATGGTAAAAATGGAGCTCCCAAGGAGGAGGAAAAGAAGAAAGTCACACTGAAGGTGTTAGGATGTAGTGAGCACATGAAAGAACAAGGACACGTTTTTTTGTTTTGTTTTTTGTCTTCAGTGGTGACATTTTATATTGCACAATTTGAAGAACAAGTCTGGACAGAAATTGATATAAATTATATGTTGAATGGTTGCTGTATGCATGCAGCTGTGAAGCAAGAATAATTGTTATCTGACATGGCTGTTCATGATGGGAAAGCAAATGCTGCAAAAAAAAACTAACTGGAAATGCACCGCTGCTTTCCACGAAAAGAGGGCTTCTCTCGCTTTCTCTCGATCGTGGCTCAAGAGTTGGGAGTTCGCCTTGTAATCGGAAGGTTGCCGGTTCGAGCCCGGCTTGGACAGTCTCGGTCGTTGTGTCCTTGGGCAAGACACTTCACCCGTTGCCTACTGGTGGTGGTCAGAGGGCCCGGTGGCGCCAGTGTCCGGCAGCCTCGCCTCTGTCAGTGCGCCCCAGGGTGGCTGTGGCTGCAATGTAGCTTGCCATCACCAGTGTGTGAATGGGTGGATGACTGGATATGTAAAGCGCTTTGGGGTCCTTAGGGACTAGTAAAGCGCTATATAAATACAGGCCATTTACCATTTACCCAGGAATTTCAGATATTGCCTATTTTAGTCAATGGGAAAATAACTCAATAACTCAGATCTTTGCACTGATCTGGTGAAAATGCAGTTTTATAAAACTGAATTATATAAACAAAAATTAACTACCTGGTTTATTAGGCAAATCACATTTTTAGGACTGACTGTTGCGTTGTCATTTAAAAGATTGATTTCTATATCTGCATTGGTTGCTGTGGTAACTGATGGAGGAATCTGTGTGTGTGTGTGTGTGTGAGAGCGTGTGTGTGTGTGTGTGTGTGTGTGTGTGTGTGTGTGTGTGTGTGTGTGTGTGGCTAAGTTGGTGACTTTGTAGTTATGATAACAATATTACTGACTTATTGCAGTGAGCAGACCACAGTGACAAATGATTTCTTGGAAATTTAATGATTACAGAAAAAAGTAAATAAAAATTTAACAAGCCATTCAGTGACTTTTATCATTTGACTGACTAAAGTTTGTTAAAGGTCAGTTTGTTCAAGTTTATTAAAGTGTATGGAAAATGTAAATTTCACTGCAGTTTCCCCTCTGTTACTGATTCCTTTGTCTTTATTTTGTGGTCTCACTTTTCTCCTGGCAAACACTTATAAATCTGCGGAATATCTACGCAAGCTTTTTCTTTCACTAACCTGGCTTCGAGTTGTTGTTGTTGTAGCAGCGATCCCATTCATCAGTCTCTGCTGTGATCTTCATTTGTTGCCGTCTGTGACTGTACACGAATGCTGCTCATGTCCCTCAGTAATGAGACGCTAATTACGAGAATCCGCAGAACCTCGGGGGTGTTATACCACCTGTCTGTGTGTGTGTGTGCTTGCAGGTACATGTGACATATGCGCATGCTGCGTGTGTGAGAGCTCAGCAGCGTGCACGTCTCTGTGTTTAATCAAATACTCTGTGGTGTTCTCATTGCATTTGGCTATTAAGTTTCACTTATGAGTGCATGATTAGCAAGATAGAAAACTTGGTATTCCAAATGACTCCTATCTCCGTGTACACAATTCAGATGGATGCTACGTAAGGGCTTCTGCAAAGAAATTCTTTGTTAATACACGCAGTTGAAAACACATTTTAAAGAATGTTGACCTTAAAGTTGCTTTAATCTAATATTTTAAACTGACTACACCCATACTTGTATGTTGAAAATGTTGGCTCATAGCACCAAATATCAATATTAAATCAATAAACGCCTCATACCTATTCCTTTTGTTCTTTCAGCCGAGCCATCAAGACCAACCAGGACCTTCTCCCTGAGACTCCCTGGACCAACATCCTGTATGACGACTTCTGGGGCACTTTGCTCACTCACAGTGGCAGCCACAAGTCTTTCCGTCCACTCTGCACCCTCTCCTTCCGCCTCAACTACTCCCTGCACAGCCTCAACCCTTGGGGCTACCACTTAATGAATGTGGTGCTGCACGGCCTGGTCACAGCCCTTGTCACAGCCTTCAGCCGGCCGCTGCTGGGTGGGGGATTGTGGAGCCTTTTGGCAGGCCTTCTTTTTGCCTCCCACCCGATTCACACTGAAGCAGTCGCTGGTGTGGTGGGAAGGGCGGACGTTGGTGCCGCTTTGTTTTTCTTGCTGTCTCTTCTCTGCTATGTGCGACACTGTGGACTCCGACCGGTGCCACATGGGGCCTTCCAGAACAGGCAATGTGGTGGAGGCTCTGTCATCAGGTGCTGGGGCTGGATGCTGGGCAGCCTGTGGTTTGCAGCAGCCAGCATGCTTTGGAAGGAGCAGGGGGTGACGGTGCTGGCTGTGTCAGCTGTGTATGACCTTTTCGTGTTCCAGAGGCTCCGGTTTCGCCAGGCACTTCTTCACCTATTAGGAAAGGTAAATGAATTCTTGCCGCCGGGGGTAAATGTCTGTGTATTTTCACTGGCTCTTGTTTTGGCATCTCTGCGCACCCCAATTTCCTCTTCCTTCCCTTAGAGGTGAGCCTCAGCCTGCCAGCTGTTAATGGTTCCTGGATTAGGTTTTGTGTGTATTTAACAAGGTTTTGTTTGTGTGTGAATTGTGTGTTTGCCTTTCATTAGTGGTGTAATTAGGAAAGCTGTTTGCTTATGCAGACTCCGTAGTTGCTGCATGAAAAATAAGCTTTCCTCATTCGCCTGCTAAACAGGAAGATTGGAAGTTTTTCACTTCCTTACAATGCTGCCACCACCTTCAATTTGCTGCAGTAAATGGATACACATTCATGCAAGGAAATCTAAATTAGGATCTCGGACTCATATGCGTGGATACATGTGCATTTGAGGAAACGGGGCTTGGACAGGAAAAAGCTATTTCAGGGGTGAGTTGATTTCTCATTTGAAGGTGACAAAAGGTATGTGCAGAGAAGCAACAGCACATCCTTCTCAGGTGTATTTGGTTATACACACAGTTAATACACAGATGTACACACACAAAGATAACATGTGCTTCCTCTGCAGGGAAACCCGGCATGGCTCAATTCCCCCCCCCCCCCTTCCAAAGTTAAGTTATTTAAGGAAGACAACCTTGACGTGGTGACTCATCTGATTATGGGAAAGAGTGTGTGACTCCACACTCCTCATTTGATTAGAGAAGCTGCTCTTCAGCCAACATGATGGCCCTTGTAAAATGCATAACTAGTGTAATAAAAAGTCCCCTTGGGTTTACTGTACAAGGACAGTCTCACTCTAAATGTGCATGTGTCTGCATGAGGATCTGTTTATAGTAATCTCTTCTTGTGGAAACATCTATAAATACCTATGTTTGCTTGAAGGTTTCTGATGCAACCTTGTACAGTTCATCTCAAATGTCTTGTGGCACTCTCTGTTATGTATAGAGTGTCAGCACATTCGTGTCTTCTTTATGCTGCCAGCATTCCAACGAAAACACATTCGTTACCATCTTCTTCAGGAGTTGTTTTTGGGAGAATAAATAACCATGACTGTTATAAGAAGTTTGCAGTCAGTGGCCCAGAGAGATAAGAGACCAGAGAAGTCAAAGTCTGCTTCTTTACTATGTTCTTGGCATGAGAACCTGGAATTATATGTGCTTTCACAGCCAGTAGACCATAGTAGATACAAAAAAGCACCTGCCTTTCAAATTGTACTCAGTCATCTAGTATAACAAGTATTTGCATATGCTGATGGAGAAAAAATAGCTGTAATACAAGCAAAGATACATGAGTGAAAAAGAAAAAACCTGGTTTTAAAGGGGTTTGTGCAACATTGCCTTTAGAGAGTGTGAAAATGATCTTTTACGTTCTACAGAAAACATATATTTTATCACTTTTTTTTGTTCCAGACTACAATATTTCACTTTGTATGAAATAAAAACAAAGTAAGAACCAAATGGGAAGTTTATATTATATTTATGTACATAAATTGCCATATGTAGGCCATTTTTACAAGATAAAGACTTTTTAAAAATACTAATGTGTAAATGGACTGTAGTGTAATTTGAAAATTTGGAGGACTAAGAGTTGCTGGACTAGCTATATGGTGCTATATGGACTGCTTAGCAATTTGTTCACATCAATAGGTAAGCTAGGTAAATTAGGTAACGTAAGCTAATTTCATCTACTGAAGCTAATCGATCCAAGAAGTGAAAATATCCCAAAGAAGCTACAAAGCAGGACATACGTGGGTCAGCATGGGGTCAACCGAAAACCAGCCTAAGCTGGACTTGTTTTGGCTAATGTTAACCAAACATAGGTTATATAAAAGATGCCCTGCAGCTAGAAGTGTTACACGTTATGTGGATGAGGACCCAAAGACTGGTGGAATTTCTGGTAGAAAGGGTGAAACATTTATTCAGGCTAGCTTTAGGTCCTCTGAAAAGACGAAACGCAAAGTCCAAAACAGGAACTGAAAACTGTAAAAATTAAACATAAGGCTAGGAAAAACACTGGGGCAAGATCACAGTTACTCTGAAAAATGACTAAAGGGAGGACAGGAATACCCACACGCACAAAAGGGCAAAAGTCGAGACAGCTGAGCGGAACGAGACACAGCTGAACTGAATCACAGAAGATAATACAAAGTAAGCTAAACTAAAAGCAAATTACATGGAGCAACTAACTATCAACAAAAGCAGGAAAACAAAAAAGGGAAAATACAGACACAAGAGTGAAGCAAAGACAGGAGACTTACTGAAGCAAAACAGTCAAACACCAAGGGAGGATTTAACTCTACACCAACTCAGAAAAGAACTAAATATACTAAGAAAGAATTCCACAAAGCAACCATGACATTAAACAAACCACTGTGTGTATTTCAAAGCTATCTGCTAATGCTATCAACCTTGGTGAAAGCAGTATTCATAAATTGTACTTGCTAATTAATGCTTGATAACAGATGTAAAAAAACAGTGTCCTAAAATTGAAACCCATACTTCTCGGTCACTCTGTACCACAGAGAGGGCTATATTAGTTGTCAGTTAGCACCACATTCTTTGTGCCACGCTATAAACGCTGACTTGTTTTTGGAGTCAGCCTCAAGTGGAAAATGGTACTGCAGGAATTGGTGTTTGTGTGTTGGCTTTTTTTTAAGCCCTAGAGGTTGCTGCATGTACCCATTTCTAACTTTGAATTTGCAAATTGCGAGCCATCTAATGCTGTATACAGTCTTGATTAGACACTTTCGGCTTATTCACAGAAAGCTTCCAGAGCTGACTTGAAAGTTTAATGTTATTTCAGCCTGTCGCAACCTGTCTCATAGCTTCACAGACAGAATTATGGAAAGTCAGATTTTATTGTGTGTTTATCAAGCTGTGTAGCAGAGATATTAACAGCAACCTGCACCTCTTTGCCCACACACAATAACCCTGGCCAGCATTCTTGTGCCAGCCCATCAGGTCGGTGCCAACCCCCCAGCAACTCCTGTTGCCTCCGGCACATCTGGCTCATTTATCAATCTGGCAATGCCCTTGTCTGCTGGACTAGTCACAGTTATCTTGGCAAAGAGCTCGTTACGTGCTGGGGCCAGCCATGGGGGCAATCATTTCCTCCATTATGAGCCAGACGTCTCGGGACGCATGGGAAAACAAGGGAGATGGATAAAGTGAGAGAAAGAGCAAGTGAGGGAGAAGGAAACTATGCTCTCACTTCCTTTCCTTTATCTATTCTTGGTTTTTCTTGCCCACGGTGCCCTTAAAGCACTTTGGGAATGGGGGGTTCTCCTGTTGCCACTGAGGCTTAATCAGTTGCTATTGAATTGGATAGTATCTTAGGTGGAGAGACTGCAAAGACGTGCTTCAGAGAACAATGGTGCATATTGTGATTTTGTCTGAATACACGTTTTCATGCTTTCTTCCAAATGAAGTTGAATAATACAAAATCATCAACATCAAATCACCTGAATGAGCTACTTCACAGCAGCTATGAACAAAAAAGGAAACGCTCCAAAAGCAGCTCCAGTGCAGCAGAGGGGACAGGTGTGTTTCGACCAGCACTCCATTTCTCATCTTGTTAACTCTCTAATAAGATTGAGATGAGATTTCAAATGAAACAAGGTAGGATGGAGGGAGAGTTAGGTGGTGATAGATGGAAACAGATGAAGGTGAGGTGTTAGAGCCGCGGTGCATTGAGAAAACAGAATGAGGCTTATATCCCAGACATTATGTCTTTGTTTCGCAATTCTGGGTTTGTCAGTTGCAAAAACAAGCATGTTGACAACAGGCCCAAGAAAATAGTTTCTTTTTGTTTGTATCAGGAAAAGCCAAGGAAAGCCAAACATTTCGTAAACCCAGGGGTTGATGAAATGTTTGGCATATATATATATATTAGGGGTGCAACGATACACAAAATTCACGGTTCGGTTCGGTTCGATACTTTGGTGTCACGGTTCGATATTTTTTCGATACAAAAAAAATGTTCATGCCTTTTTAATTTGTCATTTATTAAAATTATAAATATATATTTTAACTCAAAAGTACAGTTTTTAAATTTAACCCTAACCCTTGTGCGTGTTTTTTATTTTGACAGCGAATGCGCACCTGCGGACCACTTATGTGCAGCCCTGGTTATTTAGCTCGTCATATTGCAGCCACAGAAATTCTTTTGTCCATGAAACCATAAAGCTGCACTTTCTTTTTGCCTTATAGTCTGATTTGTCATAACTTCTCCGTTTTGTGGTAAGCTTTTCTTTGGCTGTCACTTCTTCACCCTGACCTGTCTTATTTGGCTCAGCAGAACTAAAATATATATCTGTCTGTGAAGGTTCTCAGTCATCCAGGTCATCGTAGTCAAATATATATCCTGCTGCTTTTACACACGCACTCACATAAGCTCAGCGATTCTCTGCGCGATCAACCTCTCATATGTTTAAGCTGCGGGAGATTTCACTTGTCATGTTTGCATAGTAAGCTAACAATTAATAAGACGATGTCAGAGGAATTGGTGCGCAAATTATCATCACTCACAGATCAGTGCTGTCGCTCTCTATACACAGTTCGCGCGATTGCAAAGTGAAAGCAAAAAAACAAGCGCAAATTCAAACGCGATTTCAATATGTCACATATTGACAGTGGCTCACCGATGCCAATGACATAATTACCCAGCTACATTTCCGAAAGAATGCAAAAGCATTGACATATATTTTTCCTTCCTACAATAGCTCGACGGGCAGGGCAGAGATAGATTTTGGTACCCCGACTGAAAAAATCGCTAGCCCCGGGACGTTGCGAGCCCTGTATCTGATTGAGGAATCACTCATCTTTGGAAAAGAGAGTTTATTACAGAGAAATGTCTCTTTCCAAAATAAAAGCTATACTATCCACTTCTTCTGGGCTATATTCTCAGCAGCATATTAAACAGCTGTCTAAATGACTCGGCTAAAGTTAGTAGCATGCTTGCTTGTTTTTTTTTCTGCTTCCACTTGTCTTTGCACTAGGATGATGTCGGCGTAAATGTGCAGTCATATTCGTTGTGTTCCCACTAGTGCTTTCAGGTTAATCTCGTTGAAATGACCTTAACGCCACAACACGGCAAATCTCCGTTAACGAGCTACCGCCTATCGCCCCGTGCATGGGGCTAGACGGCCAACACGTTAACGAACTAACTGCGCTAACACACTAGTTCCCACCCATGTAATTGAGCATTGCATGGCACATCCAACATACTGTTTTACTTTAGTCCATGACTCGCTTACCTTCAGGGTCATACGTCACATGAAAACCAAAATAATTCCAAACGCCAGATCTGAATGAGGGTGGGGGAGGTCCATGTTGTAAGGAGAGCTTAACTTCTGTCTCGCTAGCTTGCCCTGCGCTCTTCCTTCTGACGATGCTGTCTGTGTTGAGCGCTCAGTGAATCTGCGTTCGACTACTCCGCCTAGGCTGCACTGTCGACCCTAGGCGGAGTAGTCGAACGCAGATTCACTGAGCGCTCAACACAGACAGCATCGTCAGAAGGAAAGTTGATAAAATAAATTACAAATTTTGTATTGTTCGATACATACAGTGGGGCAAAAAAGTATTTAGTCAGCCACCGATTGTGCAAGTTCCCCCACCTAAAATGATGACAGAGGTCAGTAATTTGCACCAGAGGTACACTTCAACTGTGAGAGACAGAATGTGAAAAAAAAAAAAAATCCATGAATCCACATGGTAGGATTTGTAAAGAATTTATTCGTAAATCAGGGTGGAAAATAAGTATTTGGTCAATAACAAAAATACAACTCAATACTTTGTAACATAACCTTTGTTGGCAATAACAGAGGTCAAACGTTTACTATAGGTCTTTACCAGGTTTGCACACACAGTAGCTGGTATTTTGGCCCATTCCTCCATGCAGATCTTCTCGAGAGCAGTGATGTTTTGGGGCTGTTGCCGAGCAACACGGACTTTCAACTCCCGCCACAGATTTTCTATGGGGTTGAGGTCTGGAGACTGGCTAGGCCACTCCAGGACTTTCAAATGCTTCTTACGGAGCCACTCCTTTGTTGCCCGGGCGGTGTGTTTTGGATCATTGTCATGTTGGAAGACCCAGCCTCGTTTCATCTTCAAAGTTCTCACTGATGGAAGGAGGTTTTGGCTCAAAATCTCACGATACATGGCCCCATTCATTCTGTCCTTAACACGGATCAGTCGTCCTGTCCCCTTGGCAGAAAAACAGCCCCATAGCATGATGTTTCCACCCCCATGCTTCACAGTAGGTATGGTGTTCTTGGGATGCAACTCAGTATTCGTCTTCCTCCAAACACGACGAGTTGAGTTTATACCAAAAAGTTCTACTTTGGTTTCATCTGACCACATGACATTCTCCCAATCCTCTGCTGTATCATCCATGTGCTCTCTGGCAAACTTCAGACGGGCCTGGACATGCACTGGCTTCAGCAGCGGAACACGTCTGGCACTGCGGGATTTGATTCCCTGCCGTTGTAGTGTGTTACTGATGGTGACCTTTGTTACTTTGGTCCCAGCTCTCTGCAGGTCATTCACCAGGTCCCCCCGTGTGGTTCTGGGATCTTTGCTCACCGTTCTCATGATCATTTTGACCCCACGGGATGAGATCTTGCGTGGAGCCCCAGATCGAGGGAGATTATCAGTGGTCTTGTATGTCTTCCATTTTCTGATGATTGCTCCCACAGTTGATTTTTTTCACACCAAGCTGCTTGCCTATTGTAGATTCACTCTTCCCAGCCTGGTGCAGGTCTACAATACTTTTCCTGGTGTCCTTCGAAAGCTCTTTGGTCTTGGCCATGGCGGAGTTTGGAGTCTAACTGTTTGAGGCTGTGGACAGGTGTCTTTTATACAGATGATGAGCTCAAACAGGTGCCATTCATACAGGTAACGAGTGGGGGACAGAAAAGCTTCTTACAGAAGACGTTACAGGTCTGTGAGAGCCAGAGATTTTCCTTGTTTGAGGTGACCAAATACTTATTTTCCACCCTAATTTACGAATAAATTCTTTACAAATCCTACCATGTGAATTCATGGATTTTTTTTTCACATTCTGTCTCTCACAGTTGAAGTGTACCTCTGGTGCAAATTACTGACCTCTGTCATCATTTTAAGTGGGGGAACTTGCACAATCGGTGGCTGACTAAATACTTTTTTGCCCCACTGTATGCGTACCGAACCGAAAGCACTGTATCGAACGGTTCAATATCGATACGAATATCGTTGCACCCCTAATATATATATTATATATATATATATATACCTTTGAGTCTAAATACATAACTTAGAAGTATTGTAGAACTGTTATTTGCAGCTGGTGCATGGTGTTTTGGCTAATCTGTACAAGATTATACGCAACCCATGTAACTAACAACAAGAGCCGGGAGGCGTCTTCCCAAGCACAGCTATCTGTTTCATAGCAACAGCATGGAAGGCCTGGGGTTTCAAGCATTTACTTGCATGAAAAACACGAATATCAGTGATTGTACCTTTCAGATAAAGTATTGCATGAAAATCTTTAAATCCAAGGTATGAAATTAAAAGTAGTTCCTTCAAGAAAAATAGATTAGATGTTAGGAATTTATTTACTTTAATCCTCCATACTTGACACGTTGAACTTGCACGTGCAACATCAACGTCCACATCTGCAGTGTAATCAAAGATGACGGCAAATGTTTTAGTGGAGGTAGATGGACAATGGGAGGGATTTGATGGCAGGCTTACAAAGTCGAAGTTGAATTGGTGTGGACTTCTCCTCCTCATTTGTCTCAATGAATGCCCCAGACACACAGATTAAGGTTAGTTTAACCAGCTGACGGCTTGATGAATGTTGTGCCAATTATCCTGTAGCAGAAGCATTCGGCTATGAAATGATGGCCCCTGTTGCAAGATCTGCTGCATGCTCTCTATTTAGCTTGCATTCCTGTGGATGCTGGCAAGGCAAGCTTATTTTTATATACTTAGCCCCCGAATCTTGCTTACTTTGTAAAGTGGTCCAACTAAAAAACACCCAAACATTAATTTTAAGAAACATGTGGTGAAGCTAAAGGTTAAACAAATGTTTTGCTCAGTGGGGAAAATCAGACATAGGGCAAATAACATGCTTGGACCGCTTTTTAAATTTTGTTTATAGGTAAGAAAATGAATGCATCAAGCTCTTGTGACTCTTCTTATGTCATAGGTATATTGAATGAATATCCAGTGTAGTGTCTTATTGCAGTTCTCCCATAAATTTTAATTAAAAAAGGGTATTGCCTTAAAGAGATGCATTTTCTTTTTTCATAACAAAAATATGAAAGCGACAGTATTTTCTAATTTCTAGGGGTTTTGCCATCCATCTGATCTGACATCTGAAAATGAGGGGCACAACACCATTTCAGTATCTGCTGGGTTCTCTTTTATGTACCTTTAACTAGCTAACGGCTACTGCTAGTTGTTAAATATTGCTACTACAGTGGACAAAATGTTCTTCTGGACATTTTCTCAGTGACTAAACAGCTTCAGGAGTAGAGCCAATACCTATTTGCATGTTTCATGAAAAAATCAAGTCCGATGGATTTGCTTTTTTTTGTTAGCTTAATGCAGATGCATATTTACTGTATGTGGCTAAGTGTAAATGAAAGACTGCATCTGGCTTTCATTCAGATAAAAGCTTGAGTAATTAGAGGCTTACATCATTTTCACGGGGGCAATTAAATCTGATCGTCTTCGCATAAGCATATCTTTCAAGAGGCTCATTATAATTTTCATATTTGGAACGTGCATTTTAGCTCCTTATACACAGCTCCAATAATAATCAGCTTTAATGATTAAAGTCTAAATCAGATACATGACAGCTCTTCAGCAGCATCACCCAGCCCTGACTTTTACTGTCTCTTTCTGATACTGATGACCTGACATTACACACCCAGGAAGCTCTTTAAAAGTCAGCCCAACATGGACAGCGCCTCTTCTTTGATCAGCTATTGTTCTGGACGGCGTGCAAAGCTTCACCCTGTGACCTATCTCATTACAGGTCTCTGTGCCAGCAGCAGCAAAGCTTTCATGAGGAGAACATTGAGATAATTGGGTCACTCTATCAAAGTCAGCCGTTCTCAGTGCCAGCCACGCTGCCGTCTGATGACTTGGATGAGCTGCGCCAAGTCAGCACAATACAGAATACGTTGGAGTGCTGGAAAAAGCACCGAATACGTGCCTCATTGTACCTTTCATCACAGTGTACTATGTCACTGTTAATGCCTCAAATAAGACAGGCTGCTGGATGTTTGTTATAAAAATGCAGGGCGTCCAACACTTTGTAGGCCTTTCCATGCACATGTCATTGAGAACGAATCACCCCAAAGGCACAACTTCAACTCAAGGTTTCTAATCACAAAGGATAAGAATATAAGATTTTGATTAAAAAAATGCTCTGCATGAGCTGCCCACCACGTTCCAAAGCATTATGAGGAGTTTGTTTGTTTAAATGGGACATGCCTTAAACAAGAAAAGTCAGGAAGATTGTTTCCCTGCTGTCTTACGTCAGTCCAAGGCGGCTTTAAACAGCACAAATATGAAGTCAACTGTAGGGTGCCTTGTCTTGAAACATGTTTTAAACACTCTGCACGCTACAGTGTCAACAGGCACACCACACACTTCTGGGATTTATAAAAGCAGAGTTAATAATGAGTGGCAGTTTAAGGATGAAGGCTTAGGAGCTATGTTTTATGTGCAGAAAGAGGCCGATGGAGAGAATATTAAGTCAAGGGAGAACGTGGATAATAAAGCAAAAGAGAACAAAAAGTATTTGAGCGAAAGCTTCAGAAATTGATGCTGAATTTCCAAATGAGGATCCAAAGTGGAGGAGATATGTGGGAGAGTATTAGGTTCGGATGTTTGACACGAGCGTGATGCTACATTTGACAGCTGGCTGGGGATTATGCCAGCCATTCTCCGTGGATACACGCAGATCTTGTTAAAGCTAGTAAGAGTAAGAACCAGTTCCCAGGAAGGCCACTGCTGTATTTGAGTGTCCAGTGTGTAAATTTGTCTGCTATGCTGTACTTTACACAACAGAGAGGTAAAAGTAGCTTAAATGCAATGCAGGCTCACAATCCCACAATTCGGTTTTAGAGTATATAATAATGTAGAGATTAGCTTCCTGGTTTAATCCAAAATATTTTGCAAGGCTTAACATCAGATGAGAGAATGCGGTTTAAGCTGTGGTTTCCGTGTCTGTGGATGCCTGGAAGCCTAAACTCAAAATGTACTACACAATAGGCACATAAGCACACGTTCCACGTATGTGAACTGGAAAGCAAGATGACAACCTCTTGACAGTGCGCCCGCTTAAAAAGAGTAGAAACGAGGGAGTGGAAAACTAACAATGAAATGCAGTCGGAACACAAAACAAGCATTCAATTTACTCGTACTTCAGTGCAGTTGATGTTGACAGTGCATGGCACTGCAAGTGGAAAACGCCTTTTGTGTGGGCCACAGAATTCTGTGAAATAACCACACCGATGAAGCAGGTAATAGTTTGTGTCACGTGTCTGAAAAGGTGCTATACCTTAGCTTTTCATGCCTGGAGCACCTTGCCCATAGTTAAAAAGCACCTTGGGAATGGTAACAAAATTGGATAAATGTCAAATATCAAAGATGCCCTGACACATGCTCCTATGACCTCAAAATAGCAATTTACTCTATAATATTTGGATGAGTTCTTTGCTAAGTGGACAAGATAAAAAGACTTTTATAGCAGTTAGAAGTTGGATCTGTTAAAGGACTGATTGTTTTGTGTGAAGAGGGTAAAGTTGGGTTAGTGGAGATCTGTTTTCAGCTACCACATAATATTCTGCTGAGGTTAAACTGACTTTCCTGATGCAGAAAACAGTTTCCTCTAAAATGCACTAACGAAAGGTGGTGTTAAGAGTTATTTGCTCTCTGAATTTGTGAAGGCGCAGTGGTGCATCACTGGAAAGTAGAACTAGCAGTGCACCCCACCGTTCTGCAGTTTGAGATGTGTGTTTGTGTGTGTCTGTGTGTGCAGCTGATTGCGAAATCAATTAAGGAACAGTTTAGAAATAGACAAGCCATCGAGTAGCAGAATGAAACTCATTCAGCTATACCACAAATGACTCTCTTACAGGAATTGGCTAATCTTCCAATACTGAGCAGAAGTAGGTTCCTCTGTCAGTTGCCTTTCTTTACATTCAGTGTGGTCTCATCCATCAATAAGCACATCCCACCTTTTCTTGTGTAAAAGGCACTCTATTTTATCCTTTGCGCACCACCTTTTGGCATCTGAATCAATATCCAATTTTTCCTCGCTCATTTGCCCCCTGCCTCTCAGAATGCTCTAAATGCTGAAGTCCTTAAACTGGTCCTTTTTCATCCTACAGTTGACAACTGATCTAGTGTAACTGGGCTTCTTGCCTCATCTAACTTCTCCAAAGAGACCATGCTTTTCCTTTTCAGATCTGGAGAAATCAACAGTTTAAGTGGAGCCAGCAGGTCAGGGTAGATGCTAAGCCTCTTATTCTAATCCTAGCATGGGCGTGTTATGGATAACATGAGCACGCGTGAGCTTACTCGAGCATGCTCATTTCATCAGAGTTCATTAATGACACGACTGATTTGCTCTTTGTGCGTTGTGAAGCTGTAAGAAATGGCAATTCATATTGCATAGATTATACAGCGGAGTATAAACGATTACTATAGTGAATAAACTTACTTGGAGATAAAAGCCAAAGCTGTGCTATCCTTTTCAACAATATGAGTTGTATGAGCTCTTGTAGTAATTTTCAGATCTATTAAAGCTTTACGGATGATAATATACTAGACCAAAAGTATGTGTGCTCCTCCTGTCCTGGGCATTGATAGTACACATTATAAAAACTGTGAGCATGCACTTGTATACACACAGAGAGCTCAATTCCCTCAGGATACTGTAGGTTCAAATAAAGTTCATATTACAGCAGTGCTTGGATAATAAATGGCCCCAGAAAATAGGAAGTTAGCAGCATCTCTGTGATCATCACTCATAGTGTTATGCCATGTTCATCACACAGTAATATAACTAACAAACACTTTTTAGTTGGTGTGGCGCCACACTGTCTGTGTCAGTAAGTCTTTGACTATATGACTTTGAAGAGTAATCGGTGTATAAGAAATGAAGTCAGATTTGCTTAATCTTGTCAAAAACATACCACTAAATCAGATTTGAGCAGTAATTGATTTCAGAACGCATCATGTCAAATTGTGGTATTGAGGAAGTCTGGCGTCACATCTGACAGATAGAAAACCAAATTAAAATGGTCTCAAAAGCATCACTGGTCTTACAGCTCCCTCAGATTTCACCTAACAAATGTAATTTAACCAATCTGTGACCAAATGTTAACCAATCAAGGAGCTCATAGACTGTAAATTATAGATGGACATTGCCTCTGTAACGTCAGCCATTTGTGTATACTGCATGCTGAAGCCTCATTGTTGGCATTGGAAGTTGGTTTGCATTGGAAGGATACAGATAACTGCTAAGCAGCTCTAAGAGACTAAGAAAAATACTAGAATATGAATCATTAAAACAAGGGCTCAAACTTCTTAAATGGGCTGTACCTCAAACAGGAAATATTATTTGATTATTTGATTAACTCCATTAAAACTGCTCCGAAAGGCACTGACTATCAGAGATTCAGCTGAGTGACCTGAATGGGTGAGGTGAGGCTTAGCAGAAAGATTTTGAGTTGAATTTTGAGATAAATTATAATATTAATTTTAATGTAGAATTTCAACTTGCCTACAAATGTTTAAAAGGTTTCTTTTTATTTATTTATTTATTTATTTATTTATTTATTTATTTATTTATTTATTTATTTCAATATATTTTTTTCCTATTAGAAGGAGCGAGCTTCCATAGAGACCAAAGCTGCAGTTAAAGTGGATTAACTCCCATTTGGAGCCTCAAGCGGCTATAAGAACTGCAGTTTGGATTGTTTAGTTTATCTTTCTGTGGAATGGGGGGGGGTTGCTGGGTGTGATCTGACAACCTTGTCATGTCTTAAAAACATTACACCAAATTGCAGTGAAAGGATTTTTATTTTATTTAAAAAATCCTCTTTCTACTTCCT
This sequence comes from Aulonocara stuartgranti, assembly GCF_965226115.1. NCBI lineage: Eukaryota > Metazoa > Chordata > Actinopteri > Cichliformes > Cichlidae > Aulonocara > Aulonocara stuartgranti. The sequence continues at coordinate 28,918,416 of NC_138953.1, forward strand.
TTCAAGCATGTGCTTTATCAATAAGCAACAGAGCTCTGTGCAAAATTAGAAAGGTTACACAAACTCTATTTAGTTCAAATTTTATGGGTTCCTAAACAGTTTGGTCAAAGTTGTTGCGTGACAGAAAAAAAATAATAGTGATTATGTTATAGAAGTAATGCTCTTATGAGATGTAAACGGCATAGATCAGAACAATGAGTCCTAAGCCGATTACCAGTCACACTTTCTGCAACAGGCCGAAAGAGTTGGGAAGAAAACCTCCACTGTTTCAAATTTACTTTGGAGTTGCCTACAATGAGATCAGAACTGAGGGGTGTGTGTGGAATACTAATAAACTGACATTTTTTGAAGTTTGTTGATTTTTTTTCTATTCTTTGATTTTGGACTTTGACATTTTCTCTTGTTATCTTTAATATAACTTTCTGAACATCAAAAATGTATTGGCAAACCAGTTGTGAATTTCAAACAAAAAATATTTCACCACTTTGAGTAAGACACATTCAATCTGAAGCAAATATTTCATCATATAAACAATCCTGTTGCTTCGCACTGAAACTGACACCAACGAGAATGCCCTGCTTTCCAGATCCTAATGTGTCTTTCACCAGTTTGCATAGTGTTGTTTCTGGCTTTTTGTGCATTTTAACTTTAAGAAGTCTGCCAGTGTTGCAGTATAATTGTTCACGAGTGTGGTTTAAACCCCAGGCAAAAACATCCCAGGGACTGCTTTACATACTTTCTTTTTCTCTGTATTGTAGGAATGAAAAGATAATAAATTAAATAATATTTAAGCAAGTGCATATCTATAAATTATAATGAAACGTTATTACTTATTATAACACAGAAAAGGATCTTGTTCATATAGACTAAAAAAACACAAACAGGACTATGTTTTGCTTGAGCGCTGATTTTAAAAGGTCTGATATACGTTTAGCTGTCTAGCAGGAAGTGCATCAGGTGTTCTTGAACACAGACAAAAACCTTTGGCTTTGACCTAAATGTTGATTTAGGTGTTTCCCTTTAACATTTTTTTCCCCTACTTTTCAGAAAAAGAACATCAATGTTTTGCTGAGTCTTGGCATGCTAGCTTCCTGGGGAGCACTCTTGCTGTCAGCTCGCCTCTACTGGATGGGCAATAAACCTCCAAACTTCTCCAATTCCGACAACCCTGCAGCCGACTCGCCTCATTTCCTCACTCGAATGCTAACGTTTCTCCACCTGCCTGCTGCCAACGCCTGGCTCCTCCTCTGCCCTGACAAGCTCAGTTTCGATTGGTCCATGGATGCCGTGCCCTTGGTCAGGTCCTTGGCTGACTGTAGGAACCTTCACACCGTTGCCTTTTATGTTGGAATGAGCATTCTGGTTTTGTTTGGCCTTCGTGGTCCCACCTCCAAAGTCAAGGAGACCAATGGGAAGGCCCATGTCACTAATGGGAAATCCATCACTAATGGTAATGGTTACCACGCTCCTGATGCAAACCATAACACAGAGCATGGCTCTCCAAAAACCGCCCTAAATGGCTCAGCTGGACTGCACCACTGCCCTCCACGGACACCCCTGCCCCCTACAGAAAGCCTAGTACTATTTTCACTGGGCATCCTTTCATTGCCTTTCATCCCAGCCACTAACCTATTCTTTTATGTGGGTTTTGTAATTGCAGAGAGAGTACTATACATTCCCAGTATAGGCTTTTGTCTGCTTGTTGCTGCTTGTGCAAGAGCCTCGTTTGTTAGACTGAGGACTAGAGGCTGCAAGGCTGTGCTGTTGTGTCTCTGTATGGGTCTAGTACTGCTGAATGGACTCAGAACTGTTCAAAGAAACAAAGACTGGAGCAATGAGGAAAACCTCTACAAGTCTGGGATTAATGTGAATCCCGCTAAAGGTAAGAAGGCCACTGGCTATCTTTAGATGTAAGTAGGAATCCTCCTACCTTCAGCCTAAAGCAAGGAGCAAATTTGAATGACTGAATTTTAGAGCTCAATTGATACAGGAATTTTTAGGACTGATAGCGATGTTTTCTTTCCAGCAGGTAGAACGTAAACAGAATCTTCATGTGTAGTTATTTATTATTATTAAGATATGCCAGTACAGATATGTCAGCAAAATTGGATAGTAATATCTGCCTGCCGAAAAATCATTCAAGCTCTAGTTAATTTTACAAACTCAAAGCTAGCTTATCAATCTTTTGGCCACAGCAACCGTTACTATAGCTATGAAGCTGTTTTTTTTTATTAGGGGAACATTACGCACCCATTCCTGTTATTTTACAGGTAACATTCAAAGATGACGAAGCAGTTTCACAGCATCTTTGAATACTGATAGCTACTCAAGATGAAAGTGAACAAAGAACGTAAAAACTCTGCTTGGCAAATGCATTTTTGCCGCTTGGATTTTGTGCTGTGTTAATATTTGTTTCTGTACGTTTTTAGTACATTTGAGACATTTCACTTGTTTTGTTAAAGATGGAAAAAAATGGCATGTACAGCAAATTTTTTAAAAACTCAAACAATACCCAGTTCTACTTAATATGCATGTTTTTAACTGGGCTGAGATCTGAAACCCACTGTGGGAACCTGATCTTGAAAGAGGCAAGTAGAAATATGTGCAAGAAAATAACAGAAAACTGCTTAGAGGATTGTTACACACTTGCCTAAGAATACTTAAATAAAAAAAAGAGAGCACTCTAAATAAACATGTAAGCATGAGAAGTACAATTAATTGTTTTTATCAAGTGATACTAGTTTACTTTGACAAATTAGTGTGAATAACTGCTTTTACATGACCACCAACTGCATCTTTTTTTTTTCTTCTGCTGTATAACTCTTGACTGGCACATTTCCTCTAGCCTGGGGAAATTTGGGGAACGTACTGAAGAACCAGGGCAAAATGGCGGAGGCAGAGAAGGCATACAGAAATGCTCTGCACTACCGAGGGAACATGGCTGACATGCTGTATAACCTGTGAGTGATAAAGATGCCCGTTCCACCTCCTCGTGTTTGCATAGTCTTGACACAAACAAGTTCTGATTCCTACCATCCATCACTTTAGATCACTGTGGAAAAGGAAGAGAAAGGGGAGAGAGGAGAGCGCATATAGACACAGAGTGACTAGCAGGAAAAACTTACAGAGGGCACACAAGAATAGATCTAACACAGGAGAAGAAGCAAATGAAATACAGAGTATGGCTTGATGCAAGAGAGTTGTGTGTCCCTTGTGGCTCTTTGTACCGTCTGCTGCTGATTTGATTAGTCATGGTTTGCAGGGTTTGGGGGAACACAAAGACACTTAGAATCCTGCAACACAAGGTGTCACAGATGCCAAAACCTCATAGCAGACCCGTGTCTGTAACTCTCATGCAGACACTGTTTTCCTTCCCACTTCTCCGTTCCCTCTCAAGTTACGGGTGCCAAGAAACTGGCAAAGAAACAAAGAGAGAAGGGAAAACTGAAAGGTGTTTTGCATTCTTTAAAACAGAGGTGCTACCTGAGCTTGATGGATGGTTGGCTATATTGGGATTATATATAAGTATATGGGATACGGGAAGAAAAACCTGCCACTTTCACCACTCATTACTTTGATGAGAGGTTAAAGCTTACTTTGCATGCAGAGTTAAAAGAAACTGTACTGCAGCTTGTCACATCTTTGCGTTTTTCTTGGACCAGGGGTTTGCTTCTGCAGGAGAATGAACGCTTTTCTGAAGCGCTGCGTTATTACAAACTTGCCATTGGGAGTCGGCCTACGCTGGCATGTAAGTAAATCTCGGAGAGTCTCATTTTTGTAAATGATCTATGAGGCGGTCAGCCTGAGGGGAAGAGCTGTCATCAATTAGACTTTGGGGTTAATTACACTTTAATTTTATTGCTGATGTGGTTATTCTTTTTTGCATGGACATGTAAAGGGCCAGTGAAGTAATGCAATTCAGTCCTGCGCTTGAGTGTTCACATTAGATGAGGGTCCAGCTTTTACTCTACCAAGTAGAGTAGCTTTATTGTTAGCTTTATCTCTTTTTTGGCATGTATTTATTTATGTGTCCTACTTTTCTCTGCTCCGACCTCAAGTTCTGCCTCCTTTAGGCTGTATTATCATGTTCTTCTGTGTAGATCGTCAAGTTTTTTTCTTTGTTTAAAGCTTTTTTTATGTTTATTGCTCTTTTATTTACAGTTGATAATTATTTATTTGAACTGTTCTTTTTCCAGGGTGGAATAATTGTACAGCATATATATTTGACCTCAAAAAACAGGAATTTAGGCTGCACAAGTGTGAATTTATTTTGGATTTTCGTTAAGATCAAAACTATACATACATGCTCAAATATATGCGCATTCTCATTTCCATCTTTTAATAAGAGGTGTTAAAGGTTCTACAATGCCTTTTAACGTGACGAGTTAAAGCCATATTAACTTCTTGCTTGTGATCATGATTGACTACAACTTGCTGCTTCTGTTTGCAAACATAAACAAAAGAAGTGGTTTAACAGCGCTCATTGGATTGACCAAAACTCAGAACAATGGGAAAGTCCAAGGAACTGGAGTGAAGCTCTAAGAAGGAATTGGAGATTTACACAATCTGAAAAATGTCTATATTACTATACCACTACTAATTCCAAGATCCCCTGCTTCAAATTCAACACCTTTAAGTTTGGCTGAAGTTTGTAGCTCACATGGACAAGTGAAATGCCTTATGGCAGGGGTTTCAAACTCCAGGCCTCGAGGGCCGGTGTCCTGCAGGTTTTAGATCTGTCCTTGATCCAACACAGCTGATTTAAATGGCTAAATGACCTCCTCAACATGTCTTGAAGTTCTCCAGAGGCATGGTAACAGTAATCATTTGATTCTCTTGACCCAGGGTGATTTTCTAAAACCTGCAGGACACCGGCCCTCGAGGCCTGGAGTTCGACTCCCCTGCCTTTTGGCCACATGAGATACAGATTGACCTATATGTCCACAATGATAACAGAAATGTTTGGGTGAGTAAAGGTGAGGCTTTCAAACTAAGAACACTGTACCAGCTGTTAAGCATGGTGGTGGTAGCATCATGCTCCGGGGCTGTTTACTGCCAGTGGTAATGGGAGTAACAGTACACTGCACAAAGTGGATGGAATAATGAAGAAGGAAGACTACCTCTTCAAATTCACTTAAAATCAACAAATAGATGGTTTAAATGTGGATGGTTTGAACTTGTGGTGATTAGAGAAAATCCAAAATAAATTCAGACTTGTTCACCCAGTTCGTGTTTTTTAAAGTCATTAAAAATGAAAAAGAAACAATTAAAAACAATGATTAAAATCCTAAAATTACCATGACGTTCTGTTCCATGATGAGTGTATGTAAACTTCTGAACACAAATGTATTTATGTCAAAAGACATTTTATATCATTTCACATGCCTTTAATTGAACCTGCTTTTTCTTCACTCTGAACTCACAGCGGCCTACTTGAATATAGGAATAATTTTGATGAACCAGGGCCACCTGGAAGAGGCCAAACGCACCTTCCTTACTTGTGCTGACATTCCCGATGAGAATTTGAAGGATCCTCACGCTCACAAGAACTCCGTCACCAGTTGCCTGTACAACCTGGGAAAACTGCTCCATGAACAGGGCCAGCAGGAGGTCAGTGTGTCCCGTTTGTGGGAAAAGGGCCCAGCGAATATTTGAAGGAGCTGAGAAGTACTTGTTTTGTATCTCAGCTTTCATAACATGAATAAACAGAGAAGGACCAAAATAATTTTTGTAACACTTTCCATTAGGACTTTGTCCGTGCCGCTTGTGATTTAACTACTTAGTTAAAGGCCACAATTATGGTGACGCGAACTGAAAACTGAACTAGCTGAATTAACTATTTTCTTTCTACAGGAGGCCTTGTCTATTTTCAAGGAGGCAGTGCAGAAAATGCCGAGGCAGTTTGCACCACACAGCCTTTTCAACATGATGGGTGAGCGACTAGCTTTTTTTTCACATATAATATCTGTTTTAAACAGTAATAAAAAAAATCTATTTTTAAAAATCACTACAAAGGTGATTCCAGCTTGAAATGTTAATAAGCATCTCGATGAGATAACGCTACCATTTGATCTATAAAATTACACATTCATGAGCTGTGAAGAACACAGTAATAATGTGAGTTAAAGCTGTGCAATCTGACATTATTGTTCCCGTCTCAAGTGTTGGCCTTCTGGCTTGTGAGAGCTTAAAATGTGAGTTAAACAAATTGCCATTTAATCATTGCCGAGGAACCCCACCTGTTGGATTCCACCACTGTAACTCAAAAACGATGTGTGCACACACTTTGTGTCCTCTTGAGGAGAAGTGAAGCTCATCTGTGGAACGAGTCACATCCCCCTCTTTGTTATTGTAACACTAATTACATTATTGTAAACTCATCCCGATGACATAGTTGAGATTGCAGGGAGATGTCTGCATAAATTCCTTTGACAGGCAGGCTGAAGGAAAATAAGATTTGTGTTTAGTCAGGTGGAGAGAGGGATTAAGGAAGAGTGTTTGAATTAGTGTAATGGGAGGGGATACTGAGTATATGTCATCAGCCTATCTTCTCACTCTCGGGACCAAGAGCATGCCCTCACATCCAACAACATCTCTGAGTTTTTATAACCAGCTTTTGTCCTTTCAGAGAAACTTCAGATTTATCTGCATTGTGGTCATTTCAGTCAACATGGGGTTAAGAAGAATTTGAAGTTTCTCAAATGACCTATTACAGCGAGCCATTATAATGAGAACCAGCATTACATCATTATCTGTTTATCTCAGATCCAGACAGCGCAGAGTTAACATCCATGAATAAATTAATCAGTTAGACTTGCAGCATGTTCTGCTGTTAGATGAAGTTCAAAGAGCTTCACAGATGACTGACGAGCTAATAACAAGTCAGAATAAATGTAATAAAAACAATGCAATTAATTATAGATTAAAAGCACCTTAAAGAAGACTAAAAAGACAAAAAAGATCAGAAGGAGAAGAATCAAATAGGATAAAATAAGCACCCTTAAATAGATTAATATTGTAGGAGCTACAAAAACTGACTGGAAAAATGAAATGCTGAAATAAAAGAGAAAAAAATCTAAAAACAAAAACTGATTAAAACTGACAAGAATCAGTACCCCAAAAGAGCAAGAACAATTATAAGTGTAATATATAGAATAGAGTGGAACAGTGCTCACCTTTTGTAAAGGCTCCAAATCTAATAACTGATTGCCCATTCAGTTTCCCCATTGATGCTTCTGAACGTCCTTGCTTAAAAAATGTTTTAAGCCTTGAACCAAGCCAAAACTGACCTCCATAAATCAGGGGTGTCACTGTTCCAATTTAGTATTGTGAGTTTCTGTTATGAGCACATGCCATCACATCACAAAGGCTCAGCTTATAGTAAGTCTTCTTTGGATGATTCTAACACTATGGCTCATAATCAAGAATATGAGAATATGAATGAGATTTTTACCTCTAGAACCTCACTGTACTCAATTCTAAAATATGGTATTATATTTATGTTGTTGTTTTTTTTAGTTTAGTTTTTTTCCCCTTGTACTTTAATCAAGAACAGGTTCTTATTTTCACTGAAAAAGGCAAAGCCCCTTGATGAAATAAGTGTGTAAATACAAGCAAGTGTACAAGGGTCAAAACACCAGGGTGACTGGGAAGCTAAGAGTGTTGGTGAATTTGGCTTAAGCCAGATAGTTTAGCACATGTTTTTGTGTTTGGGGAGGCAAGGTGCCAAGTGTGGCACCACCTACATTTTTTAAATAAAAGAAATCTTAAAATGCATATGCTAAAAAAAACAAAACAAAACAAGTTCCTTTTATTATTGATATTTTCCATTCTCCTCTCTCCTTTCAGGAGAAGCCTACATGAGGCTGAACAGGCTGGAGGAAGCAGGTCACTGGTACAGAGAGTCCCTCAGGGTCAAGCCTGACCACATCCCTGCTCACCTCACTTATGGAAAACTGCTATCCATCATTGTATGTTCCCTTACAGACACACACACACACACACACACACACACACACACACACACACACACACACACACACTCACACAGAAAGAAGCAGAAGACAAAGCATTATCTTAGTAATGACTGCAGTGGTTAACTATGTGGCAGAGTGTAATTAAATGGGACCTGGAGTGGCACAGTGGAGTGATGAATAATGCATATAGAACAACTTATGGGGCACTGGAGCAAGGCGAACCCATCCTATTGATTTCCCTGCAGAGACTGAAGAGCTGTGATAACTGTTATTACATATGGGCTTCCTGAGTATGAAAGGCAAGGGTGGATTCAAACGCATGAATTCATTGTGTGACCCTTGCAGCTACTAGTTGGACAGAACTTTCACACTTTTCACACACTTTCCACACAGTGTGAAAGAAAAGAAACTGAAAAACTGAAGGCAGAAATGTTAAATAGATTTTGGGTGACCTTAGGATGATCCTGATCCAGGACTGATGCCAACAAACTGCTGTGTTGGAGCAGGGTAAATACATGGCTGACATCTGAAGGTCAGGGAAGCAGGGAGTTTTTCTGGTGTGGATGAGAGTGATCCCTCTGTGATTGGATGACCCTGATAAACCATGTTTCTTTTTTTTCTGTCTTTCATTGCATGTGCCTGTATATTCATGGGAGTGTTAGAAGACATCCAAGGACACACGAACTTGCCCAACTTCTAAATGTTAAACTTCCTGTCACTTCCTGTACTTCCTCCACCTCTCCCATTCCACTAAACAAAAACAAATACACATGCATGTGACAGATGTGTGAGCAGCTGAGTCAAGTTTAGATTTGGGAGACAAACTGTGTTTCCTGCGTAACCTTTTTTAACGACGCTGACCTCTCTCCTTCCACGGCTTCGGGTGCTGCATAAAAACACAACCGAGCTGAAGTTACAAAACTGTTATGTGCACACTGGAAGCTGCAAACCCTAAGGGCTTTAAACCTTACCTCTGACCAGTTCCCCGTCTTTGCTGAAAGATTTAAAGATATGCAGCATATGCACACACACCTTAAGTAGGTTCACATTAGAGTCACCGAGGGTGGCCGGACATCTGCTCTGCTCCCTTATGCTCAAGGGGCTCCAGATCTATGCACTCACCACGAGGCCACCTCCACTACTAGAGGGCTTAAGAAACATGAGATTGGATGGGCTCGGGACAATAGGCCAGTGGATGGGCTTATTATTCAATTACTCCCCTTCCTTATTGAATCACTCCATCGGCTACATTTCTGGCCATCCTGCTAGAGTCAATCGACAATACAGACAGGGGAAGGAAAGGTCAAACTCGAGCCTTGTACTGTGGTTCACCCCAGCACTGTTTTTCTTTGAAACGTGGAATATTTTAGCTCGAAAGCGACCACATTTCAGCTTTCAAAGCTGCCCACAAAAAAGCTACATGTGTAAATCCACAAAATAATAGGCAGAACCTGATAGTCTTGCACACGTCCACATCCGTGAGCAAATAACAAGTGCAACTCCAAAGCCGCTAGTGTACTCTTTCCACTATATTACAGGCCTCCTTGTCTGTCAGACGTATCTTGCTGGAGTCAGAGTGGTGTGGTGTGCATTAAGGAAATTTGTGGTCATTCAACACCATGAGACTTATGACTTTAATCTCAGCCGTATATTTGGATAATTCGGCACTAATTCTAACTATGGTCTCGCACTGTGGAAGACCGCACGATAAAGTACGTAGAAGCAGCTAAACTAACCTTTTACTCAGCTACAAATCAGGGAATATCCTTTTGATAGTTGTTTGAAAATCATCCTTTTTCCACTGACCTGAACTCGTCCATAAATCTGCTAAATGATGATTTGCTTCTACCTAAATGGACTGAACCACTGTACTTTCTGATGGATGTTTAGGGAAAAGGTTTAATTGAATGTAAAGAGTATGGAGCCAAAGAAAATGTGAAATAAGCCATGTATGCCTGATATTCGGTCATTCAGAGCGATTGACGGCACTGGGAGAAGCTAATGAAGCAAGCCTAATGAGCCCTGCCCTCTCATTTCTTGTTGCACGACAAGTCCGCTGGCAATATAGAAGCAATCGGCGCAGACGTGTGAAACAAAAGAGATGGAGAAATTCAGCCTCGTGAACAGAGGCAATAGAGTCTGCACACAAATGCGCCCACACCAACACCTTGGAGGTTTTTCCTCTAACGGTTTGGCATGAGAGATTGTGCGGCTGTGTTTTTTAATAGCGTCTCTTTTCTGCAGATACAAAGAAATTGGGTTGCTCTGACTCAAATGAGGCCTGCTGATGCACTACAGTTTTTCAGATGCAAAGACATACATGCTCAGGCCCAGCTATACATATTGTGTGTTATATAATATGTACTGTTGGTGGTCAGCATAATCTATACCATTTTAAACCATGTCGAAACAATAGTGTTGTGGTTTAAACATTCACCATTTGCCTAGCTTCCCTGTTCCATCCTGGGAGGAGACGCAAATCCCTTTGGGTTTGCGTCAGGAAAGGCATCTGGTATAAAAAGTGTGCCAAATAAAACATGTTGCACTACCTACTGTGGTGAACCCTTGTGAATACGAGAGCAGCTGAAAGTAGGTTTAGCTTTTTTTAAGGTTTATGTTTTTAACCCTTTGTTTTAATCTTTAATATGTATATTAGATTTCAGAGCTGTCTTTACAGCTAAAAAGAATTAATTTGATGGGAAGCTTATGAATGAACAAGTGTTTGGCAGTATTGGTTTACCCCGAAGTGCATTTATTTCAGTATTCTTTCTTTCAGGCCTGCAGTGTTCAGGTTATGTTGTATCAGTGGAATAATCAAGGATGTAACAAAAACCTCTCAAAAAAAAATCATGTTCAACCATCACTTATAATGACTTGAGTTGCTTTTTGTTTTTTAAGGGGCAGAAAACAGAAGCGGAGAGATATTACCTGAGAGCTATTCATCTAGACCCGACGAAAGGAAACTGCTACATGTACTACGGTAAGAAATATATTAAAAGATTTATTTAGAGACACGTTAAACAAAGCCTGTTTAAAAATAGATATTCTAATTATAAAACCATGAATGCCTTTATCTTCAGAAGTGTCTGCCTGTAGTTGATGGACAGTTTTGAAGTTATTTTAGCGACAATCTAGTTTGAAGTGTTTCTCTACCAGCTAAATCATGCATGGCTGCCAGTACTGTAAGGCGTTGCATTAATACGGTTATGATCGGCCTCTGCTGCCTTCAGCTGTGCTCACACTCGCAATTCTTTACCCTCCACAAACCAAGACAAAAACTTAATGGCGTCACCCTCAGAGTGCAATTAAATTTACCATGTCATTTGACAACTAATGTTATAAACCACACTGGTTCCACTCTGATTGCTTATGTAACTCGATAAGAATTATGGGAAAGAAAAAATCAAAGCTGGGAGTTAATAATCCAGAAATGTCCAATCTCTCAGCGCTTTTATTAGAGTTCCGTAAAATAATGGCGGTAACACGCTGTCATTTCATTTTTTTCTTCGTATCAGTGCTGGCACTGCTGGAGCTGTTTGAAGCGTTGCAGATGGTGCAAACACACTCAGAAAAAGCCACGTATGCTGCGTTTATCTGCGTGAGAAGACAGAGTCTGAATACACATTTTACGATTGTTAAACACGGTACCGTGTTCCTCCCACGCCGCTGTTATTGAGGCTTTTCATATCAGCTTGGAGGAACAGATTCCCTGCTGCTCCAAGGAGCTATCTCCGGGATATTCATAGGAAATGAATTCTGTGTTATCCCGCTCAAAGCACCATTGTGCATTGTCCCTTTCTCCTCTTATCTCCTTCTATTCCTCCTGGTGCTTTCTCCGCACTGATATCTTTGGTTTTGAGTTTAGATTGGTCAGTGTATGAGGGGTCTGTCTGCTGCTGACTTTGGACGAAGCAGTTTCCCCTTCTGAAGTCCTTACGCTCTTTCTCTCCATTTTCTTTTTTTCCAATGTTATCTTGTAGCTTTTTGCTATAAGTGATGTTTATTTGGGCTGCCTCCTCCTTTTATCGCACATCTGGCTGCCTTTGCTATCCTGGGGTCACTGGATGATCTCCAGGTGTGAGTATGTTAGGAGTGATGCTATCTGTTCACATTATAGAACACCAAATACACGTACAAAGATGTGCTCGGAAGGAAGGACACAGAGGGTGAAAGCTAAAACAAAGACCCCTTTCCTGTCATTGTTCTCATTTTAATGCAGAACCATTTCTAGGTAGTCTCCTTTGGAGTGCGCTTGGTTTTCGGGAATCTCAGGCAAACACAGTTAGCATTCAGTGCAAGAATGCAAACAGGCATACGCCTGAGTTTATCCCTACATTGCAATTTTTTCCAGCATTCAGTAACATCTGTGGTTAGACTTGGCTGTTCATTTATAGCCGCTGGTGCAGGGAGTTGAAGGTGCTGAACCAGGTGGCAAGACTCACACAGGAAAACCCATGAAAACCTGCGTCTCATCTGTGTTCTCAAACGCTGCCGAGCAAAACAACAACAATCCTTCAGTCTATCACTGTCTGACTTGTCTCCTGCTTTCCCTGCCTCTTTTTCTGTCTCACTCATTTCTTACTCAGCTTCCATTCATCTTCGTTTCTTTACACACCAGTCACCATCTTTACCTGTCATTACTCTTCTACAAGATGTCCCCATCTCATTCCAATCCCATTGGTTTGCTGCAGTGCGATAACAAGGAATACAGTTGTGCATTTGCTTGGTAAAATTGAAAAGGAAACAAAAAGCCCCCGTAGCTCTGGTATCTTTATTTTGTATATAAAGATATGCTTAGGCACAGTTATTTTTAAAACTAAATGCTAATGTCAGTATGCCGGAATTTTCAGTGTTGATGCAAAAAGTCTTATTAGTAGTAGGAATAAATTGAAATTTTGAACTAATAATGGCCCTATATGAAATGTACTAAAATATTTCTACATCTAGTAGATGAATTGAATCTGAAGCATAATGATACATGTTCTGGACACTATCAATATATTTCAATAAAGCAACATCATTTGGAAAAATCTGACAGGATTTATTAAGATACAGAATTACGCTAATCTGTTTTGGAGGCTTGGATGGGGTTCTGGATGACCAATGTGAGGCAGATATGGGGAGGACGTGTCTCGCACAAATAACAGTCTGAAAGACAGAATGACAGAAAAGCACTGACATTTAAAGCACACAGCTTGCAAAACGTGCAAAATGATGTCAGTATTGAGTCTGACAGGATGGGTAAATGGAAGAGATGTAAAGAAAAGACTAGCAGCTGAACACCCAAGAAGCAGACAGATGAGTGATTACAGATCTTCCATACTGGACTTAGGAATAAGCTCCATTTCTGTGACACAGGAGCTAACAGGTTCTTAACAGAACTTCTGCTACCCTCATCTTTCTTTCTTTCCAGGACAATTTCTGTTGGAGCAGTCCCGTCTTGGCGAGGCTGCAGAGATGGCGGAAAGAGCCGCAGAATTGGACAACTTTGAGTTTGATGTGGTCTTCAGTGCTGCTCATATGCTCAGGTTGGCTAAAATCGCCACTTTGAAAAAGCTGTGTTTCTGCGTGGGGATTCCCTTACTAGTACAGAATTTTGAATGAAGAGATATTTCAAAGAATTACGGTGTTTTGGAAATTCATTATTTGCTGAGTTTGCCCTCATGCTGCCTCAACATTTGAGGGTTTTGTTCTTTACCACTGCCGTTTAAAAGCCATCTTTTCAAATATAAATTATACCAGCGTTACAGAATAGTAAAATGTCCTCTCAGTGGAAAAGCTGCTGGTAAAGTTTTTATGTATTACATATATAAATGGAAGTGGTGAGGTTTCTGTGCACGGCTTGTAAAGAAGCAATAGGGGAATTTTTCCCTCAAAGTTTGGCAACCGTGTACACGGACAGCTTATAAATCTTAAAATGTGTCAAAAGGGACTGCAAATGTCCTCTACTCCCAGCAACTGAGGGAAAATATTGGAATGATGAACCTTAACTCATTTTTGCTCTACATATCTGGAAAAGTCATTTCTTCTCTGAAGCATCTCAGTGCGCTGCCACAGAGGGTTTGTAAAAAGCTAAAAGTCTAAGGGCTTGACTGAGGTTTGCATTCGAGAACCTAAGGATAAATCTAAATGACAAGTCATTCCTTCGAGTTCTGATCCGACTGGTTATTTTAAGATGAGACCCTCGGGACATAAATCCAAACAGATTAGGATTAGTGTTTATTGATATGACGCCCACCTGTCAAAGCTAAAGCTGTCCTGCCTGATAATAAAGATAAGCTACAAACCGGGGCTTGCTTTATGTGCAGTGACTGACTGAGCATAAACAGGATGATAAGAATGACCTGACAGTCCAGTGCAATGTAGGATTTGCCTGTAATTGTTCTGCACAAACTAACTCTAAATACACATCATGCAAGTGTAACATTGCTGTTAAGCGACGTGTTTTACCGACACAAATCTTTGCTTTATTTTACAGGTTGAGGATTAGGAAATATGCAATTTTCTAATCAGAAAAAGAAGGAAATGACTTTACTTTTGACCTCCCTGATACCTAAAGATTTTGACTTTAAATGTGGCTTCCTGTAACTTTATCTGTTATTTAATGACTCTCTAGCACTTCCCCAAACAAAACAAAGACCAAGGAAGGACACTAGGAGATGACTATGATATCCATAATGTGTCCTTTATTTTAAAGCCTTATAAATACAAATTAGCATGTCAGGAAGGAAGGGCTTTATTAACTTTGGCACAGCAAAGTCCAGATCATGTACTCCATGAATAATGTTAGTGTAGAGCCGATTAACTACTGCTACTGTACCCATGTCAGGGAGGACTTTTGGTGCTTTAAGCAGTCTTGGCATCAACATTGTCTGCTTCTCTTTATCTATTTATAAATGAGAACCTCAAAGTAAGGCCTAATGTGCTGAATCAGTGTCCAAACACATGATCCCATTTATGTCAAGCCTATTTGCCGCTTGTCCCAGAATATTGTTTACCGGTGGCTATATTAGAAGCTCCAGTATTTTACAACATCACTGCAGTAGGCAAAGAGTTTGTACTGTCATTTGACAATTACGTGAGACAGAATGTAAGCAAGTCTTTCAAATTAGTAAGTCATTTTTTAAGCCTTGGCAGGTACAAATAGTAGTATAATTTTCACTATGACTTGCTATTCAGTCAAATACTTTAACGCAGTGTGTAAAAATGTAGTGTGAAATCTTGCAGCTTTTAATAGTATTATAAAAGTTGAGTCTATCTGCATTTACTTAAAATAAGAGTTAAAAGCAGCAGTTACCAACTTGAGGTTCAAGACCCTCTGTAGAAATTTGATCTCACTAATGACTCGAAAAATTGTTAATTATAATTGTCAGAAACGGCCCAAAAATGTAATTGTGGAGCTTACTCTGTGTGTGTGTGTGTGTGTGTGTGTGTGTGTGTGTGTGTGTGTGTGTGTGTGTGTGTGTGTGTGTGAAATTTTCTTTGCTTAAGTATCATTGTGCCTATTAGTACTACACCAGCAGAATTTAAATGACACTAATGACTACATGAATTAATTTGACTATGTATGAGTGAAATCATACACATTTCTTTCTTACGTTAAATGAACAATATTCACGATAATTTATATACTAAGAAGCTTAACAATGAGTGAATACAATCATTAGCTGGAAAATATATTCGTTTTTATCACTGATAAAAATATCTTATAATGTGCAAATTTTTTACTCTCCGCTCTTCTTTCTTTTCAGACAGGCCAATCTAAACGAGGCGGCGGAAAGGCAGTACAAGCGTGCAGCCAGCCTCAGACCAGATGTAAGTACCTGGACTGGTAGGCCTGTTAGCACTTATCATGGAAATGCACACACACGTCTGCACTGTAAATTCAATTTACAACATACTATGTATTACCCATCATTCTGACATTACGTTATAGTACTGTTGTTCCTGGCAAGCAGCGATAGTGCTGGAAATGAAATGGAAACTGTGTTCTGGTCATGCCTGTGAACTGTTACCTTTATACAACCAACCAAATTCCAAGTGAGAAAAGAGCTTAATGATTCAGTTGTCTGACACTGAAGTCACGCTCTTAGCTTCAGAGTAAATGCTTGATCATAACACTATAGTTAAACAGACCAAGCTTTGCAGAGATCATGTCTCTTGATGTCTGCACAAGTGGTTGAGGAAGTTGGTAGCCATTATAGCCTGTCTGTCTGGTATACCTCAGTCACTTCAAAGGGAAAGGGTGCATGGACCAGTCTGTGGAAGGTGATTTAGAGTTATAGGAACCCCTGTGTTGTTAGACAAGGTCTGAAGGAGCTTCCTGGAGTCATTTATTATGTCAGTGTGCTTACTGATGGCCTGCTCTGTGACTTATGTTCAGTTATATGACGGGGTTAGACCTCATCCTGCCTCCACTGCATTAACTGGTGTAAGTCTATAAGGCACCTTTTATAGAAGCATTTCCCAACGTGTTTGTCTAACACATTGTGCAAACGTCTTGGGCCAACTCTTATTAATTTATAGTTTATTCCAAGTTACACTACTTAACACTGACCTTTGCCTCATCCAAGCAACAAAAGGATGAGCCAGTGTTGTGTCTAGACATAGCAGACATCTTGGCAAAGAATAAATTTCAAATTGTATATTTAGGTACTTTGCTACCCAGTCAACTGGATCAAGAAAAACCTACTTTGGTAACAAAATTTGTTAATATGTGTAATATCTAACCCTTAAATGGCTATCGAGAATGTATAAGCTATTAATTCAAATTGATCAATCAAGTGGCAGAGAGATTTTTTCCATCAATCCAGATTAAAACTTCTGAAAACAAATATGCTTAAACACCTTCAAAATGACTAAAAGTCTCAACTTAGAACTTGTACAATACAAAATTTTGAATGGGCACTACTGTTTAACAGCGGGGTGCATGTGAGCTTTTAAAGTCGTTCAAGAAACCTGGAGAACTATTTCTAAAGACTTTTTAAAGAAATTAGAAGAAAGTTTGCCTGTTAGAGTTCAGGCAGTGCTGAACAATGTTAAATAATAAATGTGGTCACAGTACTGTTGCTCCACAGTTCTAAGTAACTTAGAACTGGTAAGATTATCATATATGACCTCGGAAAACAAAAATGTTTTATTATGTTTAGTTCTAACTAACCATGAACTATAACTGTTTTCATTAGGAATTTGATATATTTTATGCAGCTAGCTGGCTAGCTACATGCTAGCTGCTTCTGCTTTCTATTTATGACCAGAGATGGGCTACTGTAATCCGATTACTTTTTTCAAGTAACAAGTAAAGTAAGGGATTACTATTGCAAAAACGGTAATTAGATTACCGTTACTTTCCCGTAGGAACGCTGCGTTACTGCGTTACTAAAACCGTGATTTTTTTGCGAGAATGTCCCATGACAGTGACGTAAGCGAGTGCGCCGTTAGTGACAACAGCTGTGTGCAGATCAACAATGGATCATATATCGAGTGCGGGAGAGAGTATGAGCGTGCAGCATTTAAAGCGTGGAAGTACTGACCTTACTTTGAGTTTGATTCCATAAAAAGTGACAAAAACATTAGCGTCCATCGTGCGTGGGAAGAAAACTTCTTTTTACAGCGAAAAAACCCCCTAAACTTCCAAGCAAGCACCGAGTGTGCTACCACGTAATGGGAAACTCACAGAGAAACTCGCGGATTCTTCAACTGACCGCGGCACACCTGCACCAGGGTAAACCTCCGCCTACCCCAGTCCTGCTTTACAGGTGAAAATAGAGCAACAGGACCGCTAGTCTTTGACTTTATTTATTTTCTGCTGTGTTTTACTTGCATCTATTTGAAAGAGTGAGTGTAAACACAAAAAATATTTTATTTTATGTGCTGGAATGTGTAGAAAATAGGTTTAAATGTTAAACTAATTCATTCAAGTCAGAGAATGTTGCATATAATTAAATTTTTGCTTGATGCATAAAGTTAAAAGATTAAAACTGATAAAACAAGTTTTAAAAAGAGACTTTTCCAGTTGATTACAGTTTGTATGATGGATTATGTAGAAAAAGTAGAATTGGGCTGAAAGATCTATCACTTTATCACCTCTTCAGGTTGTAAATCGTGTTTTTAAAAAGTAACTAAGTAACTAAGTAATTAATTACTTTTGAAAATAAGTAATCAGTAAAGTAACGGGATTACTTTTTGGGGGAAGTAATCAGTAATTAGTTACTGATTACTTTTTTTCAAGTAACTTGACCAACACTGTTTATGACCATTACTTAGTTCAACCTTGGAGACTGACTCACGTATCAGTTCTGGAGACTTATTTTAGCTAAACAGTTTAGGTCTTATCCACTCCATTCAGGTAACAGTTAGTCATAATATAGCCAAGTCATGTAACTAACCCTCTAGTTTCTGTTTAGTTGTATATCAGCTAATGTATCCTTTGCCCCAGCTAGTTCTCTAACTTTGCTGAAAATGGAGACTAGTAATGTAATACTTGTGACCTTTGCTCTAACAGCCTTTGTGCTTGTTATTCCTACAAGGAATTTCATTTACGTTGCCTCGTGTTCCCATATTAGTGTTGTTCCTGTTACTATGGCCCTTACTTCTTTACTTTTAGAGAACTTTTTAAAATAAGCTAATCTGACCTACTGCCATAGGGAATATCTATAGGCTTGGTATTACTATTTTATACAATCTGACACTTTTAAAGAGAAGGGCTGCCTTTCTCTTTACATCCTGTTTAAGCCTTAAGAGCTCAGTCAGATCTTTGACTAGAAGAATACTGGTTGTCCATTTTAATTTGAAAAGCTGTGTGTTTACATTTTGTTCTGTAAGAAATATGTTTCTTCAATCCCAGTCATTATAATTCACACTCTTAAAGCCTTCACATGCACTTTCAGACACACTGAGGGGCTCCTCTTTTCATTTTTCAGGACTATAGTGCCTCTTCTCTTTGACATTTTCCCTGCACATGTCTGCTTAGTGAATGACAGTCTCTCAAATATCAGCTTAATCCAATAGCTTTCAGGTCATGAAAGATTCAGCTCTGGCTTTACGTGCTAAGAAAAGCAATGAATATGTGCCCCCAGAGAAAGGTGCGAGGGTGTTTTTCATTTTACACACTAAAACGCTGTATTTACCCACTCCGAGATTCATCACAAATATAATGTCGAGTCTGAGCAGAACAGGCAATGCTTCCAGCGTGTGAAAATTGTATAATCATAACACAGTACATGTCTTGCTCCCGGCAAATCAAAAATTATGATACGATGAGGTTATGTTGTAATTTGTATGCGCTTAAGATCATAATCCCTCAAGATTTCAGTGCTGGTGGATGTGGCTGCACCTGTCATTACTGTGGTAACAGTGAGTGTGATTTAATACTATAACAAATGTCCTCTGAGAAAGAGAATTGAACAGAATATGCTGGATAATGTGATCATATTCCACTATGGCTTAAAGGCCTCTTCTCAAAAGCTGTGGATCAGAGGTCGATACTTTCTTTTTCGTCACAGAGGGTAAAAATACAGAAACTTTTACCCTCAAACTGCCTGTTTTCTTTCGTCTGTCCAATTCTATTGTCCCATGATTGGCTTTGGTGTGATTTAATATGCCAGTGTGTTGCATATTTCCCTAAATAACAAGGGAACCCTCATTAAGAGTAAGAGTAAGTATGCCTCTCCTGCCTACAAAATTCCTGTATGATCAAAAACTGAGGATCTCTGAAATTCTGAAATATAACATTTAATTATAATTATTGTCCTTTTTTGTGTAGGTGAGAAAAACAAAAAGTTAGCTGTATAGTTTTTTTCCTGTAAAAACCGCAATTAATCAACAGCTTTCCAACATTCTCACTGCTTTAAATAATCAAGCTCTATATGTGCGCATTTGTTGAGTGCGCTCACAATCACTGAAAAGTGGAACGTAAACAAGTGAAAAATCCATGCTGAGGAGAGGCAAACAGTTGTGTTCATGCTGGGAAAATCTTTTGATTTACTTTCCAAGTTAGTAACAACATGTCATGCAGTGGGGATGCAGTCCTGGGAACGAGGCCAGGCCTGGGCGATTAGGTGCAGATGATTTTGAGGATGAGATATGGGTGTATTTGTTAGTTACGGATGGCTATGACTTAGATTTTGTAGATCCCCACAACTGGACTGCTTTTCAGGGTCATATGGTTTCACTTTGCAACTTAAAAGTATGGCATTTTAATCAAGAGGACTCTAGAAACACTCTTCTCAATGGGTTTGATCGTGCATATCACAATAAATACTGAGCCCTTGCCCACACACAATCTGTAGCTACCTTTTTGTTTACTGCGGCATTGTTAGAGGACATACTCCTATCTATTTGATCTGCACAGAGAGATTGCGTTCTATCTAATTTAATGGGTATTTGATTTTCTTAAAGGAGGGCCTAAAATAAATTGCACCAGAGCCCTTTCTTTAATCTACCATCCAGAACTGGCAAGCTTCCTAAATTGTGTATCTCACATCATTTTCTGTGTCAGATGCGGAAATAACAAGGGCAGGTTTAAAATGGTTTGCCCAAATAAATGCAAGGTCAGCACTGTTGCAAAACTACAACAATCCTGTATCTTATCACCCTTATGCCAAACATCCACTGCTCCCTTCTTTTTTTTTTCTGTTTTTTATTCCAGTACCCAGCTGCTCTGATGAACCTTGGTGCCATCCTCCACCTGAATGGGAAGCTTACCGAAGCAGAAGCCAACTACCTGCGGGCTCTCCAGCTCAAACCTGATGATGTCATTACCCAGTCGAACCTGCGGAAGCTGTGGAACATCATGGAGAGGCAGGGACTCAGGACTAAACGCGCGCTCGGGATGCAGAAAGGCGATGTTTGAACTCCTCCCTCACTGATGATGTCATCTCCTTCAGAGATATGAAAGAGCTGGTGGCTCAAATTTCACTAAAGACTATTTCTTTAGCGATTCAGCTCACAGTGCTTGTGAAAGACACTTTGAAGGTTTGAGGGCTGGGATTCAGTGGACATGTGCTGCCTCACAGTATGCCATATTGCCATATGGTAGCTCAAACTACTAAAACAAACTTCTTTTGCATACATTTTTTATAAAATGCTATGATGTTAAATATACATTGAAGTCAAAAGCAAATAATTTGAAAGTCCCCCAAAAATTCTTTAAGGTCTCAAATATCAGCTGATTATTAGTTGATATAATCTAAACATCTGGCATGATTTAGAGCACTTGATTTAATAAGAGCATAGATTCAGGTGTTAATTCTTACAGAATAGATTTTAAAGCGTGGGCACTGATGGGTAAATTACTCAAGTTGTTTCATTATATCAGCTAGTTTAACTGAAAGATGGACTTCACTACCACACTTGTACATGTCAGATTCTATTTGCAGGTCGTAGGGAGAACTACTGTGTTTGTGAAAACTTGTGTAAAGTCTTTTGTTGCTCCCAAAGGAGCAAGTGATGTCACTTCAGTCAGTGCTGATTGAGTGAAAGTTGAAGGGATTCTGGGGGGCAGCAGTTACAAAGAAGCAAGCTTAACAGACCAGAAGCATCTCTATTTGAGTTTCGTTACTTGTGGCGCGAAATTGAGTTTCGACCAAATTGTTGTCTGCTAAGCTGCATTATGGGCAATGTAAGCACCATTTTTTTGGTTGTTTTGGACAAGGAAGAAGGTCTTCTTTTGCTTAACTGCCCAGTGATAATGTTGTAAGGGTGCAATCCTAAATAGGTGGATTATTTTTTAATTTTTATAATTTTTTTTGTAAAGAAAGGAAACGAAATCCCTGATGGATTGCTCAGGATAGTCTAGCTTTGAATTTGCCTCCTAACACACTCAATTAAACATTAAAAGCATGCAAGTGCATAAACATCTTCTAGAACCGCCTTCAGATAAAGTGCTGTACATTGCTCCGAGCACATAAAGGAATAGGTTTGGACATAATGTGCAACCAAACACGTCACTGACGATTGTTTGCACGTGGTGCATTTTAAATTCTCGTGACTGTAATGATTAAAAATTCCTCAGTGGTGCCAAAGCTTGTACTGAGTCTTTACACCTCTCGTGCCAAGCAAGAACTTTTCTTCACTCCTGTGTTCCTCGTGTCAAATAAAGATGTTACATTTCATGTGATCAAATTTAATTTATTAATATGTTATTTTCTTGTGAATATGCCAACACTGTGCCGTTTCATTGTCGTATCTGCCCACCCTTTCTCATTCCTCGCAATAGATAGGCTACAGTAGGCAAAATGACAACTATATTGAAATGGTTTCATATGTGTATTTTTGTTCTCTCTGCTCAGGGACATCAGGTTGTGATTCCTGTCACAGAAATAGTTTGTGACACAGAGAGAGCTTTTAAAGGATTTTAGAGTTTTATGCTTTTTTTTTTTTCCTGATGATTGTGATGTTTGGTTAAATTAAAGGAAATGTGTAGCTTAAACAGTGTTGTGTTTTGTAAAAGTGAACCTTTTTTATAATAAAAAAATGATTTTTTTTTTTATTTTAGTGCTCCATAATGTCGTCCAGGATGCAAGTCAAAAGCATAAATTTCAGACAGAAGTCTGTGGTCACAAGGATACATAAACTCACCCTAGAACCAGGGTGGAATGATTATACAGCATTCATTTTTCACAATAAAAAAGGGTGAACAAGATTACATTTATTTTGGAATTTTGCTAATCTGCACAGGGTCAAATGTACATACAAGCTCAAATACATGCAATAAAATCTTTTGATAAGTGGTACGGAAGGTTCTACAATATCTTTTAAAATTATAAGGCCTATTAACTAAATGTTAAAGATCAAGATTGACTACAACTGGTAGTTACTCTTTGCCAGAATAAAAAGCATTTGCTTGATAGCACTCATTGGAATGACCAACACTCAGAACATTGAGAAAGTCTAAGGAACTCGGTGAAAAGCTAAGGAAATTTGTAGATTTTTACAGGGCGGAAATGGCTCTAGGAACCATTTCTAATCAGCTGCAGATTTCAAGATTATCAGTTTAAACCACTGTGTGTGAATATTTGTATGTGTCACCATTTTATTAAGGTCTGGAAGAAGACAGAAACTGTCACCCATCAGATGAGAGGTTCCTGAACATCTTAACCAAAGCCTGCCATGAACTGGAAACTGCTGGAACACCAGTGTCCCTGTCCACATTGAAGTGAGTTTTACATCGCTGTGGACTGAGAGTGTGCTGACCAAGACACAAGGTCTTGCTCCAAAATCAACACCTTCGAGCTCGACTGAAATTTGCAGCTGCCCACATGGACAAGCCAAAGGCTTTCTAAAGAAATGTTTTATGGTAAGGCCACACAAAGACTCACATGTTTGGCCACAGTTGCTAAAGGTCAGCTTTCAAACCTGACAATATGGTACCAACTATCAAGCACGGTGATGGTAGAATAGAATGGATAAAGCAGGCTGACATTAAGCTTCTGGAATAGCCTTTGAAAGTCCCAAACTCAGTCCACACATTTTCAGTAGGGTTATCAACCAATTAAATCAACCAATTAAAATGACCAAGAAGAGTGGTCACATATCCAGCTACTATTTCCAGAACCTTGTTGATGTCTGCCAAAATTGGTTGGTTGAGGTGCAGTTTGCATTTAACTGAATATAAGTGGGGATGCCTGTATATTATTGAACTTGCATGTATAATTTTGACCTTGAGTGGATTACAGAAAATCCATAATAAATCTAAACATTTGCACCTAATTCTTGTTTTTTTTGAAGTCATCAAAGATCTAAGCTGTACACCCTGGAAAAAGAACAGCTCAAAGAATTCAATAAAAACCCCAAATTACTGTGACATTCATGTAAATGATAAATGTATGTAAACTTCTGACTAAAACATGTTGTTTAGAGAGTCAACATTTGTTTGCACCTCAAAACACAAACCATGAATGCAGTTTCTGTGCAGCTATGGATCTTTGTATTTCTTGTCGCAAACTGAATGCTGTCTCTTGATTTAAACAGCCTAACCAGAAGAAGAAATTTACAATTATTACCAATGTTTGCATTGTATCCAGCCTCAACAAATGTTATAGAAACACATTTGTCCAGAACACTAAACCTTTCCCCTAAAAAAGGAAGTCAAAATATGAGTGTTAAGTCAAGCATCAAAGTACGTACCAAGCCCCCCAGGCTAGATTTGCACATGTAATAGAGAACTGACAAGACTAATTACAGACAGAGCTGTTTTGACAAGACTAGTGTGAAGTGTAATAAGTCTTCCACAAGTCTTCTGAGAAGTGACAGGTTAGTACTATATGTCAGAATGCTGGTATATAAAATGCTATATGAACAGCAGCTGAATACATGAATTACCATAAAGCATTAGGAATGAAGATATATATCAACAGCGTTCAGCCATCAGGGTCTTCTCTTGTGTAACAAACTGCTAGTTTAAGAGACATGCACCCTCTTGGAGTTGTTCCTCCATTATCTCAGTTATGCTGCTTCAGCCTCCTGCTGCTGTGGGATCTCCCACTGCACCTCTCCTCTACTCTTCAGTCTTCATATTTATTGACTCTGTGTCCACTCTGTGCTTCCTCTGTACATTTCTGTACATAATGCTTGTCGTGAAGTTGCACATTTCTGACCAACCTTCTGTGGCCCACACAACACTAAACACAATACTTTTAACATAGCTGTAATGTATGTTTGTTGCTGCCACGCCAGATATGACATTTTAATCATGAGTTTGATTAAAAATGCTAGTTTTAACCTTTGTATTGAATTAATTAGTTTGTGTCTCCTCTCCAGGCTGTACTTAGCTTCCATCTGGTTTGGACCTAGGAGCTGCTAAATCAGCCCAGGCCCTTTTGAGCACTTCCTTTGCAGTGGTGGGGGGTGGGGGATCGTATTTCAGGGATTTTCAGATTATAATATCTGCTTTTACTCAAATATATTTTGGTTTGATTTTCTGCACTTATATTTTAAAGCTTTAGTCTACTGTTGGTGATAAACTGTGTTGTTATAAGTCATACTAGCCATACTATCCAGTATTATATGGTATATGCAATGAAACCATTAGGAGCTGCAGCATTGAAAGGATACACATGAATACATTTATAATTATGATCAGTTAATATCATGTGTATTTTGTATATAAATAATATGTATATGTTAGTCTGACAAGCATCACTCCACATAATGAGCACTTTTACTTTCGGCACTGGACAACAACCACAGATAAACAGACTTCATGTAGTTAAAGTACACAGTTTGCCTCATGCTATGCTCAGGACAGTAGGAGCAAACAGTTCCTATTGCAACAACACTTTTTTTTTTTTTTTTTTTTTGTGTGGGAGTAGATCATCCAGGAGAACACTGGACAGTCAATCAGCAGGTGGAGTTTTCCTCACTCCCAGCTGGATCATTGCTGCTCAGACCGAGGCTTGCACTACGGCAGCATCAGCTCTCCTTTTTATTAATGGCATGACCATGACCATGACATGCCCCAGCTCAGGTAGCTCCGGCACCATCTCTGACATTCTGATAAAGGTCAGTGTGATAAATAAAATAAAATGAAGCTAAATTAAGCTTTTTTTTTTTTTTTTTTTTTTTTTAAGAGCATCCAAGACCCAAAATAGAATTATTAAGTACCACATTCCAGGATTTATTCCATCTCATGAAGACTCTCAACAATGTTGAGTATTTGAGAACTGAAATGTAATTTTCTCTCCAACCCTGTTACCTACTCTTGGTTTCATTAGAAGTGAATAGTGCCACAGTCTCAGTCTCCCCGCTCTGTCACTGACACACACGCACACATACTGATCCACTAATTAGAGTTGGTCTTTTCATAAACTCAACATGTTGATATCATCTGATCAAGCAGACATCAAAGACTTTGTAATCACATGCCAGACTCTCTGAGCACACCAAGCTGTAAATATTTAAGAGGATATCAAACTTGACTCACTTATTGAGTTGAATGAGCTCAAAGTCCTAGTTTCTAACATTTTAAAGTGTGCATTCCAAGTTAGCATAAGTCTGTAAGGACATATTTTGTTATGTAATAAGAAGAAGAATAACAGCACAGAATAAAGTATGTGCTCATTATGTGCTGAAAGACATTTGTGTTGAAACACCATCTGCTGGATTGAATGAGTCCATCATACCCAGAGGACCAATTAATTCATGTCAAATAGTTTCATGAGCACTGATGACCTGGCTCTGGAAAACAGGTCCATCCAATCAGGGCACAGCCACACAAACTTACCAAACAATATAAAATTATTTTTTCCCCATATGTTATTCAACAAAAAATGAAAAATTCTTTCACTTCTTATGTCACACTAGAATTAAAAATCTGACTCTACAGCTGACAAATCGGCCCCTGTCTAATTTAGTCAAGACCATCTGTGCTTCTTACTGTACTTTACACTCAACCGCCAATTAACTGTAAGAAACTGTTTGTGTTTCAGGAGATGAAAGGGATTCACACATGAGGGCTGCATGTGTGTGCGGGAGGTTCGATTATTGCCAGATACTTTGGGAGCAACAGCTGGAAACACTGTTAAACTACTAAAAACCACACTATGGGTGTGAAAATGAGGCAGGGTCAGATAAACGGTTCGACCATCTCCACTTCACCTGCAGCAAACATATGGGAGTAGGGGGAAGGCACATGGGCAGTTCCTTATATCGTGTATCAGCAAACTGAATTTCATCAGCATTTCTTAAAAACATGTGCATTAATGTCAACAAGTTGTACTTTCCTGCCATAAATCATTAAAACGCTAACACATTTTTTGTTCAGTATAACTGTAATTTGACATCTTAATCAAAAAATGAAATAATAATAAAAATATTGTTTACTGTTATTAAATAGTTAATTAATTTTTTTAAGATTTAGCATTAAAAAATAACATTTTGATTAAAGATCTTGCACATACTGATGGATTACTATTACAGAAACCTATTTAAAAAAGATTTAAGAAAAACTTTATTGAAGACTTAAGAGAATATAAAACACTTGTTCTGCATAAAATGTGATCCCTGTGTTTGATGTACAGTATAATATCTCTTTCTAGTAACCTCTTTTGTGTGGCTATTAGAAACTCGCAGATATGTCAGATCTTTAAAGGGGCACAAGTCAGAAATGTTGGAAACCAAAGGTCTGAATTACATCAAAAAATCCTAACTAACTAACTAGCAGCCCAATTTTGCAAATAAATGCAGTGGAACGGGAGGATAAAGTTGCATAAAATGAAAAGTTAAGTACCTTAAAACTGTAAATCTAAATCTGGTAATTCAGTTAATGTTCTTTCCACTTATAATAGTAAAAATAAATTGCCAAGACAAACTGATACATCTAATGCAGACCAACTGATGCTGACCTGTGCCAAGAATGAATGAAAACTGTATCAACAGCAACCTCTCCTGACAGTTTCGGTAAACTACAGCCAATCATTTTAAGCACGTGTTAAACAAAGCATCAGACGGTGGGGGCATGGCCGTTTATATTTTATTTCATTGAGACTTCTTGTTGGTATGGGGGAGTATTTGCTTTGGGTGTGAATGGAAAATGCCTGTTGTGACATATATGGTTATAAAAATATAACCATACACGTGAAACAGGTTTTCAAGTGAAGTTTCTGTTTTGTGGTGAAACAGAATCTTCTATAATGAACACGCGTTTCGTAGCCTTAACTGTACCAATTTAGAAATATTATAGCACATGTAATGGTGAGTTCTTTCACATAAGGAAGATTTTGTGCTTAATGCTGTTTTATTGCTGGGGCAGATGGGCACAGATGTTCTCTCTGATATTTATTGATTGTGCAGGTTTGGTTCTCAACATGCACAGCTGGCAAAATCTCACAAAATGAATATCTGTGTGTAGGTTACTGTGTTTATAGCATGAAAATATTTAAAATCTCAATAGTTGATTAACTTTTCCGATGTCGTAAAATAAAAAAGCTCCTAGAATGAGACATTTTTTTGTATAATTACATGACAGTACATTTAGAAAAAGACTGAACAGTATGGTTTGTTTGGAGTTGTTTCTGAACAAGCCACAAGACCTCTGCAACAATGTCCTTTGAACAGATGAGACCGAAATGGAGTTGTTTAGCAATATTGCACAGCAATATTTGTTGAAAACACCCATCCATCCATCCACTTCAGCTTATCCAAGGGGGGCTGGAGTCTATCCCAACAACATGAGGGTGAGATTGGTGAAAACATATCAATACAAAAACCTCATATTAACTGTTAAGCACGGAGGGGGAGGGGTGATGATTTGGGCTTATTTTGTAGCTACAGTATATCAGTATATGGGAGCCTTGCAGTCAGCCTTTGGTATGCAGTCTGTATACCAAAGTGTACTAGAGTGAAATCTGAGGCCATCTGTCTGCCAACTAAAGCCTGGCCAAAATTGGGTAAGTGCAATACTACAATCCCAAGCCAAGCCAAATCTACAACAGACTGGCTAAAAAAGAGAAAAGAATAAAGGTTTTTCAGTGGTCTAGTCAAAGACCAGAACTCAACGTGAATGAAATACTGTGTCGTGACCTTAAGAGAGCTGAACATAAATAACTGCTCACAAACCTCAAAAAGTGAAGGAACTCTGTAAAGAAGAGTAGATCAAAATCTCTTCACAATTTCAATTTCTTATGTGAAAGACTGACGGAATCAAATATAAAATTATTATTTCAGGTTATTGCTGATAAAGGTGCTTCTAAAGTAACTGAATCATACGTTGTTTTTCCACATCCTTCACAGAGCCCCATGAAAGCTTTTTGTCCACATATATGTAAAACAGATGAACAACAATAAGCTACATGAGCTTAGAATTTGATTTCTTTAACCTCGCACATGTTATTTTAAAATGCGTGTGAATGTTATGTCCAGCACAAATACAAACATAAACATTAGAACAGGAATAAACACACATGTAGACTTTGATTTGGTTCTGCTGGCATATTTATTTATTTATGAAGCTATATTATTACTAAATTAAATAGAAATAAATTAGATGGGAATCTACATTACATGACCACAAGTATTATATTCAACTATTCTAATACTAAGCAGTAGCACCTGGTAAGTAAACTCATTTTTATTAGTACTTCTGATCCAAAGTAATGAAATGTAGCGATAACTTTGCTGACAGATTATCTTGCTGAAAACGACCTAGTTTACTGGAAACTTTTCTAAAAATGTTTAAAATGTAGTAAAAATGCTGCAAAAACTTCATCGAAGCCATCAGGAGTTGTGCTTGAAATGTACCGTTTGAGGTAGCCATGTTGATCTTGCACATGTTGCGCTCAGCTGTACTGAATCAAATACTCCGGATATATTTGATTTGGATCAAAAATGACAAAAATTCTAGGATGAGAGACATCATCAACACAGCTGTCATGCAAGTTTTCAGGACTCCCATGATCGGGTTTTTGGAAATGAGATTGTCCAGCAACTGGTTTTCCAGTCATCACCCGAGCCAAAAATATAATTTTAGTTTCTCCAGAGTGTACAGGTTGTGTTTTCCCGCCATAAACTGGCAGTGGTTTCGAGCTGCTCGGACTGTATCTGTCGGCTAATGCTGCACGTTTGGCAAAATAAATTCCTACGTAAAAAAGAAACTTAGATCAGCTGGGAAGAAAAAAGACAGAAGAAATGGTAAAGAGTTAGAAATTCAGATTTGCACAAAACAATGAACTTACCTTTGCCAAATACGTGGGCATGTTGTCCAGCTAACCGTACATCAAAGTTATACTTGCAAATATAATCCACATTTTTGATATCAGTCCCATGAAAGAGTTGTCTCTCTTGAATTTCTTTGATGCCTTGAATCCTCATCAGCTGTTTCTTTTTCCTTTGATGCAAATATAAAAATAATGGTAATAAAGAAAAGAAATTATTAACAAAAAACATAGTGTAAAACTTAGCTTACCTGCAATATAATTCCCAAAGATCCAAATTCTGTATCCTGTTGATTGACAGAATGGTTTTGCCCAACAGCCCAACGGTCTTTACATATTCTTCCACTTTCCGATACTCGGGGGAGTGTTCACTCAGAGGGATTAACTTTAAAAAGTATCAGAAATCAGTTATTGCTGAAATATCTGTGGTTTTAATCTATGCTTCTAACTGTATTGTATATTTGTGCTCTAGCTGTATGGATTTTGGACATTAAGTAACATTTTTGTCACCTGGTATGGCGATTCGGGATCAAACGATTCCCAGGAAGGGAGGCTGAAACAGGAACACCTGCGGGAGGAGAGTTAAGTTTCCATTGTGCTGAAACTTTCACTTTCATTTTGATAGAAACTATACTGACGCTAACTTGTAAACCTCACTGCTGTTACTTTTGAGAATATAAAAATTGTACCTTTTTTCTGTGTTGCAGCTCCTCCTGATTCTTTTTTGCCTCGTTGTGGTGAGGTCTGTCAGTAGCATTTCTACACAGAAACACATGTATTAATCTGAGCCAAGTTCTTAATGTGTGAATGAAGACTGTGAGGATGAAAATGCACAAAAATTACCAGAGAAATCAATCCTGTAACTGAAAGAAGATGTGTTCAAAATATCCTTGGAGTTTTTCCAGGTAAAACGTGTCAACATCCTCACTGCTAAAGGTGAGATTGTGGTCATCCTACAGAAAAGGGACAAGAAAGTAGAAAAGTAAGCTTTACTTTACTTGACATTACATAACCAGGTAGTGTGGTCTAAAGAAATACACAAGTTACCTCAAACTGGTGCCAATGTCCACAGTCGGCCAGGTAATACCACCAGCAAGGGGTGTCAGATGTATCCATATCCTCTTCTGTATTTTCCCCCATTTTTTGTTGTTGTTGTTTCTTGTTGTCAGAAATGTAACTGATTATATCACAGAAAAAGCTGAAAAATTAACCACATAGTGTGATCTAAAGAAATAAACAAGTTACCTCAAACTGGCTGCACTGTCCACAGTCAGCCAGGTAATACCTGCACCCAGGAGTGTCAGATGTATCCATATCCTCTTCTGTATTTTCCAACATTTTTTTTTGTTGTTGTTTTTTGTTGTCAGAAATTCAACTGATTATATCAAGAAAAAGCTGAAAAAGTAACCTGCTTCCTCTCTATGACTAAACTACTGGTGTTTCTGACTCCTCATGAGTCAAACCTCATTCAAATTCAAATTCAAATTTTTATTTGTCACGTACACAGTCATACACAGTACGATATGTAGTGAAATGCTTGGACAACTGCTCGTGACCTAAAGAAAACAAAAAAGGAAAAGGCTATGAATAAGATAGGAAATAAATATGAAAAATTAAAAAGGGTAAATTTAACTAGGAAGGAATAAAATATAAATTAAGGTTAAAAATGAAATAACTGTACAACACAAATTAGAATGAAGGGTAAATTTAACTGGGAAGAATAAGATAAAATATATAAATTAAAGTTGAAAATAAAATAACTGTACAACAAAATACACAATATAGAACTATATAAGAATGTATGAAGAAATCTAAATATAAATAAATATATACACAATAACAGCAGCTGTACAAGTATTAACCGGAAATGAAGAATATAGTGACCAGTGTTGTGCAAAACCAAAGTCCAGAAAGTCCAGTGTGTGTGTAAGAACTGTACGTGTGGATCAGTACTGTGTGGTGGTGTGATTGAGAGACCGTATCGCCTGCGGGAAGAAGCTCCTCCTCAGTCTCTCTGTGTTGGTCTTCAGGGAGCGGAATCGCTTTCCTGACCTCAACAGAGAGAACAGTCTGTTGTTGGGATGGCTGAGGTCCTTCACGATCTTCCTGGCCTTGGTCCAGCACCGCCTGCTGTAGATTGAGTGCAGGTCAGGGAGCTCGGAGCGGATGGTGCGCTCAGCTGACCGCACAACCCTCTGTAGAGCTCGTCTGTCCTGCATGGTGCTGTTCCCGAACCAGGTTAAGATGTTTCCCGCCAGGATGCTCTCTATGGTGCACGAGTAAAAGTTCCTGAGCACCTTGGAGGGCAGTTGGAAGTCTCTCAAGCGTCTGAGGTGGTAGAGACGCTGTCGGGCCTTTTTCACCACAGTGTTGATGTGACAGGACCATGACAGGTCCTGCGTGATGTGAACTCCGAGGTATTTGAAGCTGTCCACTCTCTCCACTGGGCACTCGTTGATGACGGGGGTCTGGTAGTTCCTCTCCTGCTTAGTGCTGAAGTCCACTATCAGCTCCTTTGTCTTACTGACGTTTAGAAGGAGGTTGTTCCTCTGGCACCAGTTCTCCAGATTCCTAATCTCCTTCAGGTAGGCCGTCTCGTTGTTATCAGAGATCAGGCCCACCACGACGGTGTCGTCAGCAAACTTGATGATGGTGGTGGAGCTGGTAGTGGCCACACAGTCATATGTGTACAAAGAGTACAGCAGGGGGCTCAGAACACACCCCTGGGGGGCTCCAGTGCTGAGAGTGGTGGAGGCTGAGACATGTCCGCCCATCCTTACTGCCTGTGGTCTGCCAGTTAGGAAGTTGGAGATCCACTGACACATAGATGAGCTGAGTCCCAGATGCTCCAGCTTGGTGGTGAGTGTGGAGGGAATTATGGTGTTAAATGCAGAGCTGTAGTCTATGAAGAGCATTTTAACATAATTCCCCCTTCTAGTGTCCAAGTGAGTGAGTGATGTGTGGAGGAGATGAGAGATGGCATCGTCTGTGGAACGATTTGGACGGTAAGCGAACTGTAGTGGGTCCAGTGTGTCTGGTAGTGAAGAAATGATGAAGTCTCTGACCAGGCGTTCAAAGCACTTCATCACTACTGAGGTGAGGGCTACAGGGCGATAGTCATTGAGAGAAGCAGGGTGGGGTTTCTTCGGGACAGGAACAATGATGGACTCTTTGAAGCATGTGGGGATCACCGACTGAGATAAAGAGATGTTGAATATCTCAGTGAACACAGGAGCTAGCTGGTATGCGCAGTCTCTTAGGATACGACCTGGGATGCCGTCTGGTCCTGCTGCTTTCCTGGTGTTCACTCTCTTGAAGGCTCTCCTTACTTCATGCTCGGAGATGACGAGCACGTTTCCGGTGCTGGCAGTATCTTCCTGTCTGCAGCCGTTAGCGCCGCTAACACTAGCATTGTTGGAGACCTTAGCTGCAGCCTCGAAGCGAGCATAGAAAGTGTTCAGCTCGTCTGCCAGAGTCACGGCCGCGTTCGTCATACCGGTTGTTGGTGCTTTATAGTCCGTTATTGTCCTTAGTCCCCGCCACAGGCTCCTAGAGTCACTCTGTTGGAGTTGTGACTCTAGTTTCCTCCCGTAGCGCTGCTTCGCCTCTTTCACCGCCCTCCGCACGTTATATGACGGGTCCATGTCCCCCGTCATGAGTCCCGTGTTGTAGGCAGCGGTGCGGGATCTCAGAGCGTCGCGGATGGTTTTATCCACCCACGGCTTCTGGTTGGGAAACGTTGTGATAGTCTTTGTCTCCACAGTATCATCCGCTAGTTTCCCGATGAATCCCACAACCGCTTCCGTAAACACGTTGACGTCATCGTCGGAGCTGTTTCTGAACATGCCCCAGTCTGCGTCATCGAGTGCGTCCTGTAACGCGGCCACCGATTGATCCGTCCAGCGCGCGACCTTCCTCTGAACCAGAACTTCCTGTTTCAGCCTTTGTTTGTATTTTGGCATGAGGAAGATGGCGGCGTGATCAGATTTGCCAAACGGGGGGCGGGATTGTGCCTTGTAGCCGTCCTTGACCGTAGTGTAGCAGTGGTCCAGTGTCCTTTCACCCCTGGTGGGGCAGGTGATGTGTTGATAAAAGTTCGGCGCTGCGCGTTTGAGGTTGGCGCTATTAAAGTCCCCCGTCACAATAAGCGCAGCGTCCCGGTGTTGTGTCTGGTGCTGTGTGAGTGCCTCATGCAGCTCGCATAAGGCGGTGACCGTGTCCGCTTGTGGTGGAATATAAACGGCACTTACAATGACCGATGTAAATTCCCGAGGTAGATAAAAAGGACGACACATGATGGACAGTAGTTCCAGATTTGGTGTGCAGGAGCGTGTGAGAGGAACAACGTTCGCACTGTTGCACCAGTTGTTGTTCACCATTAAACACACGCCGCCTCCCCTTGACTTCCCCGAGTCCCGTGTCCTGTCCATGCGGTGAACCGAGAAGCACTCGGCCGGCTGGATGGCGTGGTCCGGCACCGCTGGGTTCAGCCATGTCTCGGTGAAGCAGAGGAGATTGCAGTCCCGAATGTCTCTCTGGAACTTTATCCTGGCCCTGAGGTCGTCAAGCTTGTTCTCCAGTGACTGGACGTTGGCGAGCAGGATGCTAGGCAGAGGTGTGCAGTGTGCACGAGCTCTCAGCCTGTTCCTGACGCCGGCTCGCTTCCCTCTAGGCCGCCGCCGCTTCCCTTTGTTCTCCCTCGAGATCTCACTCGGCCAGCTCGGATCCGGAGTTAAAAACTTCGAATTGTGAGTACATTGTATACCAATAGAAACAAGAGTGTCACTGTCATACCTAATGTACCCAATGGTGATGATTTTGCCGATTTAGAAACGCTGAAAACTAACTTAAAAAGCAAAGACAAAGAAAAAGTGGTCGGAGCAGTCGTGACGGCAGCCGACCTCACCGGCGCCATCTTATATCATAGACACACCTTCTACATAGCCCTAGAAGGCAAAGTAGATCATGTGACATTACATGCACAGTATAATTTGTTTTCAGTCTTCTAACCTGAAAGATGGTCTACAATAATTATTTTATGTGTTTAAATTGAAAAATTTATTAATTATGACATGCAAATTACAGACAAGTATAGCTTAACACACGCATAGCTGTAAGATGTTTCCCCCCATACATTTAATATAAATAAACTCAAAGCACCACAAGTGCACCACCTTGTGGCATCACCTTGTGCAGGTCGAAAACACATACAAACATGGTCATACAATTAATTGAACAAATGCACACAGAAAAATAATTTTACATTACAGTACAACAAGTGTGCTGAGCACATTTTTTTTTAATTACACAAAGTGCAAAAATAAACCTGCGTTATTCAGGTTTTAACATCAAACCCAGATGACTTGGAAATTAAATTCAATGTTGAATTGTTACAATTTTAAAAATCAACTTCATTGGAGGCAACACAGTGATGCAGTGCTATCACCTCACAGCAATAGGGTTTATCCTGCCTGTGCCTTTGGGGCAAGGATGCGGCGGGAAGGCCTGGCTCACAGTCTCTGCTCTAATTCATTCCAAAGGTGTTCTATCAGGCTGAGGTCAGGACTCAGTGCAGGCCAGTCACATTCTTCTACACCACACTCTCTCATCTATGTTTTTATGGACCTTTCTTTGTGCACTGGTGCACAGCCATGTTGGAACAGGAAGGGACCATCCCCTAACTGTTCACACGAAGTTGGGAGCATGTCATTGTTCAAAATGTCTTGGTATGCTGAAGCATTAAGAGGCTGTGATGTTCTTCTTTATAGTGGACAGAAATTATTTTTTGGAGTGGTACAAATAATTTGTGTGGCATCTTATTGAATTCAGAAGAGCTGATTGTTCTGCAAATAGTTTGAAATGGTTATTTAAAAAAGGGATCACAAAGTAGGAACTCCAGCATCACTTGAGGGAAGATGAACAACTTTAATAATTGACCAACGCGTTTTGGCTTGTCGCCTTCATCAGGGTCATGATGAAAAAACCTTTTCTACTTGGAATTTATGTTTTTTGTCTGATTTTAGATCAATTTTGTTAATACAGTATGTCAAAATGAAAGCATAACTGTAAATTCAAACACGTGAGGTTGTGCTGAAAACAATGATACCAAACAAGGCAAAGTAAATAGATTTTAACGGTGAAATGTAGAGGAAACATCAAAAGTAGTGAAAAATGGCCAATTATACACTGGACCCCAGAGGGTTAATTTTTTTTTAAAAGTAACACAATAGTTACTTTTCAAGTAATTAATTACTTTTAGAATATTGTAACTCAGTTACTAACTCAGTTATGTTTAAGTAACTAGTAACTATAATTAATTACTTTTTCAAAGTAACTTGCCCAACACTGATGACAGTACATTTAGAAAAAGACTGAACAGTATGGCTTGTTTGGAGTTTTTTTTTGAACAATCCACAAAACCTCTCTAACAAAGTCCTTTGAACAGATTAGACCGAAATGGAGTTGTTTAGCAATATTGCACAGCAATATTTGTTGAAAACACCAATCCATCCATCCACTTCAGCTGGAGTCTATCCCAACAACATGAGGGTGAGATTGGTGAAAACATATCAGTACAAACACCTCATACTAACTGGAGGGGGAGGGGTGATGGGCTTATTTTGTAAATACAGTGTATGGGAGCCTTGCAATTCCCATTCAATCCTCTGTATACCAAAGTGTACTAGAGTGAAATCTGAGGCCATCTGTCTGCCAACTAAAGCCTGGCCAAAATTGGGTAAGTGCAATACTACAATCCCAAGCCAAGCCAAATCTACAACAGACTGGCTAAAAAAGAGAAAAGAATAAAGGTTTTTCAGTGGTCTAGTCAAAGACCAGAACTCAACGTGAATGAAATACTGTGTCGTGACCTTAAGAGAGCTGAACATAAATAACTGCTCACAAACCTCAAAAAGTGAAGGAACTCTGTAAAGAAGAGTAGATCAAAATCTCTTCACAATTTCAATTTCTTATGTGAAAGACTGACGGAATCAAACATAAAATTATTATTTCAGGTTATTGCTGATAAAGGTGCTTCTAAAGTAACTGAATCAAACATTGTTTTTCCACATCCTTCACAGAGCCCCATGAAAGCTTTTTGTCCACATATATGTAAAACAGATGAACAACAATAAGCTACATGAGCTTAGAATTTGATTTCTTTAACCTTGCACATGTTATTTTAAAATGCTTGCGAATGTTATGTCCAGCACAAATACAAACATAAACATTAGAACAGGAATAAACACACATGTAGACTTTGATTTGGTTCTGCTGGCATATTTATTTATTTATGAAGCTATATTATTACTAAATTAAATAGAAATAAATTAGATGGGAATCTACATTACATGACCACAAGTATTATATTCAACTATTCTAATATTAAGCAGTAGCACCTGGTAAGTAAACTCATTTTTATTGGTACTTCTGATCCAAAGTAATGAAATGTAGCGATAACTTTGCTGACAGATTATCTTGCTGAAAACGACCTAGTTTACTGGAAACTTTTCTAAAAATGTTTAAAATGTAGTAAAAATGCTGCAAAAACTTCATCGAAGCCATCAGGAGTTGTGCTTGAAATGTACCGTTTGAGGTAGCCATGTTGATCTTGCACATGTTGCGCTCAGCTGTACTGAATCAAATACTCCGGATATATTTGATTTGGATCAAAAATGACAAAAATATTAGGATGAGAGACATCATCAACACAGCTGTCATGCAAGTTTTCAGGACTCCCATGATCGGGTTTTTGGAAATGAGATTGTCCAGCAACTGGATTTCCAGTCATCACCCGAGCCAAAAATATAATTTTAGAGTGTACAAGTTGTGTTTTCCCGCCATAAACTGGCAGTGGTTCCAAGCTGCTCGGACTGTATCTGTCGGCTAATGCTGCATGTTTGGCAAAATAAATTCCTACGTAAAAAAGAAACTTAGATCAGCTGGGAAGAAAAAAGACAGAAGAAATGGTAAAGAGTTAGAAATTCAGATTTGCACAAAACAATGAACTTACCTTTGCCAAATACGTGGGCATGTTGTCCAGCTAACCGTACATCAAAGTTATACTTGCAAATGTAATCCACATTTTTGATATCAGTCCCATGAAAGAGTCGTCTCTCTTGAATTTCTTTGATGCCTTGAATCCTCATCAGCTGTTTCTTTTTCCTTTGATGCAAATAGAAAAATAATGGTAATAAAGAAAAGAAATTATTAACAAAAAACATAGTGTAAAACTTAACTTACCTGCAATATAATTCCCAAAGATCCAAATTCTGTATCCTGTTGATTGACAGAATGGTTCGGTCCAACAGCCCATCGGTCTTTACATAATGTTTCACTGTCCAATACTCGGGGGAGTGCTCACTCAGAGGGATTAACTTTAAAAAGTATCCGAAATCAGTTATTACTGAAATATCTGCGGTTTTAATCTATGCTTCTAACTGTATTGTATATTTGTGCTCTAGCTGTAGATATTTTCGACATTAAGCAACATTTTTGTCACCTGGTATGGCGATTCGGGATCAAACGATTCCCAGAAAACAGGAGCAAGGCTGAAACAGGAACACCTGCGGGAGGAGAGTTAAGTTTCCATTGTGCTGAAACTTTCACTTTCATTTTGATAGAAACTATACTGACACTAACTTGTAAACCTCACTGCTGTTACAATTGAGAATGTACATTTCTTGTTTACCTTTTTTCTGTGTTGTAGCTTCTCCTGATTCTTTTTTGCCTCCCTGCGGTGAGGTCTGTCAGTAGCATCGCTGCACAAAAACACATGTATTAATCTGAGCTAAGTTCTTAATGTGTGAATGAAGACTGTGAGCATGAAAATGCACAAAAATTACCAGAGAAATCAATCTGGCCCCTGTAACTGAAAGATGATGTGTTTAAAACAGCCTTGGAGTTTTTCAGGTAAAAATTTTCAACATCCTCACTGCTAAAGGGGAGATCGGGGTCATCCTACAGAAAAGGGACAAGAAACTAGAAACATAAGCTTTACTTGACAGTATGGAACCAGATAATGTGATCTAAAGAAATACACAAATTACCTCAAACTGGTGCCACTGTCCACAGTCAGCAAGGTAATACCAGCACCAAGGGGTGTCAGCTGTATCCATATATTCCACTAATGTATTTTCCAACATCTTTTGTTGCTGTTTCTTGTTGTCAGAAATGTAACTGATTATATCACAGAAAAAGCTGAAAAAGTAACCTGCTTCCTCTCTATGACTTAACTACTGGTGTTTCTGACTCCTCATGATTCAAATCTCATTCATAGACACACCTTCTACATAGCCCTAGAAGGCAAAGTAGATCATGTGACATTACATGCACAATATAATTTGTTTTCAGTCTTCTAACCTGAAAGATGGTCTACAATAATTATTTTATGTGTTTAAATTGAAAAATTTATTAATTGTGACATGCAAATTACAGACAAGTATAGCTTAACACACGCATAGCTGTAAGATGTTCCCCCCATACATTTAATATAAATAAACTCAAAGTACCACAAGTGCACCACCTTGTGGCATCACCTTGTGCAGGTCGAAAACACATACAAACATGGTCATACAATT
The DNA here is from genome assembly GCF_965226115.1 of Aulonocara stuartgranti. Classification (NCBI taxonomy): domain Eukaryota; kingdom Metazoa; phylum Chordata; class Actinopteri; order Cichliformes; family Cichlidae; genus Aulonocara; species Aulonocara stuartgranti. The sequence goes on from NC_138953.1 coordinate 28,957,620, forward strand.
AATTGAACAAATGCACACAAAAAAATAATTTTACATTACAGTACAACAAGTGTGCTGAGCACATTTTTTTGTTTTGTTTTTAAAATTATACAAAGTGCAAAAATAAACCTGCGTTACTCAGGTTTTAACATCAAACCCAGATGACTTGGAAATTAAATTCAATGTTGAATTGTTACAATTTTAAAAATCAACTTCATTGGAGGCAACACGGTGATGCAGTGCTATCACCTCACAGCAATAGGGTTTATCCTGCCTGGGGCGTCCCTGTGCCTTTGTGGCAAGGAAGTAGCGGGAAGGCCTGGCTAATGCTCTAATTCATTCCAAAGGTGTTCTATCAGGCTGAGGTCAGGACTCAGTGCAGGCCAGTCACATTCTTCTACACCACACTCCCTCATTCATGTCTTTATGGACCTTTCTTTGTGCACAGCCATGTTGGAACAGGAAGGGGCCATCCCCAAACTGTTCACACGAAGTTGAGAGCATGACATTGTTCAAAATGTCTTGGCTTGGTATGCTGAAGCATTATGAGTTCCTTTCACTGGAACTAAGGGGGCGAACCAACTCCTGAAAAACAACCCCACAGCATCATTCCTCCTCAAACAAACTTTACACTTGGCACAGTGAGGTCAGACAAGTACCGTTCTCCTGGCAACCACCGCAGCAGCTCGGCCATGGAAATCCATTCCATGAAGCTCTCTATGCTGAGTTTCTGAGCCAATCTGAAGGCCATGAAGTTTGGAGGTCTGTGGTGATCAACTCTGCAGAAAGTTGACAACCTCTGCGGCACTATGCCCCTCAGCATCAGCTAAATCTGCCGTGGGATTTTATGTGGCCTAAGACTTTGTGGCTAAGTTGCTGATGTTACCAGTTGCTGTTACCAATAACAGTTGACTATGGAATATTTGGTAATGAGAAAATTTCATGACTGGATTTGTTGCAAATGTGGCATCCTATCACAGTACCACACTGGAATTCACTGATCTCCTGAGATTGACCCATTCTTTCACAAATGTTTGTAGAAGCAGTCTGCACGCCTAGGTGCTGGATTTTACAAACCTGTGGCCATGAAAGTGATTGGAACACCTTAATTCAATATCTGCACTGCTGGGTGAATACTTTTGGCAATGTATTATATATCTTAGGCTAATTTGTGATCCTAGTTTGGCCATACATGTGGATGTGAGTATGAATGATTGATTGCTTCTCTGTTATGAATGTGACAGACCCAAAATAATTTAGAAAACGGATGGACAGACGAACTTGGTTGAAAACCCCAATGAAATTCAGCGGTCAGAAAAGATGCACAGAAACGAATTGCTCAGGGACGACATCACACATTTTACATGTTTATGTCAATATGACACAATTACAAAACCTTTCATGGAAAGTGCAAGATAAAAAAATGCAGAGGTAGGAGCGTTTTTATGACAAAAACATGAACAAAAATCCATGCTTATATAATACATGGTACTACTAGACACAGATTTTCAGAACATGGTGCAAAATGAGTGAGCAGAGCATGTTCTTGGATTTATAAAGAAGCATATGTATGGCACTGTGGAAGTAGAGGGAGTGATGGAGCCGGTGGTCGGATATTGCCTATGATCTACAGGCTGCAAGCACCACTCTTATTTTATCTAAGCAAATGTGCACACATATTCAGTAAGCAAGCATAGACTCAGGATTAAAGATAAAAACAGCACAAAGACTGTCTTCGGTTAGCATCTTTTGAAGTCATGGAAACGTTCTAACTTCTGGGTCCAATTATGTATGCTGTACAGTATACAATTTGACACAAAGTCCTTACTGTCTTACCAACTTCTTCAAAGGCACTTAGATGACCCATGCTCCATTCAGTCATGGAAATCAATTATCCTGTCATCTAATTTCATATCCTAGCTTTTCCAGCCTTTATTAAAAAAAAAAGTTGGCATCATTTTCTTAGGCATCAGTAGAACTCAATCAGATACTCTGGATAAATCTGATTACTGTCAAAAATGACATAGATCTTTGGATTGGCCATATCATCCACACAACTGTCATAGAAGTTGGTGAAACTGGCATCCTTAGAGGGTGGTCTGCAGTACATTGGATGACCAACTGTGTATTCTCCAACAAGCACTCTGGCCAGGAACATGGTCTTATAAGGCGGCTCACTCGCAAATATCGGTGGTGCGAGTCCATGTCTCTGTAAGGTCGTGTTGTGTTTCCCTGTGGTGTGACAGAATTTACTGGAATATTTGGCATCGCGGGCAAAGTAGCTCCCTGCAGGAAAGACAAGAGCACAATGTTAAAACTGGACAAAAGGAGAGTAGCAAAGTCTTTCATGATACAACATAAAAGATCTACCTTTGCCATAGACATCGCCATGGCTTCCTGTGAGCCGCCAGTCAAAGTTAAATGTACATATAGCTTGTATATTGCTGTGTCCCGTGCCATGAAACAGCATTCGTTCCTCAATATCCAGTGTTCGCTTGACTTTTCGCAACTGTGTTTTCTTCCTTAGAGGAGCACCAAGGAATGACAACATAAAACAAATAATGACTTTGATACTGCATGACTGTACAAAGTTTGATCAGTGAAAAGTTCAGCAACTTTTCCCATAAAGAGCAAAAATCATACCCAATTTAAATTTTGCCCCATCTATGCAATTCAGGATTTTCACCTTGTGCACCTCTATATCACTTCCAGTACTGCTGCTATTTTTAGATCATTTCCTGGAAGGCCTGCTTGGACCACTTGTACACAGTGCAGAAAGCAAACTTCAACTAAATTCAAACGCATTAAACAGTTTGGAAATGGCTGTGGGCTGTCAGCTGTGAAGATGAATACCTTGCACCAATGCCCCTAGTCTCTAGCACTTGTGGCTCAGGTGGTAGAGCGCATTGTCTACAGACTTGGAAGGCCAGTTGGTTTATCCTTGACTCCTACAGTTTGCATGCTGAATTATCTTCGGACAAGACACCAAACCCCGAGTTGACCCTGATACATCAGTCGCAGAGTGAATGTGAGAAAGGGCTTAGGTATAGATAAAAGAAGTGTATGAATGTATGTGTGAATGGGTGAACGACACTTGTAAAGTACTATTTTAAGCAGAAAGGTGCAATATAAGTACCATTAAAACAATAACAATATGAGAACAATAATAGAAACTGACCTATGTGGTTAGGAAAAGATCATCAGAATTATTTGATTTTTCTGGAGCTATTAAAGACTGGGCACGTTGAGGAACTGGAGAGAGAGTGAAGCAATGAAAATATGCAACTAAATTTGGGAATGTATACAGTATAGACTATCCTGTACTTTTTTTTGTATTTTATTTTATATTGTTTTTAATTTCCTTTAGTATTATTAATATTATTATTTTTTTAATTATTTTTTTATTTGTTTTTTGAATGTCTTGTGTTCTTAGTGCTTTCTTACTGCCATATGTTTAAGGTGTTTAAAGTGTTGGATGTTTATGAATACAAAATTCAACACATATATGTTTACAATAAGAACAATAATAATAACAACAGTATAGTAATTTATTGTGTGTTGACAGGTTAGGATGTGCTAGCAAGTGAAAAAGACTGAAAACAGCTTTTGTTTCTGACCCAGTCACCTTGCATTATATTCACCTTGTGGATTCCCCACGAGGTGAATATAATGCAATGCAGGTAAGTTTAATCTAACAATTTATAAGAAATATGTACAAACGTGGGCTTTGAAGTGGATAAGGTTCCAGTTCCGCTGAATGGTTATTATCAAAAAAAAAAAAAAAGTCCTCTGCCTTTTCAGGAGGCCGGAATGAGCAGCCAGCTCAGAAACCTCCCAATCACAAAGCGTTTTCAGAGGTATATGTATAAAACAACGCCTTTTAGTGAATTAATTTGTTCAACCGCGTCCCACGGGGTCAAACTGGCATTACATTTCTGGGGCATTTTTGAGAAAAAATTTGGCACAAACACCCTGAACTGTAGCGGTTGCCAACATGCCACTGCACGCCCACACAGCCAGCACTGTAAAAGCAGGAGTTTTACTTCCTTTGCCCTATTCAAAAGACTTTGTTTTCCTTTATAAAATGAAAATTAAATTACATTCAAGTTGAAGAGATGCCTTTTTGACACAGTGCAGGTGATCCAGTGTGAATTACAGATGCATACTGGCAATTTCCATGAAATGATCTAGAAACAAGTGCACATTGTGCACAGGAGACGAGCTTGAAAAAGACATCGGCTGAAAGGGGTGGATTCATGGAATTCGGTTCAATTCTTTAATTTATGCTAAGAAAAAAGCCAGCATCTTTATTGGAAGTTTGGGAAAACTAGAATTTACAATTTTCCCAGTGTCACTAATGGAGTGCAATTTAAGTGTAATTAAGGCAGTATATACAAGGAAATATTTTTCCTCACAAAAATGTAGAAAATAATATTCTACCTGCAGAAGAACTCCCATAAATCCAGGTTCTGGATCCTCTGGATGGATTTAATTGGATGATCCATTGTTCTTTCATACAGTCTGGCTACTTCTTTAAATTCATATGTGTCTCTGCCAAGCTGGATGAGCTGCAAAGGCAAGAAACACTCACACAGCTCTACCCTTTTCTGCAGTGTGTTTCATATTCCTCTTTTTCTCTCTCATTTGCAAATGTTTGACCTCAGACTGAACAAAGTTGGGAACTTCTGGACTGACAAAACACCGCATACAATCACATGCACACCTGTCTAAAAGTTTTGACCAGTCTGCCACTATTTTTACATCAGAAATCAAAAGAACATAAAGGTATCGTCTCAATACTAAAAATGTGTGAACGAAGCTAAGTGGAACAATAAGATGTGTTTCCGTACTTCTGTACTCACTTGATAGGGCTCATCTGTGTTTATTCTTTCCCAGTGACAGGGAACAGGCAAGGCGAGATTATCACAAATAAACCTGGGAGGATCAGCAAAGGAGAAGAGTCAGTAAACCAATCACTGCATCAGAATGAGAATGGATGTGTTTGCTTTATGCTCACACAAAAATAATTCAAAAAAAAAAGAAAAACGAAAAAAAGGAGGGAAAAAGGCAATTGTTCTCTTTTCTTTTGTTACTTTCATTTCCAGGATTTTAAGGACAGGAGATGCTTGACCCCTAAACTTCCATTTAATACATGGTCTTCTTAAACCCCTTTAACATAACTTTTCCATGATAGCAAGTAAATAAAACCAAATTATAAAAAGGCTCTCTGGATGTACACTCAAACCATCAAATCTTACCTAAATCCAGTTGCAGAGTGGAGGGAGCGTTTGATCGGCCGTTGCTTTCCTGTTGTTACATTTATCTGTCGCATGACTGTTTGGGGATTTAATGACAATTAGGTGTTCATGTGCAATTTCTTTAACAAAATAAACAACAGAAAAACTAACTTATCCTCAATAGAACTGATGCGACGGGATTTCCTTTGAAAAAGCTTTAACACTCTCAGCCTGGATAAAGTACCTTTAGAATTACTTTAATTAACTCGTGAGTTTTCACCTGAGAAGTCCAGTCTGTATGTGTACTTGGCTGTGTAAAACTCCATCACACCACGCTGGTTCCTGTTGTAGCACTGCTCAATCTGAGCGCTGGTCACAGAGCAGGCTGCACTGGGATCAATCTGACAGGAAAATAAAAGGGGGGGGGGGGGGGGGGGGAAAGGGTTAACCAGCCAATCAGTTAATTAACAGTTAGTTAAGAGAGTTGATTCTTTATTTAGGTCAAAGGCTTAAAATTTATCTGAAAAAACATCAATTCTTTGGTTTGACTTAAAGCTTGTCTTGTAAATCGATACATATATATTTGGAGGTTTGAGCTACTGGTGGGATAAATAAGACAGCTGAGTGTAACTCGCTGTCAGAAACTGATAAACCAGAAAAACACATTTTAAATCTGTTCATGGATTTTTGATGCATCATTGTTAAATTCCTTTTAATTGCAGTTTAACACATAACCTAAGTAGTGGCACATGATGGCCATTTTTCTGCTTCCCTACAATCAACCCAAGGCAGTGTTTTTTTTTTTTTTTCTATAAATGTATTGATGATGAGCTAAAAGGGGGAATAAAAACCTGCAGAGTCTGGCAAAATACGACCAAAGGAGGGGCGATATGCTGGGCATACAGAGTAAAGCCAGTTACAAAGTCTGCTATTGTGTATAAAGTTGTGGTATCATGTGAACTACCTCAAACATATGCCACACTCCACACTCAGCCAAGTAGAACCAGCACCAGTTGGGCTCTGAGGTGTCCATCTCCTCAATCTCAGTGGACTCCTCCTCTGACGATCTGATGGCTAACATAGCTAAATCTGAAATTAATAAGTGAAAACACGCCAACACACTTAGGCAAATAGCAACTAAAATACAAGAAAGTATGGGGGAGGGCCTAAGGTGGTGTTTTGGTCGTCAGACAGTCCTGACGTTGAGGACTTGTTTTCAGCAACGGTCGTGAGAGCATTACATCCTGTAAACAATTTCATACAATACAGGAAACTGCCATGTTGAACTAAGCTATCATTAGCGGATGCCGCACCCGACTCATCTCGACTCTACTGGTGTCTTACCAGTTTTCAGCCTGCCTCTGTCCTTATCGGAAAACAAAGCCTTCATACATGATCAACAAAGCCTCAGAAAAATCACAGGTTCCGTCTAAGCTTGGGGGACTAACGCCAAAAACCATTTTCGTTATCCTAGGCGTTGTTTACTTTTATTTCCCCGTTCGTCATACACTCCACGTCAAAGCGTCGACGTCATGTAACTCCTCCCTCCTTGATATCAGGACTGTTTCCCGGAGTTTGTCCTGACAGGCGCACTACCGGTGCAATGTTATACGGCTCAGGTGTTTTAAAGTTACGCACGCGGTTAAAAAAGTTAATAAAATAAAATAAGACGACTGTATGGAAACTTACTTACTGAAGTCATTACTCCCCCTCCCCTAAAAAAATAATAATCGCTGTAATAATCTAAAAATCGGGGGTAATAATTAGCTCAACCTGTCATTTTTGACTTATTTGTTTTTCAGTGCAGTCAATAAAACAAATACATTAGATATTATGTAAGCTAAATAATGACGGCAAAGTTATTTTTTTTGGTACCTGATTGTCTCGTACTACACTACAAAACCAATTTATAATTAATACTTTACTATTAATACAAACATTAGCACCGTTGTTATCATTTCGGACTGCGGTGCTTGTTCGCTTAGCTCATGTAACCTATTAAAACGCTGATATGTATTTTGTGTATTACACATCACTGTGTAGATGGCACAGATTACAAACCCCCCCCCCCCCCCCCCAAAAAAAAAGTTCATAAAAACCAGAGGAATGAATAATACATACATATATTTCTTATTTTTCTTCTACTCAAGCTGCATATTCATAGGAGAAAAAAGTCACATTATTAACGTCACTGTTTGATTAGCAGTTATGTACAGACGATAACACAGACAACATAACAACAACGTATATACGTACACGCAACGTACAGACCAGCTACTACACACATATATATATATGTGTGAATTTGCATGTTATAAAATTATTTCCTAAAAGCTGTGTCGATGTTGATAATCATATGGTACCCTAGGCAGTTTATATAGTGGGTAGCATCCAGATTAATTAAGGCGTCTAGAAGTTTGGGTCCAAACACACATAGCTTACATACGCTACTATCATTATTCTACGATAATATACAATCGTGCATAATTTTATTCCATCTGATGACAATAAGTGCAATTTCTGCAATTACTTGTGCATAACACACGCACTGAGATGGCTGTTGTGTGCATGTGTGTGACATTACGCCGCTTGTTGAGACGTTTGAGTAAAATCCACGAGCATTTTCGTGGGGATGGCGCATCCAGAGCGTGTGTGGCTACTTATCCTTCAGGGCACACCCCTCAATAGAAAATAGAATAGAACCTTCCTGCAAACTTCGCTCATACAGTCGAGGAATTTCACTGTGGCGCTCGCTACAAGCTCACTGGTAAGTTGCATCAATTCAAATCTCGATGAGAAAGTGGAGGAAAAAATTAAATGCTATTTTTTTTGTGCCTTTTTCTCTTTAATAATCGTTATTAGGGAAAATGTGAGGCTCATCAGTTAAATTACAAAGCTCATGATCTATATTTGCATGCATGCAAGAAAGATGGGGAGAATATAACAGGTATGCCATGATATTTATTTAAATGCTGTACAAAAGACAGAAAGACCATGACTGAGGAAACAACCGGGAATGTTCCTGCTGCAGACTCTGAGGCAGAAAAACAGGCTCCTGAGGATGGGGCTCTGTCGAGGGAAAAATGGGCCAACAACATGGAGTTCATACTCTCTATGGCTGGTGAAATAATTGGCCTCGGAAATGTTTGGCGTTTCCCCTACCTGTGCTTCAAGAACGGAGGAGGTGAGAGGTTCTGTTTGTGGGAGAGTTGTTCTGATGGAAACATTCAACTAATAGATAAGGATCCTTCATTAAAAAATCAAAAAAACAAACAAAAAAACAAACCCACCTGCTGATGAAATAGTTTGTGTCTATAATTTTAGGTGTCTTCCTCATCCCCTACTGCGTGTTCCTCTTCTTCTGTGGCATCCCCGTGTTTTTCTTGGAGACAGCGCTGGGACAGTACACGAGTGAGGGTGGGGTGACTGCCTGGAGGAAGATATGTCCCATGTTTCAGGGTAAAAACAAGGCTCACATTTAGGAACTGTGTATTTCTGACAGCGCTTTCTTTGTGGAAATTGCAAAAACAATAGTGTAGCAGTTAGCAGTAAAGAAAGTCACATATAGAAGGCTAAGTCTATATTCCAAGCTTCAGATCCAGTAGCTGACTTAGGTGTTATCTAACTTTCAAACGTAATTACATAAAAGGGAGGATTTGTTAACCGTGCATGGTGCTGGGACTTGCTTTTATATAATGTTTCTGTCTTCTTGTCATAAAAGAAAAGAAGACAGCAGCCAAAAATGTCCTTTAACTATCTAAAATGTCACTTGTCCTCTAGGAGTGGGGTTTGCGTCCCAAGTGATTGTGATCTATCTGAACATATACTACATTATTGTTTTGGCATGGGCTATCTTCTACCTAATAAACTCCTTCAAAAGTCCCCTGCCCTGGTCTACATGTGACAACTGGTGGAACTCTGGTAAGAATGCTTGCTTAAACCCATCTGTATTTGATAAGCAGTGATTTTTCTTTCAAGACTTAAGAGAAAACAGCTAACATTCTCACTTTTATCCCTCTTTCTTTAATCACTTAGACTCGTGCCACAGTCGCATGAGCATCTTTGCAAACCCCCAACTGTTTCAGGCCGGGTCCAACTGGTCATTCTTACACAACGTCACCTCAATGGACTACTATGAGAATACAACTTAGTAAGTTGCATTTTGTTTTTCTGAGTTGTACAAATGAACTGTCCCCACTCTGTCTGCTCAACTGAAATTTTTTTTATGTGGACTTGAAAAGAGTCTGACTATGAAAAGGTTAATAGTAATCATGGGATTAAACAGCACAATAGCATCTCTGAAACGCACCCATGCTTTACAGCAACATCTGGACAGCATTCACGGCACTTGCTCCACGTTTTGTTATGTTAAAGCCTTATTCCAAAAAGGATTAAAGTCATGTTTTACATCGAAATGCTACACACATCACCCCATAATAACAAAATGAAAAACATTTGCTTGAAATTCTTACAAATTTATCAAAACAACCTGCAGCCCTTTGTTGCATGACTTCCCCTCTCTCTCCTCACTGTCCTGTCTATCTTCACTGCTCCACAGTCCAAAAAAGGTAAAAATGCCTATTTTTTTTTAAAAAACAAATTTCCAAGAATTACAAGCAAACTACTCTCACTTTGCCATTATGAGGTATTGTGTTTAGCATTTTAAGGTGAAAAAAATAATTGAATTCATTTTGGAATAAGGCTGTAACATAATTAAAAGGACAAGCGAAGCACTGTGAATACTTTCCAGATGTACTGTAAATGTTTTTCAGGGTAGGAAATGCTTACTCCTACCTTGGGATAATATAAGGATAATATGAGGGTAAAAAGCAACCAAATAAATCTAAAGGACTTGTCAAGCTTTAGTTTAATGTCAAATGTTTGAAATGTGCCACATTTAAGGTATATTTAATGCAACGTCTTCTCTACATTATTATATTCACTGCTTTAGATATTCCTATTATCTTCATTGATTGGACATTTATGTGATATTTCTTACTAAAGTGGACCTATTATTCCTTATTTTCTGACACATAGCACATGTGCTACAACTGCATAAGACCACACAGGGTGCCACTCCTGTCAGCTGAGAACAGGAAATGGAGGTTACAATTTGCACAGGCTTGCCAAATTTGGTGAGCCTGTGCAGGCTATTGTTGGTGGTGTAATTTGATATTTTCTTGGCACACTTGGGGCCCCTTGGTACCATCTGAGCATTAGTTAAATGCCACAGCCTTACTGAGTATTGAGTTGACAATGTTCATCCCTTTGTGACCATAGTGTACCCATCTTCAGATGGCAGCCTCAGAATGACACACCATGTCACAAAGCTCAGATTTTTCTAAATTGGGTTCTTGAAGATGCCAGCAAGTTCATTGTACTTGAATGGGCTCCACAGTCACCAGATCTCAACGCAATAGTGCACAAAAAGTCACTTCACCCTTTAAAGCCTGTTAAGATCCCAGTTACCTCTGTACAGAAGTCTGGACTAGGTCTCCATTGAAATTGCCTGAGTGTCTGATCCTAGGGGTAGTACCACAATAGTTTAGATGATGCACCACACTACCAACCCTGAATAAGGTACAATCAGTTTTGCCAGCAAATTTGCTACAAAATTTACTTTGGTAAATACCTGGACAGGTAGCCTCAGGGATCTGTTAATTCTTAAAGGCTAGAATAACCTATAAGATCCTCACAAAAGTAGATGTTCAAACTCATACCCAAGTTTTACCTTTTCATTTAAAAAGAAAATCACAAAGGGAACGTCCACATAATTAAGTTTAATTTCAGATCGGATACTTTATTAAGCAATTTAACAAGGGCAAAGCAAACGGCTCATCGATTATTAAGAATAAAATCAGTTTAAATTTTAAACATTTCAAGAAAGTAACACATTTTAAAATATAAAATAATGAAATCTAAACTGTTGCTAATAACTCATTACCAGTTTTGATGGGGCTTTAGTGGAGGACAGAAAGAACACCCTGGATGTAGATGAATTCTTTCAGAAATTCTTTCTGAGGAGGTAGAACCCATTACAAAGTTCCCAAAACTTCCTCTAAGTCCCAATCTATGATTCCGGTATTGACCAGAGCAAATCTCAAAAATAATGAATCCATAGTGGGTTGGAAAAAGAAGGATAAATCCACTGGGTGGTCTTCTAATCTGCTCACTTCAATGATGCCCGGAAGAAAGACATGCCTAATCGTTATCTGTAGAGGGTTTTATACATCCTCTGAGACAACCAACATCCCACTTTAACAACCAACCACCTAGTGTGATGTGCAATCGCCTGATTTGAGACATATCGTGTTGTTCAGACAACAGACAATTATTTAGGCTGGGTCCTTAGATGCACACACAGAGGTCAAGGTCACATTTGCACAGAAAGAAATACAGACAAATACACACACACACACACACACACACACACACACACACACACACACACACACACACACACACACACGCAGAAACAGTGTGGATTGAAAAATGTAAACATTAGAATTATTACATTTTAATTATTATATTCTTATTTTTTGATTAGATTTCCGATTACAGCAAGAATAACTCAAACATTTTGTTTGTTTATTAGGATGAAGTAAAGGCTTTTAACAAGTCCCGTTATGATAAATATGGATTATTTCAAACTGTGAATCATGCAAAGCATGATTGAACAATACAAATCTGAGGCCAAAACTGAGTACATAAGATCCACTTAAAATTAAAAATGCATTTACTATGAAAATAAATGTGTTTGTGGTCTTTATGAAACTGTTAGAATGTTAAAGGATTAATTTCACCCCTCCTTATACACTTGTTTTTTTTCTTTCCAGCAATGAAACAATATTGATGAGCACGTCACCAGAAGAGGAGTTCTGGAGGTTAGAAACTCACTCATACTTTTATTTTCCTTGAACATTAGAAGAGCTGGACAGTCAAATTCCCCATTTAGCTTGTCTTTGGGTGGAAAATTCCTCAACAATAGCTTTCAATGCTTCCCAGATATCAAAAAATAATTGTGAGTTAGAAAACACGGTGTGAATAGTGAGCCAACATAAGTTGAACCGAGGCCACCCAAATAAAACAAGCAGCCAGTTACATTCCTCAAAAGACATAATAGCACTGAATAATAGCATTTTTATTGAACTTCCAACTCTCATTCAAAGTTGTTTGCTCCTCTCTCTTTTAGACATGTTGAAACATGGCTGCCTCTTTTCACATGATAACCTCCTGATTTGGTGTGAGAACAAATACTGGGAAATCGCTGTGCTCCATAATGAAAACAATATGTGCTCTTTGCTGTGCCCATTTATAATCTAAACCGTATTCATCCAAAATAAACAGGGAGCAGTTTCAACATCCGTATTCATGATGAGATGCTTGGTGGTGTTCTTTTGATGTATATATGAGGATCTGTTTATTTGCAGTGGGAGAAGATTTTAAGAATGGGGGTTTTAGTGAGCATTCATCAGCATTTGGAGAGCATCCATGTGTTCATGTGTTCCCACATGTCTCTTTTTTCATAGTAACCGTGTGTTAAGAATATCAGAAAACATGTCTTTGGGTAAGATTCATTGGGATCTGGCTCTGTGTCTTATGTTTGCCTGGATCATATGTTACTTCTGCATCTGGAAGGGAATCAAAACAACTGGAAAGGTAAGCATTTCCTTAACGTGGAGGATATCAGCTGTTAAAGCTGTCCCTGTTAAAGCTTTATAATGGTGTGCAAAGTGATGTGTTACATTTTTCCCGTTTGGTCGGTGGGGGGTAAGAAGGGATTCTCAGTCTGCAAAAATATGTAGCTTATAAACCCTTCCCTATTAAAAAGGTGGCACAAGCTGTCAGTCAGCACTTTTAGCTTGCTTGTGTGATATTTCTTGGGTGTTTGTGACAGTTATGTTAATATTAACCAGGAAATATGTATTTGATGTGCTGTCGAGACAGATATTACCCCCACTCGTCTGACAGCATTTTACTCTTTGCTTCAGCTCTGTTGTTTTTACAGACCCCAACTGTGCTTTTTCTGGCTCAGGCCTACTGTTCTCATTAACCCCACTTCTAGCCGCAGACTTTTATCCCTTTCTATTACATGAAGACAAAACAGCAATAAAAACCAAGTTAATGACTATCCGGTATAAACAGTGGAACACATGGCAGTGTACGAGAAGTGTTTTTCCTGCAGGAGGTGGTGGTGGCAAAAATTCCATTACAAAAGGAACTGCCAGACAGTTGCAGCTTATAGCTTTGTTTATTCTAAAACGAATCATGTGCAACTTTAAACCAACGGATGAGTGTATGAGAAGTATGCAAAACTACAACCTGCGTTTATATGTTTGTAGGTGGTGTACTTCACTGCTACATTTCCCTACTTGATGCTCTTTGTGCTCTTCATCCGTGGAGTGACGCTCCCAGGAGCTGGAGAGGGCCTGAAATACTACCTCAAGCCCGACTTCACCAGACTTAGTGATCCAGATGTAAGAGCTCACTCTGATTATCAAATGTTTATGTTGAAGTGTTTGGTTGTGGAATGCAAAAATCACAAACACAGCACACAGTACGACCACTTTACCATCATCTGAAAGCTGCAGTGTGAAGGATGGAGTGAGAACGAGTTCTCCATCTGCACTGAAAGTCATCAACAACCAGATCATCATCTGCCTGTCTTCATTTCTCAACACAACACTGTCTGTTGGATTTCTCTCCGCTCTAACAGGATGAATACAAAGTCCTGTTATCCTCAGTTATGCACCCCTCCCCCTCCATTTTCTTTGCCCTGACTTCTATTTCCGGTCCCAAGACATAGCCTTAACAGGAAAAGCAACCCAAAGATGATCTTCAGTAAAACATATACATCTTCCTCACAAAGGAATGTAAATAAGGGCCTGAAGTAACCTGTTTAAATACTATTTTTACCTTGCAAAAAAGTATCTTTTGTAAGCTGAGTCAGTGAATCTAATTTATATTTGCATTTAAACAGCACACTTAATCTTCATTCTGTATTTTTTAGGATGTTCTGTCACTACGACACTTGGTTGTTCGGGTCCTGCAGGTCTTCAGCCCTCTCCACCCTAGTCTGAGTTGAAGCCCTTTGGTGTTTGCTTTTATCGGTTGTTTTCTCATCTCTCTCCTGTCCAGTCTTTGTCTGTTTGCCTCAGTTGCTGTGTTACTATCTCAGAAAGAAGAATCGTGTAAATCAGGGGAACAATCTGGTCATGTCACATGTGACCGTTTGAGTTAGAAGACAAAGTATTGCTACCCTTGTAGGAACCCAATAGCCCCAATGCAGTGTGGGAAAACGTGTGAAAATAATGTTTTGGAGAGGTGCAGGTGAAAGCGCTTATAGTTACAGGGCAGATTTATGCAGTGCCAGATGGTCTTGGAAGCAGATCTAGTCGTTCTAGTTTCTAGACTTGCTTTAGCGTGCGATTGTCTGTTTTCACGTGCACTGCAGAGGAGTGGTTCAGTTCTGGCCCACATCTGCGGTCTGTTTATTGTGTGAATGTGTCTCCTTTTGTCTCCGTGTCAGTGTGCGTGTTTGAATATGTACGCGGAGAAGCTCAGAGGACTTCAAAATATAATTAATTCCAGGGACATAACAGTTCCTTCTTTGTCCAGAATAGGATGTAAAGATCATTTGCCACAGTCTCAGACTTCCATTTCTGACCCAAGGCAGGGAATAAACCAAGCCCACCACTGGGTCAGAGTAGAGGCCTCTATATAGCTTTGGAGCCTTGCCAGGTCTATCATGAGCAAGCCAGAGCTGTGGCGTCTCTAATGTTATCCAGATGCTGTCACGACTGTAGCCTGCAGATAGACAATAGTGAAAACAAGCCTGCCCACATTCACAAGCCTCAACGTGCACGCTCTCTCATGTAGTTGTAATTTATGACAGGGTAACAGCAAAGCAGGAATATGCAAATGCTGTATACCTGGGTAATTTATATATCAAAACACAAAAAAACAGCTCTTAATCTACTGGATCTGAAATGCCTTCAGTTATTTTAACAATTTCAGCTTCAAAACATGTCAGAAATCTTGTCCCTCTCCAGGTGTGGCGTGATGCAGGGACTCAGGTGTTCTTCTCCTATGCTGTTTGTCAGGGAGTGCTGACGGCTCTGGGGAGCTACAACAAATACAACAACAACTGCTACAGGTCAGCCTCCTTAAAGGCAGACATCATCACATTTATTGTTTTTTTTTTGTTGTTTTTTTTAAAATTTTTCGATACTTTTGGCTTGTCTCTCTGTCCTGTTCCAGGGATTGTTTGGCACTGTGCTGTCTGAACAGTGCCACCAGTATCTTTGCAGGCTTTGCTGTATTCTCAGTGCTGGGATTCATGGCTCAGGACCTTAACATTTCATTGGAAGACATTTCAGCTGGTGGTAAGATAATTGCATACAAGGAAGTAAAATAGAGTTTCCTAAATAATTACCTGATAAATTATTCTTGTAAACATGCTGTCTTTAGTTTTTGTGCGTTAAAGTTTTAATTCATCCAATGCCCACAAGATGTCACTTTCTGTTCAGATAGAGTCAGAGGGTTGTGATGCTGTTTTTTTTTCTTCTTCTTTTTTCCTCTTTGGGAATGTAGTGTCTCAAAAGATGAGGAGATACAGTTTTTCCCACAAAATGACCACTTACTTATTTGTGTCTGTCTATAATTTGTTTACCTTTTTTTTTGCATTAAATCTGGGATTATTTCATCTCTAAAACTCCAAACTCAGGTACAGCTTAAAGCTATGACCTTAACAACGCCCTGGAATGCGCATGTCATGTTTTAATAGATGCATTCACATTCTTCATACAGGTCCTGGTTTAGCCTTCATTGCCTATCCTACAGCTCTGTCGTTGCTTCCTGGTTCGTCCTTTTGGGCTGTGCTGTTCTTCTTCATGCTCCTTTTGCTCGGCCTAGATAGTCAGGTATTGTATGCAATGCACAATGCCCAGGATCAGATCAAAATCAAAATAAGCTAATCTTCAGTTCTGTGTTCACAGTTTGTGTGTGTGGAGAGCCTGGCCACAGCCCTCACTGACCTGTTTCCACGTTATCTGAGGAGGCCGTGTGCCAGAGAGATATTGGTTCTGGTCATCGCTATTGTTTGCTTCTGTTTGGGGCTGCCCTTCATTACTGAAGTAAGCTGGTTGTGCACTATCAGCACTTGTTGAAATAAAGTAGGAAAGTGAACTATTCTGTTAAGGTCGCGTATTCTCTAGTAGTTAAAGCTTTTTCCATTTCATGTTGCACGTGTAGGTTTCTGATAATGGTGACATTAAAAACAGACAAGGAGAAAACAGCCCTTCTGACAGTTTTATCAGGTTTTTTTTTTTAAATTTTTCTCTTCTTGTTTCAGGGCGGGATCGTCCTCTTCCAGCTGGTTGACACATATGGTCCAAGTGGAACCAGCCTCCTATTTATTGCTTGCGCAGAGACCATTGTTATTGGCTGGGTATATGGTAAGTTATTGGCTCTAAACTAGTACTGCAGAATTTATCCATGCAAAAGTAATTATCTTCCTCTAAGTTCTTTGAATTGTTTCTCAAAGTATTTTTCTCTAAATGTAAAAATGTTTTTGCATTAAAGCATACTAATTTAGCTCTTAATTAGTAAGACGATCTTACTAATAACCTAAATAATAGGAATATGTGATTTATCGATTTATCTTTAGAATATCAACATCATCAGTACTGCAGTACATCCACAGTAGCTACATAAAAGGAACTTTATTATATCTAGTTAGCTTATGCAATTCATACAGAGCCTTTGTTTCATCAGCAGAATCGTTTTATCTCCATCTTTATAAGCATATCTTTTAGGGACCAACTTTGAAACAGTTGTTGGGGTCTGTCCAAAGTAAAATTAAAACAGCTATAGGACCAGCATTAAAAGTGACATTTTAATGATGATGCAGGGATAAGAGTATTGTGTGTTTATTTATGTCTAATATTATTTAATTTTACTTCTGCTACTGCACACGGTTAAAGCTAGATAACTTTTACCATGAATGGGGAATGGAGTATATATAACAATGTTCACTGACAGTGAGGCTCACTGACTACAGTTATTCATTTTAAACACAAGTACTGTGTAAAAGTCTTGGGCCACTCCTCATCAATTTATATTTTGCTTCCAAGATGCCAGACGTTCTTGTAATTTTGTAAAGTGGTTCTTGAGCGATAGTTCTCCAGGCTTTCTTTGGACACCAGCTGGTTTTTCACTCATTTTCAGTCCAGCTTTTATATCTGACCATTTTCAGAGGTATGTTTTTTTGTTGTTGTTGTTAACACGTTGTTGGCACTTAACACTGACCTATAAATCATTCTAGCAAAAAACAAAAACAAAATGCGTTATACTCAAGGGATGAATATGTGTTATGTCTACACATAACAGACAACTTAACAACGAACCAGTTTTAACAGGCTAGAGGCTTTTTTGTGGTTTGGATGCATTTTAGCCAGTGGTGTTGAAGATCTTGTCAAAATTGAAAACAGATTTTGCAGAAGAAACACACAATGGAACACTCGTATCAGTCAAGATTGGTCCCCAGAGCTCGGATCTAAGCATTACTGAAGAAGTGCGGGATTGTTGTGAAAGAGATCATCCAACATGCAAAGAAAAAATTTGAATATCCTTCAAGAAGCCTGGAGAACTATTCCTAAAGACTACTTAAAGACATGATAAGAAAGCTTGCCACAGTGCCACCAGCATCTTTGCCAGGTTCCTGACAAGATATTGCTGATGCCCAAGTCTTGGCTCAAGTCTTTTGCACAGTACTGTACACACCCACTTACGGCTTTATTCAGGCATGCCTTTGGGGCCCATCACTGATTGGGCCCCAAAGGTCACAAAAAATATAAAAGCCAGACTTACACACTCGTGATTTCATCTTTCTTGTTTGTGCTTCTTTCACTCTGGTGATAGATAATGCTCCCAGCACTGCTCTGATATGTCACATTTGTTGTTTGATTTGATGTCTTCTCTGTTAGAGTCTATCACTTTGAATCTTACCTTTTGCCAATGTTGTATTTTGTAGTATTTTTAAAAGACACATTTGACAAATGTACAGTCGTTATCTGGTGCAAGCAGATCAGTAGATGTGACTGCATGCACTTTTGATTAATGTTGAAAGTCATATACAAAAGTGTCATGACATGATTGTATAGCT
The DNA here is from genome assembly GCF_965226115.1 of Aulonocara stuartgranti. Taxonomy (NCBI): domain Eukaryota; kingdom Metazoa; phylum Chordata; class Actinopteri; order Cichliformes; family Cichlidae; genus Aulonocara; species Aulonocara stuartgranti. The sequence goes on from NC_138953.1 coordinate 28,976,001, forward strand.
AGTTATTAAGACTTATCACAAAGTCATTAGTGTACAATAGATCATATCTTTTGTCTTTTTTCTGGTTTATTTTCACTTCTCAGAGTCTCTGTATTTTATGGATCCAGGCAGTTTTCTTTCAGTTTTCAATTTCCTGAACTGCTTGTTCTTTGGTATTATCATACTCTGCTGAAGCACATGGAGATATTGATGTGTTTCTTCCCCTTCCCCCTTTTTTGTTAGCTGTTTATTCATTCAATTGGCCTCCCTTATTCTTCAAAGGGAGTCTACACAGTATTGAGATACTCAACACAGCATAGTGTGAGGACACTCTCTTTCTGCCTCTGTAAAGTTGTAGTTAGTTTCAAGGTTGATTACTGTATCATTCATGGAGCTGTGTCTGCCTTCCTAAGTAGGTTTGGCAAATTCTTCAGCTATTATGCATTTTCCAAGAAAATCAATATGTGGATGTCTCTCCATTCTGCAGATCGTCTACTTTCCAATCTCATAGAACTTTACTCCTGTTTTTAAATGTCTCTGCCTCTTTCGGTAGCAAATGAAGGTGAGCTGCTTTCTAATCTTCATCTCCAATTGAACTCCTCCTACTCAGCTCCTCATTAACCTATACACTGCTGTCCCATGCGTTGTCATTTTCTTCTCATTTGGAAAACATATTTTTTTAATTCAGTCATTTTGAGTTTTATTTCGTGATGTTTGTTGATTTGTTTGTTGTTCTTTCCCCCTCCTTCCTCATATACTGAATCATCATAGATAAGCATTTGTGTTAGTGATGTTGTATTGCAAAATCCATTGTGACTGGATTTTTCATAGGCTACTTTTATAAACTGTAGTAATTAGTATATCAAGATGTATTGATATTACTGGGGGATATTTATTGCAATGTGAAAAAGAAAGTTTCCATAAGTAAGTAGAGTCAGGAGCTGCTAATCAAATGTCAGTTATTAATTGGAACAATGTCCTTTGACAGATAAGACCAAAGTTGAGACGTTTGTTCATGATGCACTGCGCCATTCTTAGTGAAAACCAAACATAGCATATCATCACAAACATGTTATATCAACTGTCGAACTAACTTTTGATCATACATTGTGGTTTAAAGCTGGAACAGAACAGTAACTAGTAACTATGTCTAAATGTTAAAGTGAAAGTAAGGAGTTAAGATGAAACTTCAACTCCTCATTGTATTCATGAAGTGTTAGAGCAGTTCCTGTAAAACTGAAACAGTTCTGTTTCCCTTGTATTGCTGTGCATGTTACAGGCGCAGACCGTTTCTATGACAACATTGAAGACATGATTGGGTATCATCCGTTCCCTATGCTGAAGTACTGCTGGCTGTTCATCACGCCGCTCATTTGCGGGGTGAGTCTTCACTCCTGTATCATATCTCTTTAATCTGATTCATTTGCTTTGTGCCTTTGTTCTGTCTTTCACACTGGATCTCTGCTTTAATGCCAATTTCCTCTCATCTTTTTATTAATTTCATTGTTTTATACCTGTTACTAATTCTGACAACCAGTTTTTGGTCGCTTTACTGCACGCAGATTACATTTGTCAGGTACAGATACGATTGTTGGGGAAGTGAACTAACTGCCAGTGAACTCATGGACTATATATAACAGATGGACATATCCATTATGACATCATTCATTGGTTTTTAAAGTCCCAAGGTTAACGCTTTTGCATCGGAAATTAACCTAACACTTCACTCTTTATCAAGATAGTATAGGGTAATGTTGGCTAGCTTGGTTAGAGAAATTCATAATCTTTCAGCTGTGAAATACACAGACAAATAAAACACTAGTTTTTCATTTTATGCACCAAAAGCTGGAGTATAAAGTTCTTGAAAATTCTGTAATACACAGGAAGTCATATTATTTATTGTATTTTTCCATAAAAAAAATCCAGAAGGCATTACCTGCACAAACATGAGCAAGAGATCCAATTAAATACACATACGGGAAGGAGAAAGTGAGGCTCATGCTTTTATGTGAACATCATGTCATTGCAGACGTGATCAGCACAATGTAATTTCAGAGTTGGAGGCAGTGATTTTATAATCACAAAGCATCAAATGAATCTTAGAAGACAATGAAACTATGTGAAATCTCCAGAGAATTATATTTCAAGTCTGGACCTCCCTTCCTCATGGAGCTGCAGACTGATTTTCAGCTCACGCTATGGTTGGCCTGTGTTTTGATTCTCTGTCACAGCTTTCAAAGTGTGACATGTAGTCACATGTAGTCACACATTTGGTGATGTGTGCTGCGCCTGAGCATGTTTAATCCTCAGTGCAGTCCTTTGCATCACTGGGATGGATGTGTTCTGTGCCTTGACCTGCTTAAGGAGGTGTGTCCAGTCACTGTTGTAGTGTGATTGCTAACATAATGCTATACTGCAGATAAGATTACATTCATTATTTAATCAGCTACCACCACAGTGTATTTGCTGGCAGCTTATAAGGTCCAACTAACTTTCTTGTGACACAACGTGGGCAGATTAAGGCAGATTAAATGGGAATATCAAAGTGTTTATTTGATTTTTTCATAATCTTTTTTATTTTCACTTGATAATACAATTACACTTTCAGAAAAAGCAGTTAGCTGGTTTTACTTGTGCACATTTGGTTCATACAGTTAGGTCCATAATTTGTTGAACAAGGACAGTTTTTGTAGCTTTTGCTCTCTCGCCCACCACAGTGGATTTGAAATCAAACAATCAAGATGTGATTGAAGTGCAGACTTTCAGCTTCATTTCAAGGGAAACTATTATATGAACTGTTCATACAATATTTTCAGCAGCTAAAAGTAAATTGGATAAGCTAACATAATTGCAAATATGGGGATTATTTTTAATACTTGGATAAAAAATCCTTTGCAGTCAATAACTGCCTGAAGTCTAGAAGATATGGGCATCAGCAAATGCTGTTTCCTCCCTTGAGGTGAAGCTACTTTCAGTTGCTTTTTGTTTGGGGGTCTGTCCGCCTTCAGTTTTGACTTGAAAATGAAAAGCATGCTCTTTTTTGGGCTGAGATCATGTGACTGACTTTGTCAGTGAAGAATAAATTCTTTGCCTTGAGAAACTCTTGGGTTGCTTTTGCAATATGGTCATTTGGGCACTGAGAGGTTTGCAGCATTTGGCTGAATCTAAGCTGAGAGTACAGTCCTATAGACTTGAGAATTCTTCCTGCTACTTCTGTCTTCACTTAACACTTGGTTATTCAGTTCCTCTGGCTGCCATACATATCGATGCCAAAACATTAACTCAATTGGTATGGTATATATGGTATATATGATATGGTATGCTTCAGATAATGTTTGTTCCATTCTCTGTATTTTTACCTTTGTGATACAAGTGCATTTCTTCTTTTTAACCTTGTAATGGCAAGTGTAATATAAACATTTGATATTCAGTTTTTTAGAGCTCTACATCATTAACGGTATCCCCCCCCAAAAAAGAAAGCACATTTTTAAAATAATAAATAACATCAAAAAAGGCTGGGTGTAGCAAATATGATACAAATTAAAACTCACATATGCAAACTGATATTTTATTTTAGTTTTTTAATCCACAAAAAAGCTTGTCATTGTCACCCAATTAATGTAAGCATCTACAAATGGGGAACTGTTGATAAAAATGGCTTTAATTCCCGACCAGATAACAAACCCCCTTGAATTAAAAAGCTCAAAGTCTGTACTTTGATTTCAAATCTACTATGGTGGTGTACAGTGGCAAAACAACAAAAAAGGTGTTTTAATCCAACAAATAATGGACCTAACTGTAAATTAAAAACTAATTCTTCCACTGACAGCCATGTACTCATATAGATGGATAGGCCAATAGGATGTTAGGACCAAAAACAAAGCTAAAAGTGAGTGAAAAATTGACTTACATTTGTAGAATCACCTGAAACATGATTCCAAATGAATGTTAATCTTGTTTCATCTATGCTGCAGCGGTACCGCATTTGTTCTGCTGTCTGTCTTTCTAACTTGACTCTCTCCTATCCCCTAGCTTACATTGCTGTATAACCTGGTGCAAAGTCATCCTCTTGTTGTATATGGGTTTGAGCCTGGCACCTGGGGAGTCACACTGGGCTCTCTGCTTGTTATTACACCCCTGATATGCATCCCAGTATTCATTCTGGTCTCACTATATAGGGTGAGTGAACTCAGATTTTCTTGTATTTATTTCTTTAACTCTTCTATATAAGGTGACCTTGAGTGTTTTAAAAGGCATCTAAAATGAAATGTGTTATCACTATAATAAAATATTTTTAATACAAATTATTAACTAGGATAAAGCTAAAGCAGTATTTTTCAGCACTTGTAAGATTCTTCTATTGTGTGACTAGCTCATTACATTAATTGCATTTCTCTAAAAACAATCAGGATCCTGAAAACATGAGTACACCATCCAGTGACCTGCGCCAGAGTCGGCCACATAACCCAGGGCTCACATTGTTTAATTATGTCATAGTCAAGGCACAGGGGCAGCCAGACATGAGGGTGGAGTATAGAGAAGACAAGCTGGTAATGGAAGAACCTGGTGGTGCTTGATGTTTGCTGATGAAAGTTTATATTTTCACCTATTAAGAAAAAAAAAATTCCTTTTATATAAATGATTATATCTTAAGGGTCTTCAGGGGTATTTGTTTGTTCTTTTGTTAACATGAGTTTTTACCTTACTACTCTTTTGCTTATGAATAACAGAGTCCTTTGCATTGTACATGTACCTGTATACCTCTAATCCTGCATACTGTAACTGGATTAAAAGAGCACTCTGCTGATTTAACATTGTGCTTTTTGTAACACTTATGGAGTCATGAGGAATAATAGTTTAGCTTACGTATAAATTATCCCCTGTGACCTGCACCTCATAACACCTCAACTTTGACATGCAAAATCTGTGCCTTGTCACATTAAAATATAATGCATTAAAACACGTCTTAATTTGAGTTCTGGTCAATTTTTACCAAAAAAATGCAAATTTCTTGTCTTCATTAAATGCAATATACATACAGAACTTTCACATCCAGTGAAATTAAGGCCATTTGCATTGAATATGAATTGTTTGATTATTTTACTGTATGTAATAAACTGTAAGTTTTTTCATGAATTTAAAGGTTGCTATTTTGTAAACCATTTTTTAAATTTTTGAAAATATTGTAATCTGTCAAATCAATCAATAAAAGTGGACAGATATGGATGATTTTGTGTTTTATGTGGTTGTAGCTTGTGCAAGCAATGACAATATAACATATCAACACGCTAAATATCCCAGTCTATTCTATGCAAGTCAGTTTAATCATTAAACTCACATTTCCTGTTTTGTATCAAGAAAAAAAAAGCATTACATTTATCTTCCTACCGTGTTTTTTTGTCACGCATGTCTGTGGTTATAACAAGGTAATAATGCAGCGTTGATGTGTGATGGCACTGGATGTGTGTGACTAGCGAATGTGCTAATGCTCTGTCATTATGCCATGCTCATTCATCTGTGTGATCCAAACTGGCATTCAATTAACTGACAATTCCGCCCAGTTGTCTTCCACCTCTCGTCACCCTCAGTCCCCCCCGCTCGTCCTACACTGACATAAAATGACCCTCACTCCTGAGTGTCACTCAGGATCGGATCCCCGCAGGTCTCCACTCCTAGCCCCCCCCACTGTACGCCTTGTACACCTATGACTGCGCACCAACCCACCTAACCAACGTCATTGTCAAGTATGCCAATGACACAACTGTGGTTGGGCTCATCAATGATGGAGATGAGACTGCGTAGAGAACTTGTCCCACTGGTGCTCAGAAATTAACCTGAAGCTGAACGTCTTTAAAACGTCTTTAAAACAAAAGAACCACTCCCCTCCCAATATGAATGGAGAATCTGTCTCTGCCTTCAGGTTTCTGGGCACCCACATCTCCATCAATCTCCTCTGGATCCACAACACCAACAACTAGAGATGGCACGATACCACTTTTTTATGTCCGATACCGATACCGATATCATAAATTTGGATATCTGCCGATACCGATATGAATCCGATATAGTGTGTTTTAATCAACAAAACTGTTTTTTAAATATCTTGCTGCATTTTGTATAAGTTCATACTCAAGTTTAAAACAACAACTACACTAAAGCTATTCTGTTATACCTGTATGCAAAAAAAAATATTTCATAGTTCAGCAATACTGATCAATCTAATAAACTTAAACCTACACCTCCCTATTCTGGTATTTTAAAGAGTACTTAGCATAAATATTAAGCAACCTAACTAATAGGGTTCCAACTCCCAGCAACAACAAAAATAAATAAATAAAAAATAGGGAACCACCCCTCACGCTCCACCTCATGATGCTTAATCGACGTAATCAACCTTAATTTGATGCAGTGTGAAAAAAATACACAGAAATCAATTATTTTTCAAGAAATATTAAATAGATTCAACATCTTTCTTCAACAAAATTGCAGACTGCACAGATGGTACCTTCCCAAAGGAAAAAGTACTATAGCTTACTAGGGTATATTAGACTTAACAGTTACTATATACAATAATGGACTTCTATACATTTTACATCAGATTAAAACTTTGGGTGTAAGATTCAGATAAATATTAAATAATTAAAAGCTCGACATTTTAAATGAGAATAAGAAAGAAAAGTATGTCTTTGTGCCCTCTTTTCCCTGTTAATGCCCTATCGGCCCCCCTGGCTAAACTTTGCTAGATCCGCCCCTGCACAGTTACCAGCCGTCAGCTACATAGAAAAAGATCCTGGTGTAGAAAGTAATATTAAATACATTCTAACAACAGCTGATCAAGCTTAAACGTGCTGCTGTTGTTCAGCCGCTGGTTTCCTCTGTCTGGTGCAAAGTGGGCCAAAAGCAAACAAGAGACACGGACTCGCGACAGAAAAGCCGATCAGCTGATCGTTAAGCAGTTTCATGATTGAACGCAGGAATGCTTTACAAACATTCAGAGATGGACTTACACACGTGCTTTACTTCTCTCGGGGATAACTTTGTCGGAGATGAAATGCCGGGTTGCTAGCGAAGCTCCAAATGCTATCCAGACCACCACAGGTCCCACAGCCGCTCTATCACGTGATGCATACTGCTCCGAGTGCTAACGTTCTGAGTGTTGCAAGTTTTGTGAGGTGCTTTCGTGATATTTAATGGATCGGATTACATTTTTTATTTTTCTCCGATATCCGATCCAGTAATTTAGGTCAGTATCGGACCGATACCGATACGTAATATCTGATCGGTCCATCTCTACCAACAACCTTGTAAAGAAGGCCCTAGCGGTCTAGAATAACCTAGACCAGAAGATGCTGCTGGGCCTCTACGGCTCCTCAGTGGAGAGCATGCGCTCCTACTGCCTGGATGTGTGGTTTGAAGCGGCCACAACTGTGAACAGGAAGCGCAGGGTAATTAACACTGCCCAAAAATGAATTGGCTGCCCTCTGCCTGTCTCAGGAAAACCAGGGCCATTATAGGTGACCCCTTGCACCCCGCCCACCACCTGATTGGTCCGTTCCCCTCTGGTCGGCGCCTCAGGCAAATCAGGTCTCACGTCTCCAGACTACAAACAGCTTCTTCCACTGTTTGACATTTAGACTGTCAGTAAATACTACCTCCTCACACCCCACCCCTGCCCACTCACCTCAGCAGTTTCAGCCATGGTCTGAGCAACCCTCATCACCCAGACCACTCACACATGGACTGTATTCTGACCAAGGCTTTTCTTTGCATTTCTTCCAAGAACATTGCAACTTGTTCTCTAATATGTGCCTTGCTCTTATTGTTGCCTCTCGGTGGTTCTAATCTTGTAGATGATTGTTCCATATTTTTATCAATGCACTGTATATTGACAGATCTGTGCTTATATTAGAAGCAGAGGATCCCTGAGGCCGAATATAGAACTATAGGTTTGCAAGTGTGCAGGACTTCCTGCATTTATAATAGATCATCCACCCACAGGGCTTTACATAATAAGCCACTACCCCACTGTGACACTGAGCCAGAGCCACTGTAATGGAAAACCTAAATCCCATGCCATGGGTGCCAAGAAATGACCAGATCATACCCCCTACACCCCCACCCCTCGCCCTTCAAACACACACACACACACGCTCGCACACACATGTCAAAACAAATACAAAATCAACAAGGTAAAAGGCTGGGAGGTCTTTAACAGATGATATGGAAACATGTCACACTTTAAAACACCCTTTAACCAAAGAGAATCTCTGCCTCAGAAACATAGTTCCCTATTTCCATAACATTATATACAGGACAGAACTAGAAGGACGTTAATTCAGTGTATGAATCAAGCTCCAAAAACATTTCCCATTGGACTTTTCTTTCTTGCTGATTGATAAATGTTGACAACTAAAACGAAAACTCGTTTCCAAATTTCATAAAATGAAAGGGAACCAAGTTAAAAAAAAAAGATTTTCAAGTGGAATGCACCTGTAAGATTTCCTGAGAAAATTCCTGCACCTATTTCCCATTTTCCTAGCAAAATCTAAAGGAATAAAGGATGGCTTAAGACTTTTGCGCAGCACTGTGTACAGGATTTTAAAAGCAGCTCTGTCTTAAGTGGTTCATCCTGTCAAGATAGCCTCCATGTAAGTGTTAGTTTCAGACCCCTTTAAAAGAACCATTGGCCTCTGTCCGGTCCTGGGCCCCTTTCCAAGAAGCATCTTAAGACAGAGATTGTAAATCCATTTTATGAAATAATCACAGATTAACGAGTAGTTCGCGTCATATATGGCTAAGAGCATCTCCAAAAGGTCAATAACCCTCAGGATTCACTGTGAACTACAGAATTCATTTTGAGTTTTTATCTCTTTATAGCCAAGGAAAGTACTTCGGCAAGGAGACATCATTTGAAAGCAGAGTTGGAGTAATAAAAGTATTTTGGCCATCAGACTGCTACATAGCTGAAGAAAGGAAATAGGACAGGACCCTGGAGTATCTACACTCCAAGCTGACTGATGATGGAGACTTTGGACGAGACTCTCTGAACATCCAGGATAAGGTGAAGATGGAAAGGAGGAGAAAGGTTTCACGAATGATGGTCTGAAAGTAAGAATGACAGAATAGTAATGAGTTTTAAAAAACAGGGATCGGAGAAAGTTTAGCTCTGGGAAGATCATCTTTGGATCAGAGTAGTGAGGATGAAATTAGTAATGAGGGGAGTGTGACACTGTGAAAGAGCTAATGAGTGTAAGAAAAGCGCAGCAGGAATAAAGGTAAATGTGAATTAACAGATCTTCTTTACTGAACTTCATTGCAACAACATCTGCAACATTACTAATAACATTACTAGCATGGGAAAGAATCGTTGTAGGTTAATTATTAATATAACATCCGTGTGTTTTAATTGCATATAATTAGCCTGATGAAACAAAATAGAATAGATTGATTTCATAATTGATTGAATTGAATAGCTTTGCGCTACTTTGGTTTTGGTGATAGCCTTAAAGTCTTTTTATAAGGCATGTTGCTTGCTTAGCTGAAATTGACAAAGTTTAAAACACAAAACTGACTGTTAAAAAAAAGTTTTGTTTCTAACTCTACAGAATTTAGCAACTGGGGATTGGCTGCTCCTGCAAGGGCCTCAAACGACCACTCCTCCTCTGCATAGTGGGTCCCTGGAACGACCGGCTCATGCCGATCTTTGGGGCCGACTGAGGTACGGCCACCCCTCATGCAACTTCTAGGATTCATGCGTTTTATTGTTATTCCACCAGATTTATTCACATGAAGTGAAACAAAATTACTGGTTAAGGACAACAACCACAACACACATCAAGAGAAATATATATATACAAAAACAACAATAGTTATAGTGTAGTATGAAAAAGAAAACGACTAATGTAAATACAAAAATCAAATAAGAAAGGAAAGGCCGTTTCCAAGCATCAGAGTTGTATGCAGTGGATAGTGTAAATGTTATTTGTGGCTGGGGGCAACAGAGGTTACAGAGGATCACTACAGTTTAACAGTCTTACAGTCCTCCGTCTGGTGGGTATGCTCTTGATGCATTGCAGCTTCCTGCCCAAGCGGAGGGTGGCAAACAGTGTGTGCTGGCTGAATAGATCCTTTCATTTCCAGGAGGATCTGTTCCTGCATCTGCTGATGAAATGTCTTGAGCATCTTCAAAAAAAACCTTCTTCATAGGGTTTTTCTGAATCACTCTTACCTATCTTCACCTACTCTCATCTATGGGCATGAGCGCTGAGTAGTGACCGAAAAGAATGAGATTGCGGATACAACCAGTGGTAATAAGCTTCCTCTGAAAGCTAGCTGGGCTCAGTCTTACAATAGGGTGAGGAGCTCCGCCGTTTGAGAGGGGCCCAGAGTACAGCCACTACTCCTCAACATTGGTTCGGCCACCTGAATAGATGTCTCCTAGGCCCCTCCTGAATGAGGCATGTCCTACCCGGAATAGACCCCGGGTGGAGGTAGCCACGAGAAAATCAGTAGATGGATCTAAAACGCTTCCTTCTAAATACACATGACATTTTCGAGATGAATGACTTTTTCAGTTGCACATGCATCATTATGTGTCACATTTATAGCTGTCACTCTCTGCCAGTGTATCTTCACTGATGTTTAATGATGCTGTTGATTGCTAGCTTTGTTCAGAAAAAAAAGACAGAAAGAAAGAATGAAAATAATCTCTGGCTATCATTCTCAAGATAAAGGCCACACATCATGCATCACGGTGGTAGATTTCTAACAGAATGAGCTGAGGTTTTTAAGGCTCTTTACTTCTTTAGGGCTTATATGGTACATGATGATCAGTAATGCAAGGTCAAAAGCATTTGAGACACTTACAAAGATAAAAATGACTACGCTGTAATGGAGGAATAAAATTAAAATGAGGCTGTGATATATCTCCATGGGGGACAACACACTTTTTAGTGAGGACTGTGAAACTGTACTGCATTCTGGCATCAAGAAAACTGTAAATGCAGACGTGTCATTGGCCTCCTTCACTTCTCTTATCTGAAGTTCTCTTTCACACAGTTTTTCTTCCTGACTCCAGGAATGGAAGGCTCTTCCTCTGTGTCTTACAGTCATTTTCTCTTTTCTTTGTATCTTTTCATCTCACTCTCCTCTTATCTACCAGGCACGGCTGCAATATATCAGCTTTTCCATTTTTATCTCACTATCTTTTCACTCTGCCTCCCAACTCGTATCTATACCTTTTCTCCTCTTTCGTCGCAGAGATTGCTCTGCCCCTAGCTCGCTCAACTTTCATCTTTTCACCCTTTCCTTCTCATTAACACAATCATGCTCTCTCTGATGTGCACCTCGCCCAGCGTTTGTCCTTAACCCGTGGAAATTTATGCGCCATGCATCGTCTTGCTGCAATTCTGGATGAAAATGTTAGTAATATTAGCCTCCCATCTATGCATGCCAATCGCCTCTGGGTGTTCCTTGCTTTATAATAACCCCCGCATCGATTCACAGACCACGGCACGTGCTGAGAATTAAAGGCAGATTGCAAGGAGGCCTCAAAGACAGCATTTTTTCCCCTTAAACTGTTATTGAGAAATGTTTTTCATATAACTGAGCTGAACTGAAACATGCAAATCTACTACTTTGATGATATAATGGTTCAGCACTTGAGTTGCAGTGGTTGAAATTGCCTCGTGCTGCATACAAAAAATATGAAAGGATAAACTGTATATAGATTGTCTTATTACTATTTTGAACACTTTTATTGGGGCTTATTTTACTTCACTAACTTTGCCGTTGGTTTTTGTTAACATGCCTTTTATTAGGATAGAATATGTGCTAATATGTGGATGTGAGTAATGTATAATGTGTTGTTATTTGACACCAAGCAATGATGTAATGTAATACAAATGGAATACATATACCACTGTCATTTACTAACAGTAAATTGTAATATATAATACATATATAATAATAAGTAATATATTCAATTCAATTCAGTTTTAATTATATTGCTCCAATTCACAACAGCAGTCACCTCAAGGTGCTTTATATTATAAGATAAAGACCCTGCAATATTACAAAGAAAACCCAAATATCAAATGGTGCCCTATGAGCAAGAAGTTAGTGACAGTGAAGAAAAAACTTTCTTCTTTAAAAAATAAATAAATAAATAAACTCCTTTAACAAGAAGAAACCTCAGGCAGAATCAGGCAGGGAGGGGCAACTATCTGCTGTGACTGGTTGGGGGTGAGAGAAAAGGGAAGAGAACAATCTCAGAGTGATGCTGAAAAGCATATTTTTAATGATATTGCACAAACCAGTGAGTAACACTATGCACAACATTTGAGTGTCCCTCCTTAAACTGGACAGTAATCACATAAATAATGTAGCATGTGCTAATTAGCACACAGCTCAAGGTACAGCTGAAGCAAACGGGAATGTGCTTAGCTTCACTGTTAACTAGTCCCGCATGCTGACATGCCAACGTATGCTAGTTAGCACAAAACCCCTAAAGTAATTGAAATAAATATAAATAAACTTAGTTTTACTGGAGTATGGTCATGAATGTACTTTTTACACAAAAATGATTTTAACCCGTAGCCTTCGAGATTGACCGCATCATAGTGGGGGTGATGAAGGTGATGTTCCATTTCAAAGACTCCTTCAAATGCAGCCTTCTTTTCCTGAACTTCAAAGGATACATGATGGCACCACTTGGATTTATAATCAGCACCAATCCATGCGTCCATTAGAGTTTCATTTCAAAGTGAACTAATTCTGATATTTCACTATGAACCAAAGCTGGGAAGTTTGTTTCCAAAGGCCTGATTTCTCAGGTTTTTTATGTGTGAGTCATTACTTTGCTTTACTTTCCTGCAATGAAATAATGCTGAGTCATCACAGAGACAACCACTTAAACAGAATAAATCAAACATCCCTTATCTATTGACCCCACAGGATTTACTGCAACAGAATGCTCTCTAAAGAAAGTTTCCAATTTACAGAGTTTAACTTTTTTTGAAACAGCACACATGATTTATTTTTGAATTGTATATGAGCCATTTATCAGCTTTTTGAGAAACAGTTTGTCGCTACGGGCACTCATTAAGTGGTGACAGGAGCAGTGCTCATACATACAAATGACTTTACCATTGAAGTTTATCTAAACATGCAGAGTCAGCAAATGTCTAAAGTACCCTACTCGATATGGCTGCTGTTAAAAGATTATAGATTTCCCATAATGTAAATAAAACGCATAAATATTTGAAGATGCTCAACAGCAGCTATAAGACTACTGCACTGAACTGCATTTGTACTTGTGTTTCAGAAAGCTGACAAGGACCACTGCGGCACTTTCATGGTGATAAACTGTACTTTTAGGCAGCGTGATAATCTCTGCAAAACGTTAACTTCTCCCTTTATGATTATGAAGTGTTTCCTCTGTGTTTTGCAACCTTCGCTGCCCTTTTCCTCATTGTGTCATTTAAAAAGAATGCTGACATTTATTTTATTATGAAAAAGTGAGTCTAAAATTAATCAAATTGTAAAATAATCCTAACAACAAGCCCTTTTAAAAATGTATTCACTTATTTTGATATTCAGCCTCTGTTGTCTACACAATCGCTCTCAATTATCTTTGGCAATAAATGCCCTGGAATTATAATCAGGCTGCACTGATCATGGGGACGTTGTAAACAGATTAATGAAAACCAGCTTTGACAACTCCAATCCACCCAGTTATGATCATGTGGGTCCACATGGGCAATAAACCACAGCGGAGATTACGCTGAATCTGTTCTTGATGGGAACAACTCACTATGGGTGTAATTAAGGCTTAATATGATCTAATCTCTCACTTTTGAAACCCTGAGTCTATCAGCGATCCTGATCCACCAGCAAACCATTGGGCATTGTGGGAATGTTCATTAGTCACTGTAATTGGCTGGTGATAGAATATCTGGACCAGATATTAAAGCCAGGAGGTTACCTGCCAGGAGAAACAAGAAATTCACGTCTCTTATCTAATTCCATTATTAATAACGGCAACAATGTTTTACTGTCACTTGAGTAATTAAAAATACAGTGTGGATAACATCACTCGATCATTATTGTAGCCTTTTTGTGCACTTTTGTGGACTTCCTTTTCCAATAAGAACAAGGCAGTATAGGTAGTAGATCCTAAAAAGCATGAAAAGAGTCTCATTTATATGTATTTAAAGAAGACTCACAATGTGACACGCTCTTGCTGGAATGAGCAGCTGACCTTAATATATATCATTACCAATTTTATGACTCTCTACTTGTGCTTGTAAGCGGTTTATTTAAGATTCATTGTGAGGATGAGCTTTAATAGCAGAATGTGAATTTGTGAACGTGCCTTGGGTTGCTGCTTTACTTAAAGATACACTCAAAAATTGTTTTACTGCCATGTTTTACTGAAGCAGCAAGCATGTGATGTTGTGTATTTTCATACACACGTCCCTTTTGGTTATCCTATAAAGTAACAATGGTCATTTTTCAAACTGGCTGCAGAAATGAAACTGATTTTATACACCCCCTGTGTCCTGTAACCCCTTCAAGCGAGGACATTGCAGATGGATATTAGGTCACTTTCTGCATCAGTGTGGTCAGAGTCTGATACTGGCATGACCACATTTGTGATCATACTTTTCCAGGGTCTCTGCCAGCAGCCATTGCTGGATTCATTTTCCAAAACTCCATGAGCTCTTTCACTGATCAGGCACTTCTCTGTTGGGAAATACCATGGTAACGGCGCTGGCAAGAGCTGACCTTGGCCATCATAACAAACACATATGCATAATGCACAAACACACACTCTGCTGCTGCTGCTGCTGCTAGAGTTCCCCACCAGAGCTAGGCAATTGACATACTGTATCCCCCATGGCCACGGGGCCTCACTAGTCAGAAGTGAACAGTAATCAAAGTAGACACACAGGTCGAACTTTATTATCAACCACTCGATACCAGCTGCAAGTCCTCCAACAGACAGCACACAGGAAAGAACAATTTGGATTTTCAGACACAGGGCATGGAGGATTGGTTTGAAGCTTTTCAACTTGATCCTTTTGGATGTTGAACTGAAGTTTCAGAACTTTAAGACCGCAAGTGTGGCACACTGAAGCTGATGACCTGACAAAGGACGTGGAAATCTCGTAGGTAGGACGGGATTCATTCCCTCTCTTTCATACTTTGTTTTTCACCGTTTGTCACTGAGTCATGAAAATGGCAAGATAAACAAGCTAAACTGCACTTTTTTAATGGCTGATTTTGTAGCTGCTGGGAAATGCTAAACCTTTGTGCTAATGCACACCAAAGAAGCTGGCATCTAAAAGGCCTGTACTGTCAAAAAAAAAAAAAAGAACAAAAAATCTTTGAGATTAAATGGATAACATCCTCAAAGGGAATGTCTGATATTTTTATATTATTCCTTTGCCTCTGAAAAAACACTTGTTCTCACCTAGACAACTAGTTGAAAGTGAATATCTGATCATTTCATGGTGTTCTGCCCACTGAAATCTGATTAAATTACATAGTGTGGAACATGGTACATTTCACAGCATGAATATTTTTTGTATCCATATTGATTATATAACATTTTGCTTGTTTTAATTTTTAAAAGACCCAACTGCTTGTTTTTTAATCTGAACATGTCACTACGTGTACTTTTATGATATTTAGTACATGTTTACGAAAGGTTTCCTCAAAATCATCAAAGGCTAGAATATAAATGAGGCACCTATGAACTATGGCTTTCCATTATGTTAGTTAAAGTACTATGAAAAAGACAGAAAACATTAACTCCAATAACCAGTGTCACATCACTGAGGAACTACAGTAAAATGACCTGGAAGAAACAAATCAGAGTTGAGCAGAGAATGTCTTGTTTTTCCAGGAAATATACCATTAAACAGTGCTGTAATGTTAATAACCTCCAGCAATTGGCATAAAACAATTTGGACATTTTCTGGGCCAATCAATATTTGCAAGCATGAAACAACTTACACCCAGTGCTTAGATTAACCTTACCATAAAATGCTATTCAGGCATGAAGAGATCATTCCACAGCCAGTAAATGAAAAATTATTACCACTCTATCAAAAAAAGGAGGTAATATTCTTTGGGCAGACAATGTGTGACCAGCACCGGCAGGTGTAGATAACAGTAGGAATTTCTTGAAATTGTCATCATTTTGGTATTTCGGTGACCCAACGTGAACTTGACTGTGGTGGACTAGAAAGAAAGGTGCAGCAGGTTTGTTGGTAGTGATAAGAACATGTAGTTCAGTCATCTGGGTGCTTTTTTGTGGCTTGAGTTGGTATACCCAAGTATAGCACCTAGATCAAACTCTTTAAAAATTATGCTTGTGCAAGTTATTTTAATATACATTTTAATATTTAGTTTCCCAAGTTCATAAAAGGGCTCTAAAAGACTATAAAACTGTTTCAGTGGCAATAAATTGTGAATTGAGTGGTATTTCCCTCCACTAAAATATATGCACCACAAAGCCACAAATATTTGTATTAAATAATAACAACAGCAACAAACTTCTTCTTCTCTACTTTCATTTTCAAACTTTACATGCGTCCAGTGTCAGCGCATTATCCTGAATCCATCCAACTGAGATCCAAACGCAGTGTGAGGCACTCAACCGCAGAGACACTACAGAAAGGTAGCTTTCTGACCCCATTGGTCCACAGTGGTCCCATAATGGGGAAGACTGGGCAAAGTACAATGGACTTGAACTCCCCTTCAGAGGTCAAACAAGCAGTTCCCTTTGAGGAGCTGGATCGTGTGGCGCCCCCTGCAGATAATAAGAAGAATGTGGAAGAGCCTCCTGACAGGGGAAGCTGGAAGGGCAAGTTTGATTTCCTCCTCTCATGTGTTGGATATGCCATCGGTTTAGGAAATGTGTGGAGGTTTCCCTATTTGTGTGGCAAAAATGGTGGAGGTAAGAGCTATGCAATTTATTAGAACTTCAGAGTTTTTCTAATTCCTGTATACAAGATCTTACCAAATATATTTTGTTTGTCTGTTTGATGTGTTTGTATCAGGGGCCTTCCTGATCCCATACTTTATGACACTGGTCTTTGCTGGGATACCGCTTTTCTTCCTGGAAACAGCTCTGGGACAGTTCACTTCAGCTGGAGGACTTGGGGTGTGGAGACTAATCCCTATGATGAAGGGTAATGTATAAAGAAAAATATGGATTTACATTTCATTGTGTACATTTAGAATTCACCCATGTATATTCCGAGTAAGGATTATGAGCATCGTGAAAGCTATATACATCAGAAATCGGCGTTATTTTAGTGACTGAACTTGTTCCCATTCTGTGAGACCTTAATTACCTGTACAGGAACTTCCAGTGTCTTATTCTTTCCTGCTCCTTTCCATATTATTATTATTATTATTACTATCATTATTATTATTATTATTATTATTATTATTATTATTATTGTTGTTGTTGTTGTTGTTGTTGTTGTTGTTGTTGTTGTTATCCACAATTATTTTTGACATCTTGCTAAATGCTCTCCTGTTTGGGGATAGCAATAACACCATTGCCCCGACACTAAAATAACTCGAGTGAAGCACTTCATTGCAGATCCTCAGGCAGCAGAGACAGCAACAATGCCAGTGAGCGTGATGCAAAGCCAAAAGCAACTGAGCATTAGAAACAGCACAATGACAACTCTGCCAATAATAAAGATGATGATGACCATGTTAGTTTTTCTCTGTCACGCAACATCATTTTTAAAATTAGTTAGTAACTTGTGTATCTTTCCCCTCTTCCTTTCTTTTCATTACATACAACCTTGCATGTTAGCTGACCTGTAAAACATTGTATTGTGCAACACTGACACTTGTTCTCGCTTCAGGAGTTGGTCTGGCTGCAGTTGTTTTGTCCTTCTGGCTCAACATCTACTACATTATCATCATTGCTTGGGCGCTCTACTACTTATTCAACTCTTTTGGTTCGGTATGTTACATAATCAGTAGCAAACCTGCAACACAGAAAAGAAGTTGTAAACACTGTCATACATGCTAAGTTGAGTCAACCTGTGCTTGTATTTGAATCCAGCATTTATGTAGCAACTTCATTAGTCTTCAAGAACTATCTTTGTCATTGACTTTGTCTATTTGGTATCAAGTGAGCACAGTCTACAAATTTTGGAACAATTTTAGAACAAAATTCCTCAATATAAAACAGTCAAGACTTTGAATATCTCATTGTCTTTAGTCCATAATATCATCAAAAGATTCACAGAATCTGGAGAAATCTCTGTGTGCAAGAGATAAGATCAAAAATCAGCATGAGTACATGTTAGCTTTGTGCCTTCAGGAAGCACAGCATTAAAAACCGGCATCATTATGTCATAGACGCAACATCCTCCGCACTAACGAGTAGAGGGACCATCTGGCTTGTTATTAGCACTCAGTTCCTAAGCACGCATCTTGCCAGGCTTTTGGACTGGGCTGATTTTGCCAAAGCCAATTAGGAATAGGGAGCTTGCTACAAAGGCACTGTCAGTGCTAAAGGATATATGCAGGTTACAGTACAACATAAACTCCCATAACGATGAGCAAAATAAAAACAAAATATGATTTACGAGATTTTATTTCTGTTTTAGTTACATTTTACACAGTCCCCCAACTCTTTTGGAATTAGGGTTGTTGGTCTTCATCAGCAGAAAAAGCTGTAAAACTTATTAAAATAAGAAAAGATAAAAAATAAAATAAAAATTTAAAAGTTGATGTAGGTCCAATACGAAACCTGCTAATTTATACTAATCTTATAGTATGTTGGACTCAGTTTTCTTTTATCCCATTTTCCAGACATACTTTTGCCACCTCGTCCATAAGTAAGGTTATTTAGGATTTGTTTACCATCTTTCTCAGTGTGCAGTGGTTTTCTTTCTCTGCATTATCATTCTGCTTTGGTATTTCTCTGCATGACTGGCTGCCTTTAAGAAGCCCGATGGCAGAAATGTAAAGACTTTGCAGGCATAAGTTTCTTGTACTGGGAAAACTACGAAGCAGGAAAAAAAGGGTTGTCATTGTTGTTCAGTGTTTTTAGCTGAAGGTCAAAAACAGACTGAGTTCATTAAATGTCATTTTCACTGTTGGGTGGTTTGCCTTTCTGTCTCTGTCGTTGTTTCTTTTGTTTGGGAAAGTCTTTGTGGTTTGCAGTTTTGATGATTTTTCCTCCTAGAACCTGTTTTTGTTCATGCATACTGTATGCTGTGTATGCAGGAGCTGCCTTGGCAAAGCTGTGATAACCCCTGGAACACGGAAAAATGTTTTTCCAACTACAGTCTGACAGACACCACCAACTTGACCAGCGCTGTCACCGAGTTTTGGGAGTAAGTTAATATGAGATATTCTGCACGAGAATGTATAGAGAGGTATATCTGGAAGCTCTTGGTGCTTATCTCCGTCTGGATTCAAAGAATGCCTGTGTGTGTTTCTGAAGGCGTAACATGCACCAGCTGTCTAATGGCCTGGAGGAACCAGGAGAGCTACGCTGGCCCTTAGTGGGCACTCTTGGGCTGGCGTGGGTTCTTGTCTACTTCTCAATCTGGAAAGGAGTTGAATGGACGGGAAAGGTGAGTCTCTCTGCCCCTGTTTCTGTTAATTCTCTTCTTTTGTGTTGTTTAGGCTTTGTGTTTTCATCAGTCTCAGACCACTCGGTTTACACTGGCCAGTATTTTTATCAGCACCTCTTTCTGCCTCCCACTCCCTTAATATTAAAGCTTTAATCATGAAAACATGACCAGACGTTGAGCTTTTCATGATGTAAACCTCATGTTGTGGTTGTTGCTCGAGTAAGTGGGTGAAACCTAATAAAAGGAAACATGAATTCAGAGATATTAAAAGTTGAACATTTGTATTTTTTTAGGACTACTAGCTGCAGCAGGCTATAAAGTTGGTGCGTTCAGCATATTTGAGAGTCAGATGCAAACAGTGGCATGGAAATAACAAAAAAATCTTCATTTTTTTCTTATCTGACTGAAGCACCGATCAGCTGAAAATTATGTTTAATTTTCAGTTTTTGTTTAAATGTATTTAAATCTTTCATGATTTCCTGACTCTTCTCTTAAATCATCTCTCTGTTTGAGTGCACCCTCTTTCATTACTAAAGTTTTATGTATCTGAATATAAAAGCTAACCTGGTCCGTGGCACATCATAAAATTATTTTAATAAAACTTAAAAGGAACAACAATGCTGCATATATTACAAAGTGTCATTATTTATGCCATTTTTATTTTATATTATATAATGATGCAGAAGCTGTGTGTGAAAAAGTGCACCCTCACTCACTCTCTCCATAGGAATTAAGAGGGTAAGTAGAAGCCAGGTGCTGCTAATCACATTCAACTGATTAATCATCAGCAAGTTTGTGCAAGCTTTTTCATGAGTGCAAAACATTCAAGACAGTTGCCAGTCTTCCCAGGAGCAAATTCAACCCAAGGTCAGATGGTGCAATTGCAGACAAACTGCATAAAAAACCAAGAGCTACATTTTAGCCTTAGTTAACATTTTAAATGTTAAAATTCATAACAGTACAATTAGAATAAATGACTGAAAGAGTTATGGCAGTACGGCTTAGTTACATCTAAACAAACTACAGGATTTCTGGAACAGATGAGACCAGTGTGGAGATGTTTGGCCACAATACCCAGTGCCATGCTTGGCAAAAACCAAACAAGCATATCAGCACAAACACCTCATACCAGCTGTCGAGGACAGTAGTGGAAGGTTGCACCTACATTTTGAGTTGACCGTGAACTCATTTGTATAGCAAAATACTCTAGCATCAAATGCAAAACCATATGATAGCTAAAGGTTAGTCGAAAACGGAGTAGTTGATCCCGAGCACAGCAGCATATTTACAACAGGATGTTTGATGTAAAGAAATCAAGGTAATTCAGTGCCCAAGTCAAAGTCCAGACTTCAACCTGATTGAAGAGACTTTAAGAGAGCTGGGAGAAAATTCCTTCACAATGATCTGAGAGACTGAAAAGTCATACAGAAAACCATCACTTCATGTTATTTCTGCTAAAGACATCTCTATGAGCTACTGAATCACTGGGTGCACTGTTTTTCACACACTGCTTCTGCATTTTGGTTTAGTTTTTGTTAAATAAATAATGATATATTAAATTGCATTTAATATAGAACCTGCTAAGAACCAAATCATTGTTTAGGATGTCCTGATATCTTAAACCTAAGAACTGAGAGACAGTATTTTCTTCCAGTTTCAGATGTTTGCATCCGCTGTCATTTTTCTGTGCACATCCAATCTCTCTTTTACCATTTTATTCAAATTGAAATAGAAATAGCTTCAAAATGCAAGATTTGACTACTGCTGGACAATTTAGAGGTGATAGAAAAATCTTCACTTTGCCTACTACCTGGGATTTCAAATTACCGCAAGTAAAGTATATGAGCAGAAACACATTTACACATTCACCGCCAGGGATAATTGGATTTTAATGTGCGGCATCTGAGAACAGTGAGAAAAATGAATTTCCCAAAGGCCCTGGCCTTGATGGACATTACCAATTAAGGATAATCATCATGCACAAGAACTATGGGACACATCCTACAGATCTTTTGGCAAAGAGAAATGATGGAAATATTTCAGTAGTTCCCTTTTCTGTACACTGTTTTGCATCTCTTTTGATGTAATTATTTAGAGCAAATAGCATGTTTGCAATTTTGATAATTTGAAAAGCAAATCCATCTCAATATCTTAACAGAAATGTGTTTAAAAATATGCAAACAGCATACTCAGTCCTATAAAATGTTTTGGACTTTTCAACATTTTTAATTCTCTTTCATTTAAATAATTAAAAATAAATCATTCTGTCTTTCAGGTAGTGTATTTCTCAGCCACCTATCCCTACTTCATGCTGTTCATCCTGTTCTTCAGGGGGGTCACACTCCCTGGAGCCATAGATGGGATTCTCTTCTACATTACTCCAGACTTCAATAAGCTCGTCAGATCTGAGGTTCATAGTTTGCACAAATCCTCATCTAATCACCCACGCGTCTTAACAAACAAACACCAGTAATTACACTATGTTGTCTCACAGGTGTGGCTGGATGCAGCAACTCAAATCTTCTTTTCATACGGACTGGGCCTGGGATCGCTCATCGCATTGGGAAGCTACAACTCTTACAACAACGATGTCTACAAGTAGGAGCAGGAAATCCAAAGTGTTGTAGAATCCTCTTTTGTAGACGATGCACAGACAATGATGCTCTTTTCTTCTCTGACTGATGTTTTCTCAGGGATGCAGTCATAGTATGCTGCATCAACTCTTGCACCAGCATGTTTGCTGGATTTGTCATCTTCTCCATCGTAGGCTTTATGTCCTACATCACGAAGAAACCCGTGCACGAACTGGCAGCATCAGGTGAAAGTCATATTTTATAACTTATAAGAAATTGTTCATTATTCAGATTTGATTACTTCTGGATTAAATATTTTTAATGTACATATTAGAAGCATTATGAAGTTTGAAACTAAAAAACATTTTAAAAATAATAATATAATATTGCATACAGACACAGGCCATCGGTGGTCAAAGAGAGAAAAATAATTGATGTGGTTTTACTAAATTAAGCACGAATTGCTACTATGTGCAGGTTTAAAATAATTATTCTCACTAATCAGATGGTAGGGTCAGAATTTAGCATAAACAACATGAAAGCACAGATTCATCGTGCTTTGCATCAACAGTTCCAGATAAATGCTATTTGTAATATTTTCTTGGCACACATTAGGTCTCTTAGTAACACCTTAGTCCAGCTGAGCATGTTTAAACGGCACAGCCTTCCTGAGTACTGTTTCTGACCATTTCCATCTATTTATGACCTCAGCCGTCTTCTGATGGCTGCTTGCAACAGGATTATGTGCCATGTTATGAAGTTTGAATCACCATCTCAAATGACCTCTGTAGTTACCAGATCTCAATCCAGTTGATTGGTCCAAGTTGGTGCAATCAACAAATCTGCACCAACTGTCTGATGCAATCAAGTCAGTAAGGACCAAAATCTGTGAGGATGTTTCCAGAACCTTATTGAATCTATGCCAGGAAGGATTAAAGTAATTCTAAAGGCAAAAAGAGGTCAAAATAGGTATTAATGATGTGTATCTAATATAGTAATTCATATAATGTTATAAGTTAAAGCATTTATAATTTTAATAATTTGTCTCGTTTGCAATTTTTAGGTCCAGGGCTGGCATTTTTAGCGTATCCTCAGGCAGTCACACAGCTTCCCATGTCCTCGCTATGGGCCATCCTGTTCTTCTCCATGCTCATGATGTTGGGCCTGGACAGTCAGGTACCATCAATCCAGATGTTGTAATAGAGATATTACAACTGATTAATTGGTGATTGCTATAAGTTTATAGATGAACTAAACTAAGATACTGGTGCTCTCTTTTAATAACAAACCACATTCTTCACGTCATCGTGTTTTAGTTCTGCACAGTAGAGGGCTTCATCACAGCTCTGATGGATGAATATCCCATGGTTTTGCGAAAGAGGAAGAAGGTCTTCATCCTCATTGTCTGCTTCATCTCCTTCATCGTCGGCTTCTCTAACATCACGCAGGTGCTGCATGAACTCTGCATTAGGTCACTATAAAATGAACAAAGTAAAGAGGGTTTTAACCATCCAAAGAATGCGTGTAAACCTGTTTAATATTATAAGAGGACGGTCTTGAAACCCAGCTCGTGTGAACTCTTGCGCATTTTTCCGACACAAGGGAAAAGAGCTCTTGCATTATGCATAATGACAAAACGATCTCACAACAACCTGCGGTGTACTCTCATCATGCATATTTTATTCAATGAAGAGAGGGATGGTAATATTTGGTCTCTAAAGTAGTTATGCGTGTTCCTGTATGTGTGTTGAAATCTCCTAGGGTGGTCTCTATGTGTTCAAGCTGTTTGATTACTACTCCGCCAGTGGGATGTGTCTGCTCTTCCTCGTCTTCTTTGAAACCATTTCCATATCCTGGTTTTATGGTAGGAAATCCATTTTCTTTTCATTAAAAAAAAGAAGAATTAAAGCAAATATTACAACTTGAAATTAAATGTAACCACATTGGTAATAATTTGAGTCATTCTGGACGAAATGTAACAATGACTCCAGCATTTAAATTTCCTACTTAGCTGTTCAACAGGAAATTACATCTATAAATCTCTGCCATCTTGGCTTCCCTTTCCCACCCCCACCATTATGGCTTTGTTCTGGCAGTCGCTCTCTCCTCATTAACACCAACACTCCCTTTGCCCTCCTCTCTTTATGCCACAGGAGCTGAAAGATTTTATAAGAACATCGAGGACATGATCGGCTATCGGCCATGTGGCTGGTGGAAGCTTTGCTGGATGATCTTCACACCTCTAATTTGCTTGGTAGGAGAAAACTGATTATGGATTTGACCTCTATGACCTTCACCTAGAGGTGCTTAATTCTTTAAATTTGTAATTTTCAGTCAGGCTTTGTTCTTCTGCCAGGAAATCTAGGGATCCATCAAGCTAAAGCACTGGCCTTAGGTAGAGAATTGATCTAATTTGTATTCTAATTTGTATTTGACCTCATGGACGGTCAGGTCCTTTGGGAAATCTTGCAAAGTTAGTCCTGTATTGAAAAAGAACACTGAGGGAAATTTGGAAGAAATTGCAAACTAGACAATGCTTTGATAATCTGATTGTCTAAGAATAAGCAGAATGTTATTTTAACCAGGAACACTGTTGGATAGTTTGTCTGTTGTCGCATGTGGTCTAAAACAAAAGCTAATGACAATTAACCTCGACTGGACTGTTAGCATGCCAACTCATGCAAGTCAATAAAGTACACATTGTACTTGGTGAACAGAGGTATTTCAGCAGGTATTTTTGTGTGGGTTAGCATGCTAGTGTTTTGCTCAAAGCACGGCTATGTCTAATGATGCAAAACCCAATCAATCTACAGTATGTGCAAAAATCAATGCTTGTTTCTATATATTTCACATCTAAGGAGCTAGACCTTAGTGCCACTTTTGAAAGTATTTCAAGTTTAATCTCAAAATGTAAACTTGTATATAAAAAAGTGCTTTTGTTGGGGTTTTTTTTCTTACATATATTTGCTTCCGTTGCGCAGCCATGTTTTCTGAACATCTGTTTTGGATTGTGGCTTTAATTTTCACTCTTCTTCAGTTCAGTCCTTGTACCTGATCATTTTCAGAGGAATTCAAGTTTTGTTGTTGCTTGTTAAGACATTTAACACTGACTCATTAAAAAATAAAGTTACACCTGACAGGGAGCAAAACAAAAGGCGTCCAACATCCAAAGAAGAGCTTTGAATGTCCTTGAGAACTAATCCTGAAGACTACTTAAAGAAAGTCACCAAATACTTACCTTTACATCGTTAGACTATTTTTTATTTTTATTTTTTACCTTATTTGCTGTATATCTATGTATGTTTGCACGTGTTGAATAAACTCCTGCAACCATCTCCCATTTTCCTAGCAAAGTCTTGGCTCAAGACGTTTGTACAAAACTGCTAAGCACAAGTTTCCTGGCTTATCTAGACCCTCAGGTTATGAATAATTACTGCACTGGAGTATATTGATATATGAATATTATAATTTTATTTTGTAGGGAGTGTTTACCTTTAGTGCCATTGAGATGACTCCTCTCACCTTGGGGAAGTATGTGTACCCCCTGTGGGGCCAAGCGATTGGCTGGCTCATGGCAATGTCCTCCATGGTACTCATCCCAGGCTATGTTATCTACATGTTCTGCAGCACCAAAGGCAGCATCAAACAGGTACAAACATCTTACACAACTCTCTCAGATTCTGATTTTAATCATCTCAGGCTAAAAGAAAATTATGCAATAAAGTGTTGAAAAGAGAATATACAGGTAACACATAAGATTAAAAATGGAAAAAGTCCTGGAAGGCTGAAGTTCATCTCTTATAAAGACTGTAGTTATTCAGGAAGAACAGAATTGATGGTTTTTGCTCAAGGCCGACATTATTATTCTGGTTTTAGGCAGGAAAGTATATTTTTGAAGACGTGCACTGCTTGTGACAGTAAATATTTACAAAGCAGCTTTACGTCTCTGCTGCTGATTCCTGTGAGATATTTAACTTCGGGCTAAAGAGCATATTTTGTTAACTTTTTACATTATTCATGTGTGAATGTGAGTACAATTTCAGCCAATACTCTCACCCGGGTTCAAATCATAATCATTTAATCATATTGTGATGTAATAGTTTTGTTTTTTTTTACATGTCCAGCGTTGGCGGAGGATGACAACTGCCCAGGAGGATGAAAGGCGATCAGGGCAGAATGAATTCACACACACAGACAGCGTGGGTGAAGCACCTGTCTAAACCTGATTGTCCAAGCTAAATAAATCTGTCTGCCAGGACTTAATGTAGTTAATATTGGAAGTTAACAATTTGATGGATGGATGGATGGATGGATGGATGCAGCAAATCTCTGGACTACAGTGTCTAACCATCCTTCAACTTGAGTTGAAGTAAATAAAGAAGATGAATAAGTATTTTTGACATAGATATTGTTTCAGTAAAAGTTATGGCAAGCAAGTGAATGATACAGGTCACAATAAACCTGTATACAAAGCCCATATGTACAATAAACCATCATGAATGTAAATCCACATGCTCTTCATAAATTGCAGCACAATGAAGGCCTTTGTTTATAACGTTACTGCAAATTTAATGAATATTGTTGTACTGCGAAATGGAACTGTTAAAACTGGTAAAACTCGATTTCAAGTATAAAACTCTATTAATGGGGAACCCCAATATTTCATTTAAAGAACCAACCAGTTACTGTGATGTAGTTATTCTCAGCAACACAGTATTGCTTCAGTTGTCTGTAGGTCACATTTATCTGACCAAGACCTAAAATGAAAAGTAATATTTCTCATGATAATCTTTACAATAAATAAGGAAATCTACACGTTATTTACCATATGCTGTTTTTCAGTTAACACAGTTTTGAAATACCTGTTTTTAGTTTTTAATTATGTATATTGAAGTTAAGTATGTATATTGAAGAGTTTGATTAAAATATTAGAGAACTGTAAATATAATTGTTTTGTTATATTTATGCACTGTCTATAAAACGTGGATGTAGGTCCAGGAACTGAGAAGTGAAGCCAATGTGGAAGTGCCTTAAACTTAAATTCATTCACCTGACCAGCAGGGGGCGACTACTCTGGTTGCCAGAAGAAGTTTGATTGTTTAATCTTTATTATAACATTACCCTGTTATTCAAGTAAACACTTTACTAATGGGTTTATGGTTTTAACCACTATGTCTTGCTTAATACAAGATAGTGTTTATTTTGTATATAATGGTCAGATTTAGAGTAAAACAGATGGTAAAATAGGGTGATGTCAAAAATGCAGAGGCGGAAGTCAATAAACTAGTGGGTTGGATACATCCATATTTTATAAACAGTCTATGCTTGTATTAAGTGTATTTTTAAACTATGAAACTTTTCATGATAAATGTTTTCAAACTCTGTTTTATAAGGTGAATGTGAAAACCAAGCATCTTAAAAAAGAAAAGTAAAAGAAAAGACACTTTTTTCATCTCCAAAATTTTGTTTGGTTTTTAAAAGCTTCATTAAGCTTAATTTTATCAATACATAAAAAAAACACGTAATGCTTAAGTATGTTTGTAAAACTTAAAATGACTGAATATAGTGAAGCAAGGTTTTCTTTGGACTGCAACTTTATGATCTGTATTAAAGATATACCCTGATATTGCTTCAGTGTTCATGTTAATAAAATGTATACCATTGGCACTTGGGATGTCAATTCTTCATTTCTCATCAGCTAGTTAGAAGTCAGTAACTTCAGTATATACAGCTGTGGTCAAAACTTTACATATACTCCTCACAGTCATCAATGTTATTGTAATTTGACTTTATTTCCAGGGTGTATAGATTTTATCTTCTTATCTCTCAATTTTGCCTAAATAAAAATGATTTCCTTGATAACAATCAAAATTTCAGAGTGAGAATAACTTGTCAGAGCTGGTGTTTGGGAACAAGGTTTATCTAACATTAGCAGCATATTGTTATGTCTTTGATAAACTGACCAACCAAGGACAAAATTCTGGAATGGCTTTCCCAATTCCCCAACATCAACCCTATTGAAAATGTTTGTACTATGCTTAAAAGCTCGGTTCATACCAGGAAATGAATCCATTTAAATGAACTCTACCAATTCTACCAAAATGACTGGTCAAATAGCTTGTTGATGGTTACCAAAGCATGCAGTGTGAAAGGGTAGCAGATTTAGAGAAAATCCAAAATAAATGTAAATTTGTGCACAGAGCTTTTATTTTCAAGAATATTAAATATGCTGTCTGAGCCCCATATTACCATGATATCCATGCCTGTGAGGAGTATATGTAAACTTCTGATCACTTTATTAAGGTAACTACAACTATATTTGCCTTTTCTCCTAAAATGACTTTTTTCTAAAAATGTCACCAACGTGTCTTTTTAACATGGCATTAATTCAAAACAAAAGACCAGCTCAACTTTTCAGTGTTTTACTTTTGTCTCCTGCACGGATTCGTGTTCTGAAATAGAAATGAGAAAATGCAAATAGACATTCTTTGCTACACATCGGCAGGTTCAATGTGCTGCGGTATTGCCCAGCTAAGCAATTCCTGAAAGTTCTTTACACTGTGACACTAAGGAAGGTGCTACGATGCAATACCTCCAGCACTGGCACCAGTCATGATTTCTGGTGTTACTTAAAGTACAGCATTGCTTTATTTTCTGTATTTCCATGCATGGACATGTTAATCCACGCGGTTTGTAAATTTGCAACAGATATACTCAGATCAAAATTTTTGTGACAAAAACAGAATAATTTATAATGATAAAAATGTCTTCTTTTGCTGTCTCTCGGTGTATAAAAACAATGAGGTATTCTTACCCACTCCCACTCATGTTGAGCGTAGTTGCAAGTTTGACAAACCAGCTGACTCGTGTTGGCTCTTTTTTGCTCTCCCCCATAATCAATGTACATATCTTGCTATTTTGCTGCTGTTTTCACACTGTGATATCAACCACTGTTCTACTCACTATCTCTTCCTTGGCAGGTAGTTTACTTTTTCAGAGAAAACACCTGCTTGTTACTGAAAACAATAAGACTCACTAATAAAGATAAGTTCCACATGGTGACATAAAACTGAAGTCAAACTTACAGTATGTGGATTTACTACTAGAAGCAAACACCTCACATAAAAGTAGTGTTATGATTCATTGTTCCATGTATTCTTTAGCTATTGTATTACTTGTCATAAAACTCAAAGTAGGAGGAAAACTATGTGTGCGGGTTTATAGTGTGTGAAGGTAAAATGCTGTGTTGAGTGATGTGTAACATTTCAAAATAAGCATTTTCCCGGCAATTCAGAGTATACTGATCTTGCCACTGAATCCAATAACAAAGCAAACCATTGTGATGTATAGACTTAAATCATCTTTAATTGCATGTTAATATACCGCAAAGACAGGGAGGGTTTTTAAAGCCAACTGAGGGAGATGATGGTTCATGTTGCACTCAGTTTCCACCTGTCTATCCATAAATATTTCCTCTATTTGTATTTCTTTTACTAGTATGAGCAAACACAGTGGTGAAAAGCCAGACAAGATTCACATGTCATTCATGAAGCAATGTACTGGTATGGCAGAGCCCTTTTGTGAGTTTCTTCATGAAAGGTACCCACTACTGCACTTCCATATCATCTGCTACACTCCCCAAATGCTACATTAGTTTCCCTGCAAATGTAAATCTGTCATTTTCAGTGCGCCTCATATTTATGTTTCTTGCACACGCAGCATATCTTTCGACTAAAATGTGCAACCATGAAGAAAGGGTCATAACATACATAGAAATAAGACAAAACAAGCAAAAATGGCCATGAAAGAGGCATTTGATTTGCCTCGAGGCACAAAAACATATTTGCCCAAAGAAGCCATTCGTATTTATATTTGAAGGGGTGTTTGTCATCGTAACAAAAAAAAAAAAAAGAATAAAAATCCATGTCTGTTTTTTAAATTCCACCACAAAAATTTTCATTTTCATCATGACAAAAAAAAAATTGACCTCCCACAGCAAAGTCTTTCATACACAAATTCCAGATTTTGGGAGTAAGGGTTCAATAAGCTTTGGAACTGACATGCATGAGAAGAAGAAAAAAATCAATCATGTAATTTCTGAAAGCTGATTCAAACAAATAAATCAGCAACCGTACAATCATCATCAATCAAGGTAAAATTCATAATAGTAGAATAGTTTCTAAATTTTATTACATAACCTTCAAAAGTTCATTTCTACAATGTAGCCAGTAAATGTGTTAAATGAATCATCACAGCTCTTGATTCATTTTGAAAGCTGTAATTCCTCTCATTGTGTTATGAAATAATAACAAAAGCAATTACGGGGATAAACAGGAGCGAGGACGGATTTGTTTACAGGAAAGCTAGGATGCTACTGTGAGTAGGTCACACACACTCATCTCTGCCAACCACAACAACAGAAAGCTTTTTGTTTGTTTGTTTGTTTGTGTTTTTTGTCCAACCGCTGTCTTTTCACAGGGTGACATCCTAAGTGGAACAGGACAGACAGATGAGATAGAGACCTCCCCGCATTGGCTCTGTGATTATAAATCAACAAATCACACAGATGGAGGTCAGATGAGAACAGAGTTAACTGAAACATCCATTTCACAGTACCTGGTGGGGGTTATGTATAAAAGATGAACGCATTCAGGCTATGGCGGTCGCTGACCTATTTCAGAATGACGGATGCTTGACAGGGCAATAGCAATTTGAAGAGGCTAAAGGTAGCTTGCTTGTCCTTTCTGACTCTTTGAATGTGGTATTTACAATCTAAGCTGAGGTGAAATAGAAAGAGATCAGATAATGCATTCTTTTTTCTCTCTCCCCTCCCTTCCATTCTTATTTAAAGCAGGATAGCCAGCAGCACAAACAATGCCACTAATGCCAGCTTTTGCAGTATAAGCTCCATGTAGTTTTTGCCTTTTTGAAAATGTCAAAATGAAAGGTTAGCACGGCAGAGAAAACAGTCACAAGGATCTGGAACAAAAGCTGGCAGTCGTACCGACGTAAAGAGACAGCGTCTGGATGTTTTGTGGGTGGACTCTGCCCGACATTTATCCACCAACGGAAAACACACAATGATGGCACAATGGCAAATTAAAATAAACACACATCTCGACATTTAAAAAGTGTAGCGTCCTAACAGAAATTCTCGGGTGAGTTCTTGGAACAAAAAAAACATATAGCGACGACACATTTGATAACCGATGACAGCACATTGTGTTGTTTTTTTTCAGTTTTTTTTTACATCTGAACCCACTGTAGCTTTAGAGCCATTTCAGACGATGAGACATTTTCAAAATGTTGAAAAACAAGACAAAACCTTCCCTCCATCAGCTGACAAAAGGGGCAAGAATTCCTGGAAAGCCTTAATAATGTTAGACATGAAGAGTAAGAGACGAGCATCAATCAACAGAAGCATCCTGGGTTAACTTTTTTGGCTCGGCAGCAATCTATATGATTGGTCGCCTTTGGTTCTTGTCATCCTTCACTGTAGAATGATATATGGAGAGCAACAATTGGGTGAGAATGTTTTCTGAAGATAGAGAGCCACAACACAACGGAGGAGAGGATGACAAAGACAGCTTATCGGGAGAATGTCATTTTTGCTTCTTTTTTTTCTTTTTTTTTAAATCCGGGGGAGTGGAGAAGAGAGAAGGCCCTCCATCACATAAATAAATAAGCAACAGCGCAAATGGGTAGATAACTTTTTATGAAATATCAGTTTTGCTATTCTTTTTTTTTTTCTTTTTTTTGCTCCTTGAACAAGAAGCCTGAAATGACTATTTTCTCAAAGCAAAGGAGTAGTGTGTTTTTTTCTTCTTCTAGCCCTAGCATTTAGTCAAGTGCAAAGAAGTCAGTGTTTAGTGGAGGCATATGTATTTTGGCACAGAGTTTCAGTTAAGTGTCAGCTATGCGCACGTGTGCACATACAGCACAGTAGGCATGAGGCTTGGGATGATAAAGCGAACAGAAGCAGAAGATCCTTGATGTCTTTCCATCCATTACAAGAAAAATTCAAAAGATTTGAGGGATTCGTGTGTTTCTGTTGTTGCTGATAAATACTGGAACTGGAAGGAATCCATCCATGAAGTGAATAGCAGTGAGTTTTCTCTAGAGTTAAAACTGACAAAAAGTTATAGAAATTTGTTAAAACTACATAATATTTCAAAATACATGTGGAATCAAGTAAAACTTTATATACGCACTATATTTCTTCTTATCTCTTTTAAAACCTTATTTTTTTTAAATCTTTTTTTCCTTAAATTTATGCATATAAGTGGGATTTTTATTTTTTTCATTATAGCTTCATCTGTATGTATATATGTACAATATGTACTGTTAGATAGGAAGAGAAGTGATAGGGTTTATGTGGAAGTATGTGTCTGTCTTTCAGGGAGAAAAATTTGAATTCATTTATTTACACCATGCTCCGAGAGCCACTTGGGGTCCGGTGTAGACTGAGGCGGGGGTCTGGGGGTATGTACTGGTGCGGGTGGTTGTAAGGTGGAGGCGGGGGAGGCAGTGGGGGCTGGTGGCCGTCGCTGCCGTGTGAACCGTTTGGCGAGCGGACAGGGGTGGACATGGCGGAGTGACTAAGCTGATGGTGGCTGTGGTGATGGTGATGCTGGTAGTGGTGGTGTGTGGGCGTTTGGCTGAGGAAGGCCTCCATGCGTCCATGGCTGCTGTTGTCGAGCATGATGACCTTGACAATTTGCTGACACTGGATGAGCGCCTCAGGCCGCAGGTCAGCCATGCTGACACAGGGCTGGTGGTGCTGCTGGAGGGGGAGATGATGGGCGGGAGTGCTTGCCGCTGACTGCAGCTGCAGGTGCTGTGGTGGAGGCGCAGGCCCTTGGGTTACCCCCTGGGGCCCCTGCTGGAAAAGCACCTCTCCCCGGTGATTAAGAAGGGCCGCGCTCTCGGGGCTCCGAGCCATGCTGCTGCTGAGCTGGTACGTCTGAAGCCTGTTGTGAATTGACACCTAGTTTAGAAAACAGCCAAGAGAACAGCATCAAATGTTATAAAACTGGTTCCTCCTCTACAATCCGTCAAGCCCTCTTTTTCTTTTTTTGTGGGGGGAGTGAACGCACAGCACACACACACACACACACACACACACACACACGGGGCATGCGTGGGGGCTTAGGTGTTAAGGATCGGTGGAGGTGTAAAATTCTGTGACTACAATATTCTCCCCTCCCTCCACCCCCACAGGTACTGGGAACAGTGCTGGATGCTGGGAACACCAGTGTGTGTGACTGGCGTCATTGGTAATAGTGGTGGGGAATGGGGATAAGAACGATGCTAGAGGACGGTCCCGGTGGTTCCAAAGGGGACACTGAGGGCCCCCGTGTCTCCCTTCCAAACCACTGTGTGGCACTACGGTGACAGCGAACACGAGGAGACTTGTGGGTCGAGGTAAGCAGAACATAGACCAAGGTCATACGAAGAAGAGGGAGAGGTGGAAGGAGAGGAGGAGAGGAAGTGAGCAGAGTGACAACCACAGACGTCCACAGGCAACAATCAATTAGAATGCAAACCTCCAGATGTCCCATTTGTTTCAGCACTCTGATTTCTATAGGCAGTTTCCCTCAGCTTTTTCCCCCTTTATCTCTCTTCCTTTACTATCTTTTTTTATGCAGCCTACTTACAGAATTGTATAACGTCTCAGAGTTTCAGAAATGTGTATCTCCGAAAACATATGGCAAGAAATTCAAGGAACTGAGCACAATCTGAAATGCACACTGTGTACGGTGGAGATAATTAATGCAAAAAGTACCCCGATGGTGTATTTATATAAATCTAACATTTGAGCGTGGAAGTCGGGTGGACTGCTAGACGAGTCTTCAGTGATAGTTCTCTAGGGGTCTTAAAGGACATTGAAAGCTCTTATTTGGATGTTGGCT
This sequence comes from Aulonocara stuartgranti, assembly GCF_965226115.1. NCBI lineage: Eukaryota > Metazoa > Chordata > Actinopteri > Cichliformes > Cichlidae > Aulonocara > Aulonocara stuartgranti. The sequence goes on from NC_138953.1 coordinate 29,010,087, forward strand.
CCCTTTTGTTTTGTTCTGTGTCAAGATGATCCCACACTGCTTCAACAATGTTAAGGTTCAGGCAGTGGGGAGACCAATCCATGACTAAGAGTTCCATCATGTGATTTTTCAATCAGATATGCTTTAAATGCATTGGCTGTGTTTGGGATGACTGTCATACTGAAGCTATATATGAAAATGAACCTGTATGCCAATGAGACACATTTCAGAAGGTATTGCATGCTGAATCAAAATCTGGAGATCCCCAACACCACTAGCTGAAATGCAGCCCCAGACAAATTACAGAACCTCCAGCATATTTCACATGCAGAAAGTCACTGTTATGTCTGTCTCCTAACCTAGCTACATAGTAACTGGACTGGCGCTGCTTTGTACAACTTGCCTCATTCACACCAGCACCTTTTTCTACACATGTGCTTTCTGTCTAACAGTTGCACAATTCTGTCAGGTCCTTTTTCTCAAATATTTTTTCTGGACACGCTACGGTATATCCCACGTTTTTGGCAAAAATTACTTTGGGAATCACTGCAAAACTTTCTTTTATTGCTCTCCAGGGGATAAAAGGCATATGATATGATTTGAATTTTTCATGGATTCAGCTAAAGAACAAAGAACAAATTATGCTTTGACAGGCTACAAAGTGCCTAAAGATACCATTTAAAATAGTTTCTTTGCAGAATTGTTTGTTATATGCAGACACAACACTGATTCATTCCTTGAGTTATGTGGTGGAGTTAGGTTTCTGCAAAATATAAAGAAATAAAGTATAACTCAAGACTTTTATCACAGTACATAGTCTCCTACATGGAAGTGTATAATAGTGTATATTAAGAGTTTGGGACTTTTTACATGTATTTTGAGCTTCTTAACCACAGCACAACTATCTACATATGCTTCCAGTTTTAATGTGTCGATCAGAAAACATTTTACCACCAAACCTCTTCAGAATGCCGGCTGTGTGAATATAATAGTCTTTGAAGTTGAAGTATCTTAAGGTTAGAAAGGTCTTACAGTAGTGTTCGTCCCTTCTTTTAAAGCAGTCGGTGTGACTCTTGTACGAAAGAACTCAATTAACATTTTCTCCTTTTGAATGTGCCAAGAGTCACTTCTTCTTGATGACTTACCATACAGTATCAGTGAGCTCTAAATCACTTCAGATAAAGAGTGAAGGATTTAAATGACTTTCTTGTGCCTTTCAAAAGTTTTTTTTCTCAGTAAAAAATAGATTTGTTTAACAGATGGTCCAAATTAGTCAAGAATCACAAAAAGCTCATTAGTTTAAGCCCAAAAGGATGCCTTCACATGTATCTGTACTAAGCACAAGTTTGTCTTTGGGCTCTAAAGCCATTATTTTGCAGCAGGTGTAATTAGAGATTTGGATTTTTACATCTGGTTCTTCTACACTCAACAAGTCCAGCAGCTTGGCGCAAAAGCAATAAGAGGTGGAAAAAAAGTCTTATAGAGTAACAAATCCAAAACTTTTGGCTCAGATCAGCATCAGTAGCCCTGCGTCAGACTGGTAATCTGTTCAGGGTATACCCTGCTTCTCGCTCTATGTATCATACAAAGACTTGCATATAAAAGCACTCAATGGAACACTATCAGACATAGGTCCTCTCAGACCTCAACATTACTGAAGCAGTGGGGGATCATCTTGACAGAAAATAGAACAAAAGCCAGTCAAAATCCAAAGAAGAGTTCTGAATATCCTTCAAGAAGCCTGGAGAACTATTCCCGAAGACTACTTAAAGAAATGACAACAAAGCTTACCTAAGAGAGTTCAGGCTGTGTTGAAGAATAAATGTGTTCATCTAAAATATTGACTTTCAAGCACGTTAGACACAAACTTTTTGACTTATATGTTAGGTTTCCGTTTATTTTTGCACATGTTTAAATAAATCTTCACACCTATTTGCCATGTTCCTTGCAAAATATGAAGAAATAAAGGGTGGCTCAAGACCTGTGCACAGCACTGAATAAACTTTTTCTCGAAATCTTAAAGGCTCTGACAACAACAGGATTTTAAAAACAACTAACGGCCATTTTGTAACAACACAGTCGGCTTGTTGTCACTGCTCTGAGGCAGATAGTAACGTTAGAATCTCATCACCTTATCAAATCTAAGATTAAAAGCTTGCCGCAGGATTTGGTATCCTTAGATTTCTGCCTCTAGTATAAAGAGGCTTTTTTGGAGTGGACCCTCCTGGTTTTTGAGATAAATGTGTTTGGACAGCTAGTGGCTCCCCACCAGCCGCTGACATTTAGGCTACTGTAGGCTGGATGGCAGAGAGCAAGATGGCTGGTGAAGGTAGTTCAGACAACCATGAAGATTGACCCGAGGTAGAACTGACCTGAGGCACACAAATGAAAAAAGAAATGGAACGAGAATGACCTGAAGCCAACCCTGTGCAAAGAAATGATGAAAAAAATACATTGTTGGGATTGGAGTATGTCCAAATTTACTACAGCTAAAATCTTAGTCTTATAATTTGATTTGCACTCTAATTTTTTCTTGCTAGTTTGTCGAATGGCTTTTGTATCACAAGCACTCTGGAATCTATAACGCCAATGATGTGACTGCACATGTTTTCAAATTAAAGCCGATAATAGTTCATTATTATGACTATGAAGCATCTGATAGAACTTATGAATTATATTTGCTTGAGCCATCACCTGAGCAAAAGACATACAGTGTAACATATACCAGTGGCTGTGTGGAATTAAACAGCCACTGAATGTCAAATTGACCCCGTGTATTTGGCTTTTCAATCCAAGCCTAAACTCCAGAGCCACAAAAAACAGAGGCTAATAAAGGTCACCTGATGCTTCAAGGATACACATACTGTGTAGTTCCATTTCCTGTGTTTCTTGCACAAAATGTTCACACGAGAGGTCCCCCTCCCCCCAGAGGTCTGGCAAAAGGGTGGGGAGGCGACCATTCCAGGTCAAATGAGCGTTAAAATTATCCGCCTGCATGCTGCTGTGTTAATTAAGGTCTCAATGCTGCATGCGGGTACACACACAGTAAATGCATTTCACACATGTCCTCAGCTTTCCCCAGCCTTTTTTTTTCTTCGTTTTCTTGAAAGGCCCCAAAGGAGTCACAATTTTTGCCTGAGCTTGCGAAACTAATTACAACCTATTTCTTTTTTTTGGCTTCCAGATCATATTTAAGCCTGATGCGTTTTCAGCGTGAGGACAACCTGCTCTGACCGCTGTGAGTGTATTAATTCTCCCGAGCCATCATATTTAATTTTTACACGACAAAGGAGTCCTTTTATCTAATATTTTGTTTGATTGGGTTACCTCACATGCCCGCTGCACATTACCCAGCAGCACTCGTTCTCTCACGCACTCTTCACCCACACTTGCTTGACGCTTCTAATCCTAAAGATACTCCTGAGTTTATCTTGTCCTACCTCGATACTGCCACTGCAAAGACTCTCACTGCACTCACTTACCTGTTGTTTGGGACATAAGCCTATTATTAGGCACTTACCTCTACTGCATTGTGTCCACTTCTGTCATCTATCTCCTGGTGTCCTGCAGGGGGGAAAACAGAAGGGAAAAAGGGACAAAGGTGGTGGCAAAATCACTCTTTTTTTCCAAGATAAAGATAAGGAATTTTAGACTTGCTTGAAGCAAGCAAGCAATCAATCATTATGCAGAAGAACTTCTAGAAGCAAGTGAAAATTCAGTAAACCCCTCTCTAAAAAGCAAATGTACAATCAGAGCTTAGCATCAGTGACTTTTCATGGCAGGCTCTTGAAATCTCAAGGAATGGCATAAACAGCATAGTTTAAGGATGTTTGCTGCTGTAGAGGTAGTCTATAAACACCATTAACTTTACATCAATTGTAGTTATAGTCCGTGATGCTGCCACATCAGAATTTATTCTTTTTATTTGAGTTGGGGAAGCTACCCTCCACAAAAAGCCAAAACTATCACTTATCCTCTCTTGCAAGATAGGAAAAATGTTAACAAAGTATAAATTTAACCTGTTACAAGTAATGCTAACCCTCCAAGTCATCACTGTGTTAAAATGAAACAGTCTGCTCTCCTGTGTCTTTATCATAATGCCATGCATGCAATTAGTTAGCCTCACACATTAAGAAAATGCTACTGATGTCAAGCTCTCTTATGAGGACAAATGACATAAACACAAGATACCAGTAATGAAAATCATTCACCTAGAAATACCATCACACTCACAACTGCATTCATGCAACTTTAAAGCTTTACTAATGGAACAAATGTGTCTATCTTCAAGCTTGGATGCAGCATAGTACAAGAATGCTAAGGAAGGAAGGAAACAAGTGCTCCAGTTCAGAATGAGTGTAAGGAACTTCCAGAGATAATGTCTCCTGTGTTTTGGTGTTGCAGTTATTGAATTTGAACTCAAAGATGTGAAATATCCTATGGCTTGCAGTTATTGGGATGGCTATAGAACACAGGCTGTCCCTCTCTCCCTTCTGTGTACTTATGATTCAAACACACTCACAGAGCCTCACATACTGAACTGCTGTCCAGAAGCCACCTTGTAACCTCATTCAGAAGAGTGCCCAATAAAACAGTGTTTATTATCATATGTCTTTAGCATCAGCATTTTGGGAGAAGCATGAATAGACGATAAGAAGATTTTGGTTATACAACCTTATGTGTTCATGACAAATAAAAGTTTATTTTTAAAATTACTTAAAAATGAATGCAAAACTTTTACATGGTTTTAGGCTACTTTTTAGGATCTACTGCTGGATCTAGTAACAGCATAGTCGTACCTGGGTCAGTTACCCAGTGTTTTTGTGTTATTAAAAGGCTTTGATTTCATTAGTTTCATTCTAGTCTCTTGTTTTCTGTTTCTGTGCTCTGTGTTCCTTGTTCCCTGTGTCTCCTCAGTCAGTGTCAAGTCTGTGTCTTCGTGGATATCTCTTGTTTCCCGTTTTACTTTGATAGCCTTGTGTCCTGTGTTCAGTGTTTTGAGTTTTGCTTTCCCTCTGTCTTATTATGTCTGATTAGTCCCAGCTGTATTTCCACCTGTTCCCCATCCTCTCGTCATCCCGCCTGTGTATTTTAGTCCTCAGTCTTCCGCTTGTTGCCGTGTTGTACCACGCCATCTGCTGTGCGGGTTTCTTTGTGTTTCCGGTTTCCATTGCTCTGAGTTCATTGTTCCTAGTTTTCCAGTGTTTCAGTTCTTAGTTCCTGGTTTAGTTTAATTTGTCCTGAGTTTATCTTTCGAGTGTCTGCACAGTGCAATACAGCTGCTTCTTTAAGTTCACCCTTCTATTTGGGTCCTCATCCTGTCCGCCACAGCACCAAACCGTGACAAGTGGCAACAACCTTGACAGATACACTCACTAGCCACTTTATTAGATACACCTTGCTAAGTTCCAATTTTGATTCTGTTTTGCCTGCAGAGCTGCCTAAATACTCAGTGGCACAGATTCAGCAGGGGCTGGAAACTTTGGTCCATATTGACATAATAGCATCACACAGTTGTTGCAGATTTGTTGGCTGCACATGCATGATGAGATTTTCATCGCAAAAGCGACCTATTTTTTGATCTCTGGTGAATGTAACTAGTAAGCTGTGAAAGAGAGAAGTAGAAGTGAGAAGCCCAGTTTAGTTTACTTTGAGAAAGACATTGTTTGAAAGACTATACCCCATTTCATGTGACTTTGGAGGACTAGTAACTACACCTGAAACTAGGCGAGGCTTAGCTAAAGGTGATTTTTGCGCATTTACAGTCTTTACAAGCATTGTACACATCTTAAATTACACAGTGTTCTTGATGTTAAATGCTACAGGTAGTGCCTAGTTTTTGAAGATATGATCAAGTTCATAAAAACAGCAGCAGGTAAACAAATTAACAGCGCAGTTGGTGTCTCTCCAGTGGGATTCAATAAGCAACAGTATGCACACACACACACACACACCTGATGGGGAGCCCTGTTTACCGCGAAGCTCTAGCTGTGTGCCGTTGTTCTTTACCGAGTGTGTCTTGGCTCCCTGCTGCTTTTCCAGCTCCCCTGCAGAGAGCAGAAAACAAAAATGATCATCCTCATAATCACCATGACAGAGAGAGAAAGGAAGTTGATAGATTGGTGGATGATGATGGGTAAGAGCAACAAAATTAACCAGGAAATGTTTTTCCTTCAAAAGCGAGCACACACACATACACACTCATGCACATTTCTCCCACCCACTCTCTTCTCCAGTCTCAACACACACCTCTTCATCTCGCTAATTAAACTTCACACTTGATGGTAATTGCATGTCATTTCCAATCATCATGACTAAATGTTGTTTTGTTTCCAACACAACACTGCATTCTAATTTTGATGCTGAGCCACAAAACTGCCAGGTGAGACTTTGAGGGTGCGGTACAACATGTCCGCATTCTGAGACTAAGAGATAAACGGAAAGGGGGGAAAAAAAGTAAGCTCAAGTTCCATCGATAGAAAACTAAAAATATAAATAACAGTCTTTATTTGAACTGAATCAGTAATTTACTTGGATGTTTCTTGTAAAGTCACATGTGCAATACAACATCTACCATGACTGATGAAAAATCCAACAATAAAACGATTGCTTGGTTTGAAATGTAGTTGTACTTTCAATAAAATTATTATAGTGGCTATAATTATGTTTTTTTTTTCATTACTAAACATTATTAAAACACTATGGCTCATTACCAAAGCATTATGATTTTAATATGCACTTTTCCGTATTAAAGAGGGAAAATGTCCATAATGTAAAGTTGGATTAACACGCAGGACTATTCCCTGTTATCAATGTCAGTGATCTGTGTAACTTTAGTTAAACCCTGGAAAGACCAGTCTCAGTATTGACTGTACAGCAGTTGGACCAACCAAACTTAAGCCCAGCTGTTTTAGGCGAATGCATGCCTGGCATAACAACATCTCAACAGTGCCTAGCAGCATGCATTGAGAAGATACTATAGTTAACAATCTCTCACTGTCTTTAATAATAATTTGCTGTTAGCCAAACAGCTGTTAATAGTTTTGCTGCTTTTGCCAATTTGCTTTAAGGGGGGTGTTGTGCATTCAGAAATGCTCTTTTGGATACCTTGATTGTAACAAGTTACTGTTGCCTCTCCTCTGACCTCTGTCATCTTCACCACATCTGCACGTATTGAGTTGCCACTTGTTTGGCTTGATATATATCTGTGTACCTAAGATGTACCGAAGGTGGTTGGTGAGTATAAGTAAGAAAAAGCTAAAACTAAAAAAAAAAAAGAAAAAAAGAAAAAGAAATTTTGAGTGTGCTAATGTACCTGCTGCCATTTGAGTTGTCAGCAGTTAACAGGATGTAACAGGATGATGATTTATGATGAACCATCAGATAATAAGAATTTTTTTTCTGGACGTTGCAAAAGTATTGGGAGCTTAATGTAAGTACCTCTAGCTAGATAAAGAGACAGTGAAAAGATATCAGGGACATTTTATTTTTAAAGGCCACAGCAGTAGGCATAAATTGAGCTACTCAGGGAGCCTCAGGATAATGAATTATATATAAAAACTGTCATGTTTTATAAGCCTTGAAAGTCAGCTTTAATATTTTTTAAGGTTTTATTTTGACAGTCAAGTATAATTTGGCTAAAATTATTGGAAAGGTAAAAAAACATGCAGAGTATGAATCGGACTATTGGAAAAGTGTTCAAATGTCATTTTTATTATGAAGTGGATTTCATTTTGAAAGAACAGAACATGTAAATTCATTTTGTTTATATAATAGTGGTCATAACAGGAACCACTAATGCAGCCGCTACCTTTTTTTTTTTATCCCTTTTGAGCTTTCGTTTTGAAAGTCCTGAAAATCCAGTGGTATTTACAAGCCCTGATAAGCAGTTTTTCATTTGAAAGTCTAGCAAAATTCCTGTAAAACCTGTCAGTCAATAATACTTTGACTAAAATTGATCTTACAGTGAACAACAGTTGTGATGAATTGCATCAAAGCATCAATAAAAACAGGACACACCGATCCCCACTGGATCAGCCATGATGAGTTTTAAATTGAGAGAAAGGGTGACACCAGTCACCAGTTGCTATGGTGACTAAAGCTTGTAAAAAGAACAGGAGGTGTGAGCCTACTGTCCAAACAACTGAGAGAAACAATGGAAGTGGGTCTCGAAGAAAAGTTACAAGTGATATCGGAAAAATTGATTCATCACGAGTGCCAGAGACTTCCCAAGTATAAAATACAAAAGTTTCACATTTTATTGTGAAATTCCAAAACCTGTTTTATATTTATTGGCTATAAGCAAGGTGGTGGGAAAAGGCTGGGCTTTAATGGCATTTGTGAAAGTAAGTATTTTCTAGGCGATATCTCTACACTGTTCTGTTTTAAATCTAATTCTTTATGAAACTTAAATTGCTCCTGTGGAAAAAAATCCAAAGCCTTGTAATCCAAAAAAACTTTGAATTATAAATATGGAAATCTATATGACAAATTGTTATCAAAAGCCAGAGCCCACTATTCTCACTGGAGCTGTGGATCTTGGTATAACTTCTGTGGGAGGTTCTCAAAGCTGAAGGATGTCAAAATGTTAGGTGGAATAATAATAGCAATAATAATAATAAGAAGATAAAATCTGACAGCTAATAAATAGTGAGCTTTAATGCCAATCAGTAAGAATAATAATGAGAAGAAGAAGAAGCAGCAAAAATCTGAAGAATAATAAGCCTGCATGCTTAATGCTGTTGCACTGGCACGCTCAGTCGGTGTAACTATTAGCTCGGGCTTAAAATTCTGTGTACAGTAATTTGGTTTAAACTGTGGCGAAACTAAGAGATTCTGTGGTGGCAAAGAATTACGACAATATTTAATTTACCTTTATTAAAAACAGCAGCGAGAGGGGAAAGAAATTCAAAGAGGGAAACTCGAAACAGAAGTGAGCTTGCCGCAGGCCTGTTTACTAATCTGCTGACAAAATCAAGCCCCTTGGAGGAAAACGATGGGAAGTTTGTCTGTTCAGGTGACAGCTCTTCCTTGTTTTCAAAATGTTTATCTATCACCACCTGAGAAAAAAGTTTGCCTTTGCAAATATAATAAATGTGTCCCAACATCCACTCTCTTATGTTTTAGCACAAGTTATTCCAGCCTTTACACAGCTCCAAGAGAAAAATAATTTCCTTCTGTCAACACCTGCCTATCTCCGTATGTTGTTGCCTGCTCCCCCTTGGCTGCAGGGCCTCCCGCTCTATCGAGGGTAAGGCAACTGCATCAAAACCCAGCAGGGATCCTCTCTTTGAAGCCCACTGGCAGAAGCTAGGCTGCGGACACACTTAGGTTGTCCATGTGTTGCAGTGACTCATTGTCTAGAGAATTTCAGGCGCGCACAAGTCCGAGCAAGTCAGATGCCTGGCTGCTTTGAGGAGCCCTGACCTATTTTCACCTCCGTATCATTGCCCCCCTGCAGTGTGCTTGAGCTGCAGTGCATCAGAAGGTTTTTTTTTCTTTCAAAACTCAGTCTGAAACCACACAGATGGGACACAGACAAGTAGTTTGCGCATAATACCAAAAAGAAAAAAGAAAAATGAAAAAAAAAAGACATATTGATTCTCACATCTAAGAAGATCTCTAACACCCCAAGATATGACATTATTGATTTGGTGCAAAATGTAATAGCATTTGACCCTTCTTCAGTTGTAGGGAGTATTGCTACAAAAGGAATAGACACAAAGTTGACGATTATACTCAAACGCTCAACATCATTCCAAGTAAAAACAACAATTATTGTTGTCAAATTATATCAATTCTATAATTTGATATGGACAATTTAGAAAGATTCTCACACTCGATGCGTATCTGTTCCATCTCCGTCACTTCTGCGATTGATTCCTTTAGGTCTTCCACAAACTTGAGCAGCTCCTCGGCACTTTGAGCACAGAAGTTTAATACCTGCTTCTTGTCTGATCCGAATGGTGAGAGGATGGTGATTCCATGGGGGTAGTCTGCGGAGTACATTAAACTGTTGAGTGAAAGGCATATCTAAACTACTTTCCTGGGTGTCTTAGTTACAAGTGTGATCATAAAAAGACTTCTAAAGGTCACTCTGAGCTGCAAACTTGGGCTTGCTTGCAAAAATGTCATGCAGCATGTATTGAATGGGACTGGGAGAATGACATTTCCAGAAATTGAAATGCAAGATTGGAATAAAACCGATAATAGTTCGATGCTGTCAGAAAAAAATAAAAAGACTATTGTGCTTAAAATAAGCCCTTTAAGATAAAGCAACAAATTATACAGTCCTTGTTCGCTTCGAATTTCGACAGATATTTTTTTCTCTGTGCAAGCTTGGAAATGGTAGATTTTAGCAATGACTTAAGGAGATATCAAGAGGGGATTTTTTTTCATACCAGCATTGTGACTTACATTCATTTTCAAAAAGGTGAAACTGCATGCCAAGTAGTCCCATGGCTTTGCAGAAAGTGTAGGCCGCGGAGCTCTTCTTCTTTGGACAAAGCTTCAAGATCTGTAGAAATAAACAACATCATGAGCCTTGTAGTAAAATGTTTGAATGACAGAACTGCCTATTTAATTCCTTGTTCCATGTTCTGAACACTTCCAAAAATCTTGCCAGAGATTTCCATATCGCATAACAACATCAAAGGCAGTTGCGAAAGAACAAACTATTTGAGCATTTAAAAACATCTGTCACAGGCTGGGTCTCTGACCCAGCATTTTGTGTTTTATTTTGTAATTTTTGAAGCTTTCATGTTAGTTTGGTATTGTTCTTATTTAGGGGTCAGTGGAGGTTTAGGTTAGTGATTGTTTATCATCTGTCTCGTTGGTTTCTGTGTTTGGTTCCTTGTCTAGTCTGTCATGTGTGTTAGGCCTGTTAAGCTTGTGTTGTCGTGTCTAAGTCTGCATGTTTCCTGTTTTATTTTGAAAAGGGTCTTGTGTTCTGTGTTCATGTGGTTAGTTTTACTCTTTCCTGTGCATCATTATGTATATCCAAGTCAGCTGTTTCCTCGTGTGTCTCCACTTCCCCTGATCGCCTCGTGTGTATTTAAGTCCTCTGTTTTCTGAATGTCATTGTCAGGTCGTCTGTTATCCCCACCATTGTTTTAGTCATAGAACTTCATAGTGTTTGTTTCTTAGTGTTTTTTAGTTTGCTTAGGGTTCCATGTTTAACTCCTGCTATCATCCAAATAAAGGATCGCTTTCTGTTTAAACCTGCAACTCCTCGACCACATCTGCTTTTGGGTCCTGTTTCAAAAAACACACTGGCGCACCCCGCCGTGACAACATTGAGAGCGGATAGTCAATACTAATGTACACTACAACCTTCCAAGTGTTTCAGATTGCGCGCCAGTGCTTATATCAGGATATATCGTGGCTGTTATGGAGCTCCTTTTTTTTTTCCACTGAATGACCTTCCAGATAGAGAAAGATGAGGCATATCTGTTTTCCAGCACTACTGTGAGGCATAATTTACCAGGAAAGGCGTATTAAACCAATACATCACATTGGCACTTTAAACACTTCTTGACATTTTCAAGCTGCTGTAACAGGGGCCAAATTCAAAGAGAAGTCCCCTTCACTTTCATCCCGTAGTGAAAAATTTTCAAAGACAACTTCTGTCCCGCTTTCAAAGCTGTCACGAGAAGACATCCTTGCGAAATATATCGCTCCGCTAACTTTTAGTGCCAAATGAACAGAATTGCACTGTGATGTTGGACAATAGCTTCTTTAGTCTTTTACTTCAAATTTGAGTTTTAACAACCTCTCCTGCAGGTCCCAATTACTTTTATGCCTCCATAGAAAGTGAAGTAATATGGCTATGCTGCTTTTTGCCTTTCCTGTATGTTGTGGCATTTGACATAATTATGAGGTCAGTTAAATACATTGGATAGATAACTCCTATGCGCCTCTTAATGAGAACATTATGTCCAACATTTAAACCTTTGATAATTCCCACATCTATATAACTTTGGATCAAATGAGCAGCTAATCTGTGCTGTCCTCAAGTGAAATGAAACTATATTACCATCCTTTAAAGCAGCTCTGTAGAGGACAGATCTTTGATTATTATTATTTGCTTACTATAATTAAAAGAAATGCCTGGAGATGCCAGAGTTATGAAATAACATAAAAAAGACAAGCACTGCGAAAAGCTGGACCCAAAGTAAGAATTGTTGGACTGCAGCTGTCATAACTAAATAAGCAACTTCAAAGTGTGATTGTGTGCAGAAGAAGGAAAAAGAAACTCTCAGGATGAAAACAGTATTTTTATACTGAATATCTCATAATGATTGTCAATTTAATAAAGTGTAAGGCTTTTCGTCTACTTACCACAAGGAGATCATTGAAGAGGAAGACTTCTCGCTGGTGTGCTGCTTGTTTTTGGGCCTTGTTGACGTCTGTCACCTCAAAAAGTCGACTACAGCACACTAGTCTTCTATGAGGGACGGAGAGAACCTGAATATGAACACAAAGGGAGACCCAGCCTCAAAAATCATATTACAGACATTGATGGGATGCTTTAAAATAATTCAAAAATCCAGATAAAGAGAAGTAAAAAACCTAAATCAACATTTCCTCCCAAAGCTAGGAGATACAAGACTGGTGCAGTAGAAAAAACTCCATTAAGCACAAAATGAGACAACTTAGTGTGACATGGACACTTATTTCTTAGTCTTAAGAGTACTTTAAAATGGTAATTTATAGCAACAGCTAAGAGAGAGAATGGTTATAAAGCTTAAGAACAAAATCTGTGCCCTCTTGAGGAGAACATTTCTACAAATCCAGGTTTACATTTTAGGATTCTTTACTTAGGTTTGGTCTGTCTGATGTTCAGCGTTCCCTCTTGGCAAAGACGAATCCCGGCTTAATATGACAATAAAATAAAACAAAACACCAAAAGCAAATATATTTTGTATTATCTTATCTAGCGCATATCTTTGCAATGCATTGTTTGTGAGAGCGAGCTGTTGGCGTCTTTGCACCAGTCCAAACAAAACTGCTTTTTATTGCTAGTGGGATTATAACAGGTTTCTTAAAAATAAAAGATGAAGAAGACAAGAGGAAGATTCACTTTCTGTGTTCCAAATGTCATATTTCGAGCATTTGTGTTCCTACAGTGATGGTTGTTCTGCTCGATTCTAGTAGCTGTGGTAGTCCTCAAAGAGGGATGTTTTGCCACAGGCTGCTTGTACAAAAAGAAAAAAGAAAAATACGAGTTGTTGCCAAATCCTGTTAGTTTTATTTCTGCAATGTACTTCTTGCTGTTTAGTTACTGGATCCTACATAAGACAAAACTCTATTAGCATAGAGGGCAGGCCTGTGCTTACAGGTGTGTTTTTTTTTTATTCAGAAAATGCTCCTTTTGTCTGAAAACATTTGGCATCTCCTCTTCAACTAAGGTGCTTTTTCAAGTTTAAGCAGATTACACTGCAACCCCCCCCCCCCCCCCCCCCCCAAAAAAAAAAAAGAAACAAAAAACCCCAAAAAAACCCGAAAGAAAACAGACTGCCTTCGGAGGACTGATCTAATCATGTTGTCACCCTTTCACACACACTTGTCTCTGCCTTGTCTGGTCCAGCTTTCTGTGTTCTGCAAAAATCCAAAAAGCAGCAGAGTAGATGTGGAGTTGATCCCTCTTCAGGGTAAAACACAAATATACACAGCCCCTGTGCAATTTTCCCTGTGTGCATTTCAAATTTCCAATGCATGGAGTACACACATAGCCTCTGTCTCCTTTTCTCCTGCTCTCTCATCACTGCAGGGTATACCGACTCGAGCCCAGCCTTCCACAGCCAGCCCGCTTTCTCATTATACTAATGTCAGAAACATGTAAAGACATCATTAGCCTGAAATGCCTCCTGCTCATTCAAAAAAAAAAAAAAAAAGTATTATTAAGAAACAGCTTGACAAGAGATGCCAATATATTTATAGGCAAATGATTGACTTCAAATAAAAAAAATAAAATAAAAACAAATATAAAAAAATATTCACATGTTTAGATATAAAGCTACCTCATCTCATTCATCAAAGGCTCTAATACGGCTTTCATCAAATCATCAATTATTTACTAGCGATACAGAAAAATTCATCATATTTGTGTGCCACTTCCTTCTGGAGTAATAGTAGATAAGGCGTTTAGAATTCAAAGCACAGAGACTGTTGGCTGGGTTATTATTTCAATAGAAGAAACTTTATTTAAGACTCGCTCTTTTTATAGCAGACGGCCGCCATTGGCAGCAACAGTCACTTCCTATCACAACAATCCATCATTGTTGTGGCTTTGACAGCACTCCCTCTGTCATCCTATGGCTACTCATCGATCACTAAGAGACACTTAAAGGCGTAAGCCGGGATAAAAAGGTGGAGGGAATACTTTCAAAGTCAATGTCATTTGGAAGCAACTGCTATAATTGGTGTTGAATTTAAAATTAATTAAAACATGAAGACTCACTCATTTCCTTTTGTGACATGGATGCACCAAGAAAGTTGGACATTTTTTTATCAGGACATAATCAAAACAGATGTGTAAGCACATCTATAAAACCAGAGCATTGGCAGTTTGCTGGTCTGGAGCATTCAGGTGTGTTTTAACATGCCAAGGAAGAAATTTAAGAAAGTTCTTAAAGAAACAAGTGTTGCTGTCCATCAATCTGGGAAGGATTATAAGGCCATTTTCATGCAAATTGAACTCTACAGTGAGAAAGATTATTCACAAGTGAAAAACATTCAAGACAGCGTTTAATGTTCCCAGAGTTGGACATACTAAAAATATTCATCCATTACCAAAGATCAGACCATGCAAGAGAGAAACTGCTCAAAGAAACTGCAAAACGCCAAGAGCTACAGGCTTCAGTTAGCATGTTAAATGTTAAAGTTTAGGGCAAAACAATTCGAAAAAGAGAGAACAAGTATATCTTATATTGAAGGGCTACCTTTACTCTCTAAAGAGAACATGGCAGCATGGCTTTAGTTTGCAGAGATGCATTTAAACAAATCTATAGACAGTACATTGTGTCTATTTCATGCTTTGCCTCTTCAAAATGTGAAACGGACACACATGCAGAAGTTGCATAACTGCATGCAGAAGTTGCATTACCACCAGGGGGAGATAATAAAGGCAAAAAACATATGCAGTGCCTTCCAGGGTCCTCAGTGATCAGAAACAATTTAACTAAGTGGCTAATATATATATACACACATGTAAATTTGTTAATAATGTCTGTTTAAATGCTTTCTTCTGATTATTTTCATGTTGGCTTGAAATTAAATATTTCCCTCTGCTTTTACTACAGCTTACTGCAACTTCTGCATTTGTGTCCTTTTAACAATTCAATAAAAAGTGTATAATGACACGGTGGACCAGCATGATATCTGGTTGCCTTTAAACATACAACACCAAAGTGGAGATGTTTGGCCATAATGCATATCACCATGTCTGGTGAAAACTAAACACAGAATATCAGCACAAACACCTCAAACCAACTGACTAGCACTCTCTTTATTATAGATCATTTTCAGACCTGGTGAGGACATTTTTATTTTATTTTATACTTATATGCATAAAGAATTGAAAAAGGGTGTATTTTATTTTTGCCATGACTGTACTAATGCAACATGGTAACATTGAGCAGGTCAAATCTTTACAACTTTACTCCTCACAGTAGCATGCTAACTTTTGCTAATACAAGTGATTACAAAGCAGAGCTTGGGAACTACATCTGCAGGTTCTTAGTTTCGCTGCCACCCTTTTTGACTGGACAGCAGCTCCAGAAATATGTCTGATAAATTTCATGAGGCATGCTACAATATTTCAGTTGGGACTAAACCGCTAAACCAAACTGCTAGCATGCCCAATGCTATGTCGAGACTTCACTTGGAATAAACTGAACCTGAATTTACTTTTGAAGGAATATCTCAAGTTAACTCTAGTATTTGGG
Organism: Aulonocara stuartgranti; assembly: GCF_965226115.1. NCBI lineage: Eukaryota > Metazoa > Chordata > Actinopteri > Cichliformes > Cichlidae > Aulonocara > Aulonocara stuartgranti. Next base: position 29,026,013 of record NC_138953.1, read on the forward strand.
TGCAATGTTTGAAGTGTTGAATAACCAAGCATACATGAGGAAAAATCTGTCTGTCTTGTCTACATTTCATTAAAAAATAAGACAGGGAGGCCTTCAGCTTTGATCGGATTCAAACAGAAGTCTCTTTATTGTTGCAGCTTTTAAAAAAAAAAACCTTCCAGTGTTACAAGCCAGCACAGACAGTACATTCCTATATGAATCAGTGTAATTAGTCAGTTATAAAGCTAAAGACTGCCTTTCTGTCTGCCAGGTCTACTGCCTTCAGACGTGTTCAGTTTGAAACAGACAAAACTGTACCAAGTGTCTCTGAAGTTGAGTTTTAACTAAAGAACCTCCAGAGTTATGTTCAAATACATATTTCAGTTCATGTGCAATGAGGTTGCATTAAAGTCTTTTAACCTTAAACTGTTAAAAAATGAGTCTAATGATAGCGGTGGTTAATGATGTATCTAGCTCGCGTAATGACCTGAGGTAATGATTGAGCTGCTGATGAGACATTTAATGACTAATAAATGTGCTCTGTTAAAGCCACTAAGGCTAGGTGATAGTGATAAGAGCTTGACTAATGAGCGAGTGACTTGGCATGGAGTTAACAAGTGTGTCTTTCTGTGTGCGTACGCAGTCATATTCACATTTGGCAATCAGTTCAGTGACTACATTATGTGTCATTTTTGTGTAAAGTCACTCATCTTTGAGAGAATTAATCCAACTAAAAAAAAAAACAGAATCTATAGCAAGCGTTCTCAGATATATTAGTGTGTCCTTACTGTTTTCATGCCTACGATGGACTGCTCAACCTTGGAAACGTAGGTGACATGGTCTTCGTTGGAGCGCAGCTCTCTCTGTTGTATTCTTTCATAGATTCCCACCACCATGTCTCTGGGGATATCTGCTCCATCATCCACACCTAAGACAGGAAGAGGCTGATTACTCATAAATACACACACGCTTTACAACACGGTTGCTTTACAGGATATGGAGTCATTGCTTTTTTTTTAACAGTGGCAGATGAACAAAAAGTGTGTCAACGCTGGCATAAATATAAATAGCAAAAAATGCAACTACTTTGTGTGCATGCTACATTTCTTTGTTCTGCTTCTTCATTTGATTTGTGCAAAAATTGGAAAAATGAATAGCGCTTCCTCGCTCTGTCCCCTCATGTGTCCTTCTGACGCTTTCTTTTTTCCTTTCATCGTCTCCATTAAGTAATGACAGAAAGCCCTGTGAAAGGAGGTTAATTGGCAAGCGAAAGGTTAAGACCCAGCCTCATCTCTTGGAAGATTTTCTGTCTGGAACACAGTGCAGTTCAAGGCCGTGACATTTTGGAGCAGGTAAAGCTGCATGTCATTAGGCTGAAAGGTTGCCCTCGAGATGCTCCCCATTATATCGATACAGCTGCACCGCACTGTGTGGTACATTGAACCTTCAATGGGGCAGGATGTGTTTGGAGAAAATGAAGCTGCCACAAGTGACGGCGGTGTCAGTGAGGCACCCGGGGACACCGCTGAGACATCACTGCACATAATGGAGTCAGGGGGAGAGAAAGAGATGACCAGAGGGAAAAGTGCGTAAACTGTCACATTAATAAGCAGCATTTTTTTTGCTGTTAATTGTCTCGTGTTCTCTCTTTTTCTTTGCCACTTTTTAGGATTTTAAATAGTGTTTTTAGCCTTGCTCGCAGCAACCACTTTGAGCCAATCCGGAGTAGCTCAATAACAATTAAATTGATTGAAATGACATTATGTGTACTTTTTTTAATAGTAGTTTTTTTTTTTTAAATGCACTTTAAAAAATAAAGCCAAGGTGGACGTAGCTTAGACCTGCTTTCTATGCAAAGGCTACCAGATGGTGATAGTTATGACAGTGAAATTACTTTTGGTCATATAAATGTCTATGGGAAAACAGCTATCTGACTTGATCACTATATGATCATCATGACACATAAACCCAGCATTAAAGTGTTTAAATGCTGAGTTTATGTGTCATGATGATCAAAAAATGTAATTCTGTTTTGTAAATCTTGGTCACACTATGTCTTAAAATGGAAGGTTTTCTGTGGTATAAAACCACATGTTCAATGGCTAACGACTTGTCAGACTTTTTACGGTTTATCATCATCATGAAGATGTCAGCATTCTGTTAACACAGCCTTAGAGAGGTGCAAGTATGTAGACTCATACCCGACCCAGACTCCAGGAGTACAGGACAGGAAGTTATTAGTGTTTTTCTGCAAGAGAAAGCAATGCACCACTTTGTAAATAGAGACCGTAGGACAACAACAAACGCTAAATGATTCGGAATGACAAAATACTTTGGTTAATGTGGTTAACAGGGTATGAACATTCTTCAACGAGAACTGAAGGTGAGATTTTCAGTGTTAATCATCTCTGTCAATAGAAATGTGCTAGCTAACCTCAAGGGCTAGAGTGTTTACAGTTGCTTAGCAACTGTAAACACCATAAGCTGATCCAGACAAACCAGTACACATTAGAGGCACTTGTTGTTGTTTTGTGGCCACTATTACCCTAAGCCTCTAATTTCTTTCTTTCTCTCTTTTCTTTGTGAAGAGTGCTCACGTAATCATAATTTTAATCACCCAGAATTAAATATCAGATATGTCACAGATGAGTCAGTGAACAGTTTAGGAGGCTTAAATGAGTGATTCTTATATCAGATATCCTGGGACGAACATCAGTACTGACCACAGTCCTGAACTAAATTTCTCTCCTGAAATTCCTTTAGTCCGAGTCTGACATTACTCATGTTTCCCTTGCAACTCTTTATCTTGTTTTGTGCTCATCATCCTCAAGCTTAAATCTGGCTTTTCATGAGGTGTACTGATTAATGCCAGCCCTCTACAAGAACTTAAGGGAAATGCATGTGCTCTAAAAATACGAGGCCATGCACCAAAAAAAAGAGAAAACAGAAAAGAATCCAATAACTAAGATGTTACAGTTTTTCAGTGAGTTGAGTCACTAGATTAATTAGGCGGGTGTATATTGTGTTGCCCTGTTGTGGATTGCTTTAACACTGACAGTCCGTTTTAATTGAGATAATGAATGTTCTATAGTTCTTCATTGCTATTGGTTTCTGGTCCATAATTGCTTTTCACCTTAGCCAATTAGCTGAGTGAACTGCATGTTTTCTTCCATCAATATGTTTGACAGACACAGTGGAAGAGAAAAGAGGAGGAACATAATATAAACAAGTAAAGACAGATGAATAAACAGACAGCGTAATACTGTGACTGAAATCAAAACAAAACAGAAGAATGGATAGGGAGACAAAGAAAAAAACGAGCAGAAGACAAATAGAGCGGCCAAGAGAGAGTGGCGTATCTTAATTTGCATGAGATGTTGAAATTGATTTTCCAACTTAATTTAATTGTGAGGAACAGTCTGGATGAATCTATTAAAGTTGTTCTGCATCGACCTCGGCAATCTCTGATTGATTGCACAGAGTGAGAGCAAAACTATGACGCTCATGTCTCTTTCTCAGCGCTTGCCGAATGAGCATCTGTCTGCATACTGGAGACGAGATTTACAGGTGCTTTCTGTCGGTGCCGCTCTGAGTGACTGTGTAAAGCGAATCAGGCAGGAAGAGAAATGTAACCTAATCTTTATCCCCTGAATTTATGCAGGGAGGTTTGATTGAAACTGTTGGACACTCAGTTCTTCTGAGTCATGTGGGATTGGCTCCACAACAGGAATCTGTACCAGAAGTTACTGGTGAGGCAGAGGATTTAGCAGCTTTCTCATCTAGAGAAATACAAACTTTGCGTGAAAAAAAAAATCTCCTTCTGACTGTTTTAATTTTAGGCCGCATGTAACTCAACTTATGGGATGTTGCTTGTCTCATTCAATGCCCTTGCTCTATAGGCTATATTATATAACGCATAGTGCAACACATAACACAGCATAGATTATAGATTACTGTTCTAGATCTGCACACCCTGCTTGCACTGCATTAGACACCCTTTTATCTTTGGAACTGCCTTAATTCTTCATGGCATTGATTCAACAAGGTGATGGAAACATTTCTCAAGCAACTGCTGCATGTATGGAGGATTAAATCTGCCAAATTCAAAGCAGAAATAAAAAATATGATATAAAAGAATAATAAAATAGTCAAAGTATAAGATGGCAAATTAAAGAAGATTAAAACAAAAGCAATACACACAGTATATTCATAAACTGTACTAACGACATAAAGCTAAAAAGAAAACCGGTGCTTTTTAGTCAACTTTCTTTTTGTGGCCATTATCCTGAGTCTGAAGGAAATTCTTCCTTGTTCCTCCTTGCAAAGACATCAGGTTGGACACAGAAAGCTGAGTATTAGATTTACAACGAGGCCACACTGTCAACTATGCAACTCAAAAACCACCATTCCTCTTCTCAAGCGACCTAAAACATTCACCTACCGGCTTGAGCTGATTATGTCAGGTAATTAATGTCATTATAACTCCCTTAATGCTCATCTTCAGATGCAAGCTGTGCCGTAATGCGACCTCAACGTGACCTTGATGTCCCTTACCTCGTAAATTCCTTATGAAGTCCTCCAACAGCATCTTCCGGTCGGGCTTAATATTCGGGCTGTACATGTCGGTGTTGAGCAGAATGATGGCAAAGGCCAGGATGAAGATGGTGTCTGGATTGTGAAATTGCTGCACCACATCCGGGTTGCACATGCAGTACCGCTGACTGTGGGTGTAAAAGAAAAGGGAAAAACAGGGACAGAAAACAGTAAAACATTACATGTTTTATGTAAGATAGTATAGAATGGGAGTAAAATGAATAAAGTTGGGGGTAAGGATGGTTTATCCATGTAGGAATGACACAGGGTGGGACAGGAAATAGGACATATATAAATATACACAGGAGACACTTTTTAAAACACTGCATGCTATTAAAAATACAACATTAGCATAAGAGTGTCACACTGAAATGAGAGTTATGGCTTTAATTTTGCCGGTGGCTTCACATGAAGCTGTAAGCTGCCCCTCAGCACCAGTGCGTTGGTGAGGTTGTGTGAGCTCTGCTAAAACTCATTTCTCCCACTGGAATGAATACTTATATGGGTCATGCATCACACTAGAAACTGAGGGTGATGTTGCTGACAAAAACAAAGGATTTGACCTTCTTTTTAAGTGTTTCATCCTCTCTGTTACTTGCACTAAGCACCCCAAAATCCTGAAAAGTCAAGTCCTATTCTGCAGTTAATCACTGTCTGACGTTTGTGGGCTTAGTTGGATGAATTTTTTGCAGGTTGTCATTGTGCAGAAGAGAAAATACTTGAATACTGAAATGTGAAATCCCTTACCTAGGCACCTTTTCTGCAAGCAAAGGCTCAGTTTGATTTACTTTCCTAAGTATAAGAAGTGTTGTGCTGGAGTGTAGATTTGTAGATGCCTACACATACATTATATGTGTCTTCCTAGAAGCCTAGAAGGTGGTGTGGTGCAAGAATAACTTCATGGTTAGGTGATGAATAATAGAAAAGAACATCCAACATGTATATGGAAGGCATATATAGATTAGAAAAAGAAGGTGTGTGTAGACCTTGTGGGCTTTCTGTTGAAATATATATATATATATATATATATATATATATATATATATATATATATATATATATGTATATATATATGTACAGTAATCATGAATTAATCACCCCTGCTACAGAGCATTTTTAAGTAAAGATCAGGGGTTAAAGAGCACAGAAAAGGTGCTCTTTAACCCCAATAAATTGTCGAACTGCAATCAGCATTATTCTACAACATAGTTGATAACTGTGTGTGTACAAAGAGTCTGCTAGAACAGTTTGCATTCTGGGAGTAATTTTTAAGGTAGTTAATCCTCCCCTACTTACCCACGTTCTATATAGGCGTGCATGCATGTAGCTTCACGCTTTCTGTGCCAGTTTTGAATGTGCTTTCTAGGGCTCAGTCTCAATGATTACACATGTGCATGTCTAGATATATGTTTGAGTGCCTTAAATGAAATGTTTTGCGTATTTGTGGCATCCCGCATACTGTATTTGCTTTAGTGTGATAATCACAGGGCACACAGATGCTCATTCACATCTCACTGTCTGAAAACCATGACTTGTCAGCAACCAATAATTACACCCTTGTCTGTGAATCCTAATGTTGCACCATGCAGTGAGAAAAACCTCAATTTATGTCGCTTTCTGAGTATGTTGTTACTCTTCACAGATAGGCATGGAAAAATGACTAAGTAAAAAACGAAAATGAGAGGGTAAAATGACATATGATGCTTCTCGCTGAATTGATTTGTCAGTTTTTGGCAATTTAGCTTTTCTTTCAAATTGCCCTGAATGGTGTAATACATCATCATGCGCTCCTTGGGTGGATTTTAGTGCGAAATTATATAAGATGCATGGTCTTCATCGATGAAGACTGTAATATACAGAGCAGATACATAACACAGTGATTACATAGTGAGTAAATATATACAGATATCACACTGTAATACAGGAAGGAAAACATAAACTGAATATATCTGCAGCATTTGGAGATGATTCATATTTGCTCATTCATTAGTAGACTGACGCAGCAGATACTGAGGCTACTGGGTGTTTTTCACTTTTTCCCCTCGCTGTTTTTCACTGCTGCTTCAAATCCCCTTCACTTACTTTTGAGACTTCTCTCTTTCTGTGTGTGTGTGTGTGTGTGTGTGTGTGTGTGTGTGTGTGTGTGTGTGTGTGTGTGTGTGTGTGTGTGTGTGTGTGTGTGTGTGTGTGTGTGTGTGTTGGAGGCATTTCAAAGCCTGGGAGCAAGGGAAGGCAGGCACAGAGAGGCAGTGGCGGTTATGCAACGCTGGATATTTATAAACCATCCTCCCTCCTTCCTTTTTCTCCCCTTCTTCCCTTCCTTTTCTAGTCTCTGTCTCCTTAGCCCCTCCTCCCTCCTACTCTCTCCTGCTCCTGATAGCACGCAGAGCCAGCCTGATGTCCAAACATTAGCAGTGCCAACCTCCCTGCCCACTGCTTATGACAATGCAGCCATGTTTCTTCCTATTGGGAACCTTGACAATTGTGGCAGGTGGTTGTTACTCAAGAGGGGCGATGGCAAACAGTTAGCATTAACACACAGAGCCACAGCTGCACCGCAAATTGTCACCCTGTTGCAAATTGTGGCCACAAATTATACATTGCCTCGCTATTCAGATGGAGGAGTGGATTGTCAATTTTTTAGTTCAGCCACACAGAAGGGAAAGAGTAAAATGTGTTATAATCTTCATGTTCAATTAATGTTCATGTATGGCAATCCAAGACTACTCCGCTTTGTGTGTGCCTGTCTCTTTGCATGCACGAATATAAAAGTTCTCTGACTGAACTGTTATATACTTGTTTTTCTGTCCCCTCTTAACCTTGCTTCTCACCCAAAAAAAGACAACAAATTCACATCTTTGCTTTTCTGTATGGTACTTTCTTTAAGAATATTTCACGATCAAAACACTTGTAAACTGCATGAACTGCATCTTAAAGCATTACAACAACAAGTCTGGCCCTGAAGTAATTTCTTGAGTGATGGTATATAATTTGTTTTTGTTTTTTTAAGCTTGTTCTAGTCACACCTAAAGTTACATTTCAGTGGGGAAAAAATGTTGCCAAATGAGGAAAACATAACATTCAAGATGATAAATATTCATATCCTGCTCTTTTGTTGCCTTTATTCTCTCTTCACAACAATGTTTATGAACATAAATAAATATATTAGCCATACATAACTAAAGCTCTCTGTTTTTTGCTTGCTTCTTCAGTAAGAATTGGAAGTTCATTCATTCCCTAGTGACTCTTTCCCTTCCTACACCTGTTTAGCCATCAGTTTTTATCTGCATGACCATGAAACTTCTCCTTGAATTCAGCAGGTTCATTATTAGGTTGTTATCCTGATTTTGTCAATCAGCATTGGTAGTAAGTAGCTAATGGACTTTAGTCCAGTTAGCTGGATAATAAACACTGTTTCTAGTTGAATTTTTAATATGAAGGGTGACTTACATTTAAACATGATCAAAAGTTTTGACTGCTACATACATAATTGTGCACCAAAATACTGTGACCGAACCCACATGTAAGAGGCAAAATCATCCAGGAAAGTCAGCAGAACATGAGTGAAAATGCAGCCAATATCCAAAGAAAGACCTTCAGAAAAATTGCTTAAAAAAATATTAGAGGCAAAATATAAAGAAATACGGGGTGATGTCTCAAGATTTTTCCACAGAACTCTATTCAGCCTGCATGACTTTTTAGAGCTTAAAAGTCAGTTTTCTTTTCTTTTCTTTCCTTTTTGTTATTTATGTTTTAAAAAAAATTAATAATAAATAAATAGAAAACCTTAAAAATCATTCCAAAAATCCTTCTTTATCATAGAAGAAAAATATGGTTGCATAGTGTAGTAGTCACATTAACTGGACATTTTAAGTTTTGCAGCTTACACTAGAGTTGATACATACATCTTTAACTATACTTTTAGTCTTGTACTTTTGCTTTTGGAGATGTTACAAAATAGCATCCTAACTTAAATACATGACTATGGCTAGATACCTGAATGAGGAGATGTTTAGGGTGCAGTGAATGGAGTTTTAAAGCAAGACGACACAACTTCAGCTATTTCAGTTAATCATGTCATTGTGACATCACTCACACTTCAATTCTTTCAATATCTTTGATTTTCTTTGAGATATATGTATAAATGAAATATCAGATTCTTTGATAACATGTCAAGCCTATTTTCCCCAAATTCCCAGACTCTCCTGTTACTTAGCCTAAAATTGTGTACTTTGTGGAAGCTGAAGTGACAGTTTCTTCTACTACTTTTAAATTCTGATTCAATTTTAAGGAGCTATTGCACAACTACAATTCCATTTTTTTGTTCTATTATTCATGCCCTCCTCTATTCCCCTGACCACACCGACTTATGGATATTGTAGTGTTTATCTTAGTCTGCAATGCCAAGATGATAGATGAGGTATGAAACAAACTTGATAATAATTACATGTAAAACCAGCAGCCGTAACTCTGTGGAAACAGAAGCTGGTGTGCTCCCAATTTAATGGGCATACCGACTGATAAACATTTTCTTAAAAAAAAACAACAACTTATGTTAAAGACTAGCTGTACTGTAAGTACCTGAAGGCCTCGATGAGACGTTCCACCTTCTGGGCTTCCCCCTGGACACGAATGTGGGCCTGAAACTTCCTCAGCGCTTCGTCCAGCTCCATGCCTGAGAAATCCATCTCATCCACCACACAACTGTGAAGCACAGAGAGGCAGCGATGAGATAAGCAAAGAGCATAGGAGATAGGAAAATATATTACAATTTATAGCCAAATTCACTAGAGGTTGAGTAGAGGTTGCCCCTTCACTGGTGAGCTGGATGAACGTGTGGATGAACACCCAAGATAAAGGATGCAAAACTCTCACTCATCTGCTTCCCAGTCACAGCACTACTTTGCTTACTGCAGGTATTAGCCACGCACGGACACCAGGGATAAGACTGGGCCCAGCTATCTTCTCGTGCCACAGCTGCCAAGACACACATATACACACACATATGCACACAATGCCTCAGAGCAGAAAATCCTCCTATTACCTGACAACCCAAACTTAATTACTTTAATTAAAAAAGCAAAATATCCTGTCCAATGAGTTCACGGGAGATAAATACAAGAAGGGCAATTTGAAGGTGAAATGAGGTTTGAAGTGGAAGGTGACTTTGGAAATACCATGGGGCAGGGTTAAAGTTTTCCTAGCTGTGATGTTAGGTTGCCTATTGAGGTACAATTATAATTATTTATCCTGCCCATACCAATTCAAGATTAACTAATTAATTAACTCACACTTAGTGGTTGTAGTGTAGTAGTAGTAGGGATTAAATGCTTTAAAGAGAAAAGATAGCGTTGATAGTAAAATCGTCAATAAATAAAATAAGTAGCGGGGTCATGACATTATCCTTTGCCTCTGATCTTTTCTACTTGCAGTACTGCGGGAAATAGGGAGATGCACAGACACACTCTACATTATGATGGATTACTGTGAACAAAGGGAGTTAATGAGGTGAGTACTTGACTGTGACACATGCTGCTCCAGCAGAAAAGCATCAGATAGCTGAGTCTTCAGTCCTGCCATACACATACAGTATAACACACAGCACTGCAGAGAACAGCAAATTCTGCTCACACCGACAACATCACTTCAGTTCTTGATGTCCAGGCTTTGGGGAGGCCAATCCACGACTCATAGCGTTCCCCTTTGCGTGCGTGCGTGCGTGCGTGCGTGCGTGCATGCGTGTAGTTTTTTCTAACCATGTATGCTTTTACTGCAGTGGCAGTGTGTTTGCGATCATTGTCATGCTGGAAAATGAAGCTGTCGCCAATCAAATGTTAACATTTGTTTTGATAAGACCCATAACACCAATGGATTTACAAGTCAGTGTTAAGTGGTTTAACCAAAAAAACAGCATTCCTACGGAAAAGGTTGGGTAGAAGAAATGGACTGAAAATGGGTTAAAAAGCAGCCAGTCTACAAAGTAAGACAGTTTTCAGTAAACCTGGAGAACTATTTCTAAAGACTACCTTAAAAATGATAAGTCTGGCTCCTTGTAAGCAACATACACAGAAACAATTGCACAGTATTGTGCAAAAGCATTACTAACTGATTTACTGTACATCTCTATCACTACTTACAGCAACACTGCTATCAACTTTATTAATATTAATTCCAATTATTAATTGCAGTAAATCTTGAAATAATTCTGCCAGTCAGCTCATTAGAGCTACTAATAGTGTGTAATGATGTAGAAATTCAAGCCGTACAAGATAAAGAAAAGTTTGTTCTTCTTGTTGACTAACAAGAGAAGCTAGTTTTTTTTAGCAGTGTGTTGCTTCATGCTCCTGTAAAGCACAGAAATAAAGCCCTGGTGTCCTCCCAGGGTACAACATAACCAACCAAGTGTAAATGAACATAAACAGTGAGTGACATCAAAACTTAAGTGATCTCAGGCGAGAGTCTCCAGGTCAAAAGTGTATTTGTGTCCCCTTTGGGCATTTGAACAGAGACTTAGCTGGCTGGTCAAAAGGCTCCAGGATGCTTTGTGACTTCAGTAATTACTTTACTGATGAATTTCGGGACTCAGTCGCTAGTTTCAGATCAAATCAAGATTTAAACTAAAGCAGGGTATGTTTTACTCTTCAGTTGACAGTTTGGTTTCACTCAGGTAACTTCTCGCTTGTCACATCTAGTTTCAAAAAACCAAGACAAATTTGTTCAGCCTGAAGCCTAACAATGAATCTTGGGTGAAACTTAGCTAAGCCTATCATTTATATACAGTTAATCAGTTGAATGTTAAGCATGATTAAAACATTGTTTCTGTTCCTTTTTCAGCAAATAGAAAGAAGCTGTTACAGCCAAAAAGTTGCTATTTTTTCATATATGATGCACTTTTAAGTTATTTCAGACTGTACACAACTGCATTTCCATGGTTACAATGTTGGTTACATCTTTCAGTCTTTCCTTCTGCTTAAATGTACAGCTAAGCAAATAGAATGCATGGTTTTAGAGAGTGCACAGCACAGATTTTTTTCTGACCTTCATTGCTCAATGCTGCATTAATAGAGATAAGTGTAATTATTAATTGCACTAACTAACAGACAGGTCAAATTGTGCATATTGTCAACAAATTATAGCACTTAGAGAAAAATTAAAGGCTCATAAAAGTTAAGCTCATACTATGTGCAGTGAGCCTGGATTGATCGTCTTCTTTATCAACTCGTCGACTGTCAGACCACCCTGATCGCCCTCTTCATGACTCACTTCCTCGCTCCACCACCTCTCTCTCCCTTCTTCCCTGGCTGTCACTCCTTGTTTATGTAATGTCAGACGAGATGCTCTTTAGCCTAAGTACATCAGCCCTCTCCTCCCCTCTTACATCTCTCCCCATACACTCTGGCATAATTACACATCTGCATGGGAAAACACACGCACACATAAAACACAAACACAAACACACACTATCGTTGACTCGCTTGCAGTGCCTCGGAGAGAAATAGACACATCTGTCTGCAGAACGCCACTTAAACTGTACTTTATGTTTACAAAGCTGCGATGGCAGGTATGCATACAAATACATATGAAAATAAAAAGACATAAAAGGCCAGATGGAGCCATATTTTAAGAAGCCAATGAGTAGATGACAGGCTGAAAACAAGATCTCATTTTTCATGCTAAACAAGTACACCGTGTTATCAGTAAATGAGTCCTTGGGGTGTCCATTTTCTGGCACCCAAATCTATAACCACAAATTGACTTAATTGTCTTGAGACACTTTAACTATTGTTGTTTATGCACCAAGAAATGTGAAGGGAATGAGACTTAGTTTGCTTTATGAGGAGAGGAGGGAGATACCATAACCACATATTGATGCAAGGCTAGGTCACATGCACATACTTGAAAAGTCACATGCTTGCAGACACGTGCACACACGCACGCACGCACACACACACACACACACACACACACGCACACAGACTCACATATCCACACCGACTCATTCAGGCTCAGTAAATCACCATGAGTGATTTTCACATTAGACTGCTATCCCTCACCCGCTCTCCTGTGACTGCACACTTTATCAAAAGTGCTCTCGCACACTTTTCACTCTATCACGGCCCTCTTCAACATCACTTTCACCCCGAGTGTTGCTGTTTGAGTGCTGCAGGGAAAATATATATATATACCAATATCACCTGCGCTGAGAATATATCTGTGGTGTGAATTTGAGCTTGAAGCCTTAAGAGCATATTCCTGTTAATAAAATGTCTTTGAAACCATGACGGTATCCGTTTGAGGAAATATGGATATTAGATGAGCATGAGCTGGAATGAACAACTTGGTAGAGTGCTATGGAGTGTTTGTCTGACCTTGCAAAGACTAAGCCCGTTCTTGGTTTTGTAACTTGTACAAAAAGGCGGGAGATAAAAAGAAAACTCTTCACAACCTCATTGAGCTGATATGCAAATTTAGACATAATTGGTGAAGCACAGAATTTAACAGAGTAGAGGCAATTAGTGAGATAAAGCAAGGAAGGTGTTGAAAGATGGAAATAGCTGAAGACGAGGACGGGAGAGGGATCTTTGTACTTTAAAAGCAAATAAAAGGCAATAAAGTTAATGACCTGGAATTAATCTTGCAGGGGGAAGTGAGTTTTGTGTGTGTGTGTGTGTGTGTGTGTGTGTGTGTGTGTGTGTGTGTGTGTGTGTGTGCGCGCATATGAAGTTCTTGTTCTCTAAACCCCAAAGTTCATGTGTTTGTTTGTTTTTTTCTTCACTTATCTCATGTATCTATATTGTCTTGCACATAACACTTGTTTTTGAAAAGCATTCATAACCAAAATGCAAATCCATTCAGCTTCCAAATGAGTTTTAGTGGACTGTGAGGTTCTTGAGAGGTTCTTGAGATGAATATACCTGTACACAAAGACCAAGAAATGTCTACATCAAATATTAACGTCAGATGAAAAGAGTCATTTTTCCGATCTTAAAAACAATCGCATGATGGCTTCTGTAACTCTCGAGGAGCTCTGTCAGGACTGGAAAAGCGTCTTCCTGTTATCACAATTATCTGGGCTCGGACTTAAAAAGATGTTATTGATGCCATACAGCTGGAGTTTTAGGATCCTGCATTTTGAAGTGAACCACACAGTGGGAACTCAGATATTTAAAGATATCTAAAAGCCTGATTTTGCTCTCAGGATGATCAGACTAAAGACGCTGCTGTGGTGCACCATGGGAAGTGACCACATGAACCTTCCAGATGAGTAATAAACCACTAGGATATCCTGGTATTAGTTTTTGGTTTAATTTCAGCTATCCTATCGAAATCAAATTGATAGTTTTGTATTATTTAAATAGAATCTAATTATTGGGAAAATGTTAAAAGAGCTACTTTTGGTCTCAGCAGCGAGCCATGTTTTATCTCACTGACAGCCATGGAAAGCTGCCAAGTCGGCACCACAGAGATGGAAAGACTCGGTACACAAACCTGTGCTATGGCCTACATGCAGTGCAAAGACTTTCTGCTGTTAGCAGTTATTATGAAAAGTGGAGACTACACAGAATTAAACTACAGTGATGCTACCTTTACATACACTTTAATGTGTTGCAGCTGACCAGCTAATGAATGCAGCTGTCTTTGCTAGTGATGAAAGCAGTCACAAGGAGTTTTTTTTTCTTATTTCACCTAGTGGCTAGTGATCAAATTACACAGTCTCTATGTGCCTAACATGCAAACTCCACACAAGGACCCTACCTGAGTTTGAGCCCATGACTCTGGCGCTATTACAAACTACTGTATTATCAGTCCATAGATTTCATAAGGAGTCAGCCAAAATGTTTTCACGTAGCATACAAGTAGCTATGGAGAGGAGTGAGCAAGAAACCAAACACTCGAGTCAGACGCAGCCTCTCAATATGCCCAACACGTATCAGTACCAAACACACACACAGATAAAGCAGTGCCTTATCTCCCACACTTCAGTACATCTACCCTATCTCCTGAATGGAAATGGAAGTTTATGAAATCTCAAAAGTAATATTTATGTTATCAGATCACAGATAAACTGTTCCTTGTTTTTCACTTCTGCTCTATATTAACAACAGTTTTAACATGAATGTGATAAAGATGAGTAAAATGTTATTAGGCCAGGAAAATGTTACTTTTGCTTCATGTCAACCTCCTTTAATTTCTGTAGTAGTTATTGCCCTACAAGTCAACCTACATTTACGAGCTTTATGAAAATCAGACAAGAGCTCATTTTTGAATTTTGGATCTTAGCACTTCAATTTGAGCTTATTTCAGATGTGTTTATGACAATGGAAACTATAATGAAATGACCGCAAAAAAAAATCACACATAAGTGGATAGTGAAGTTATAATTTAGGCTTCACAATTGAGTTTTAGAGAATAATAAGACCCCAAGCTAGAGCTGTGCACAGCTTGTACCTAATAAGGCTTCATGAAAAAGGATAGATTACTGGGAAAAGATCCCCCCAAATGATTTGGGGAATCAATATCTGCAGTCCTGTGGGCTACTCACTCTAGGACATCTCTGTTGAAGGGCTTCTTGCTGTTGCCGAGGAACTCTCCAATCATTTGTCGACTCAGGCCCTTTCGCTGTAGCAGAAAGTGGGCAACACCGATGGGCGTGTCTGGGATGAAGCCTCTTGAGATCAGGAACTGAAGGCCCTTGTCAGGGTTACTGAGACAAAAAGGAAAGGGGAAACGTCAGTGAACTAAAGTGAGTTAGTGGTGTGACTTGCATGATGTAGAGTGTAGATATAAACCTTCCAGTGGCCACACTCTACATCTATATTTACAGTCACACTGCATAACTCTTGTGCTATCTGTCAGTGAACTCCTTTCACAACAGAAAACAACAACAGCAACCACTGCGCTGCCAACTTACAGCACATGCTAAATCTGCAAGTCTGGATGAAGATTTGGATCATGTAATAAGGCCAACTTGGTTCTTCTCGCAACAGAAAAGCCTTTTTTCCACCCTGTAGCAGAAAGATAATGGGTGCAGTCACACCATTCTCCAGCTCTGACACACTGCTGTGGAGATAAATCTGGCTATGTGAGACTAGCAGTGGTTTGATGCTGTGCAGCTGCAATATTATTTCTCGAAAAATTGGTGAAATTCATTCAGCTGTGACAGATGATTTTTTCTGTATCATATTGAACCAAAATTAGCAGAATTAAAAAGTCATTTTGTTCAGAACAGCGGTTAGAGACATCGCATATGCCAGTGTGACAGAAATAGGAACAAAAATAACAAAGGTAATCCTTTGTAGCAAAAGTTGTAGGAAGTGTTCAACAAGGATGCTATTTTTTGGTTATCTTTTAATTAGTCGAATAATAACTGGGCTAGAATTTATATCCACAATATATACTGTAAGTATTTCTTTGCAAAGATGAGGATTTTGGTCTGACAATCTATAGTTTCTGGGTTCTTACAGTGAACACCTACAGAGTGTTAGTGTAAATAAACATACAAAAGGCTGTGTATAGTTACTCCCCTGCTGAATTACAACTTTAATTAACAACTACAACACAACACTCTGCTAAATTTAGAGGATATAACAAGAATCACAACTGCCGCCTTAGGAAGCAACTTTAAATCCACACATATACACAGATATAAAATATAGCTCTACCATAGAATTTATTTCACCATGAGAGAAAAAACCCCCTCAAACTTTGACTTTTGCTTACATTTTTCATTCAAATGTGATACAATTTTGATGAATTCATCAGTAAAACCAGACTGGCAATGTTCAAAACGATGCCCTTGTCCACTCATTTGTCACTAGCTTTATAGCAGACACATTTTTTTCAGTATTGAAGTATGCTGTATGAAAAGTAAAGTTTTTAGAGCTATTATACACTTTGTGAATGGCTATTAGTTAATGCTAAGAAACTATGAATTGATTCCAAATTCGTTAGATCACATCAGTGAGGCAGTTAGTATCTAACTTGTTGATGTAATTTATGTGCTCACTAAATGGTCTTATTTCGTTGTTTTTGTGTTTTGTTAGGTTGAAAAATGAAAACAAGGTCAATCACTCCAAAGAACATACTTTGGAACATTAAAACAGCATGTTAATGAGCCATTTCTGGTGGACAATAAATAAGGCTTTTTGTAACAGTGTAACTGGTAATAAAAAAAGTATCTATCCTAGGTCGCTTACTGTGTACAGCAACTAAAACCTAATCACAAAGCTGTTTCTGTAGACATCAGCAACTTAGTGATTCATATTTCTGGTCAATTTTACAAGTGTCTCCTCCTCAAGGTGGCATTTCTGAAAATTTTGCCTATTCTGTTGGTTCGTTTTTTAAAGCATTTTAGTTTTTAGGAATAATTTTAGATCACATCTTAAATTTGAGAAGCATTTAAAGAAGATTTCTAAGACGGTCGAGGCTAATCTGAATTGTTTTAAGTTAATTCGGCACTATATACCCACTTCAGCAGCTCAGTTATTTATGCATTCCATGATATTCTCTCATTTTTCATATTGTATGACAGTTTGGACCCGAGCAGCACCATCTACAATTCAGTCTGTGGTATCCTTATATAACCAATCTTTAAAAATAATGGATAAAAAAAAATCTGTTCGGTGGCATCACTGTCACATTTAAAGAAATATAATCTACTTAGTTTTAAGAGTTTTAATCATTTGTGCTTTCTTAAATTAGTCTTTAAATGTATAAATAGGATGGCCCCAGAGTGTCTTAATAGATATATCCAGAGACAAGATAGTAATCGTATTACTAGGAGCATGGTGAACAGCAACTGCAAGATATCATATCGCAGATCTACATTTAGTCAGTCAGCTTTTTCCATAAAGGCTTGCCATCTGTGGAACACACTTCCAACCGAAATCAAATTGATTACAGACATCAGATCCTTTAAATTGAAGGTTAAAGTTCGGTTAAAGGGAAATCAGAGATGTAGTCATTTTAACTAAAGATTTTTAATCGTACTTTAATTCATTGTCTATTAACTGTAATTGTATCTATGATGTAATTTGGTTTTATGAAAATGTATGTTTTATTGTAAAACTTATCTATTTTGATTGTAAGCCCAATAAGGGACAATTGTTGAAAATTAGCAATAGCTATAAACTTATGTGCGTTACATCAGTTTCATGTTTTGTACTTGGATTATGTTAAACTGCACTGTCCCTTTTAAATAAATAAATTCAAATTCAACTCGAATCTGAATAGTGGGATTTAAAAAGCACACATGCTCAAAGATTTTGCGTCTGTAGCCTTATTTAAACTAGTGCGACTAGTATGCTAGTTTATGGTGGCTAATCTCAAAAAATGTTAACAAGGTTTGCAAAGTTAAATTAGAACTGGGTTTAAACAGACATCACTGCAATACTTTGTCAACTGTATGCTCTACATTTCCTCTGATACAGTATAGTTTAGATATAGATTGTATATAAAGGAACTTCTATACTGATAATTCTGTGGTTTTAGCATTGACTTTATATCCAAGTATCATGGGATCAAGTTTATTTATTTTCACTTTATTTTTACACCAGCAGCTGGTTTAGTCTTAATACTCTGTTGCTCACATATAGCAGCTGCTACTGGCATGGCCATCTGTTACCAAATAAATACTGAAGTATTTTTTAACAGCACTTGTTGGATCACATGTATACTTTGTATTAGTTGTTGGCTAACATGAATTTTTCTTTAATGTACAGTCATTACATTACAGGATACATATTCAAATATAGCCCAAGTTCTAAAATGAATACAACCTCAGAACACATGACCTATGATAACACATGATGTGTAATTATCTATTTAATAAAAAGTACTATAAGCCAAAGAAGCAGTGTGTGAAAAACACAGTTTAACTTATGATTCATCAGCTTTTAGAGCCACCTTTAGGAGCAACACCTTTAAAGAAATGTTTTCTGTATGACTTCATCAGGTTCTCAGATCATTGTAGACTTTTGGCCAACTCATTTTACTTCATTGAGATTTGTGGTCATTCATTTATGTAGGGCTCTCTCAAAAATTAGCTCTCATTTCAATCAGGTTGACTTCTGGGCTTTGACTTGGCCAGTGCAACACTATGATACTTTTCTTTTTCAGCTATTCTGTTATAGATTTTCTTCTGGGATTTGGATCATTTGATTGGTGCATGATTACATTATGGACAAACATCTTCACTTCGGTCTCCAGAAGTCTTGAGGTTGGTTCAGATGCAACTTTTACAAACCCAACAATACTTGTTCAGTCTTTTTTAATTTGTACAGTAATGAACATTAACATTTAACATGCTAATGCCTGTAGAATCTAAGATGAAGCTCTTGGATTTTCTTTGCAGTTTCTTTGAACATTGCAAGGTCTGACCTTGGGGTGATTTGCTAATACATGTGCTCCTGGGGGACTGGTCTTGAATGTTTTCCACTTATGAATAATCTTTCTCATTGCAGACTGATGGACTTCAGATTGTTTGGAAATTGTGTTATAGCCCTTTGCAGATAGATGGACAGCAGTAGCTGCTTCTTTAAGATTGCAGCATTATGTTAAAACATACCTGAATGCTCCAGACCAGCAAACCTCCAAAACTTCTGCTTTTATAGAGGTGCTCACACTTGCTAATTATCAATTATTAGCATTTGATTAGCAGCACCTATCTTCTTAGTGGCTTAGTGTTTGTTGTATTTGTATTTAACCTGGTAAGGACTATTTTTACAATTTTTTTTTTTATTATATCTTGATAGGTAAAATGTTCTTATAATGTGTTTACTCCTTTTCTTAGTTCGCAGTGCTTCATTCTGGTACCTAATGTGTTCAGCTGGTGACTGGTGGTAATTCTTTTAACTCTTTGAAGCATGTAGGTATAAAGTCACTGTTACAGGACGAACACATGGTTACCTCACTATATTGCTCTTTACATATTCCAGAAGAGGGATATAATTCATCAGGCTAACGTATGTAAATGAATGCCAGTATCCCTTGGATACAGAGACAAAAACTCATTTGGGACTGTATGTGTTTAATGCATGAGTAGTGCATGGAAACATTTATTTTACTGAGTGATGAGGTGCACTCACATGCTCATGCATCAGAAAATTGTCGAAATATCTCAGCGGGCCTATGAATCATTGTTTTCAAAAGAGAGTACATCTCCCTGTCCAGCATTCGTTCAGGAGATTCAAGAGCTTTCAGTTGACTACATGGCCAAAGTTATATATGAATACAGGAGTAATATCTTAACTATTTATAACCATATAGCTGCTCCGGGGAGGCTGCTGCATTATGGTCACAGCTGTCCCACTCCAGTCTTCATACAGTGTTTAAACTACAGCCTTTACATAAGAGAGTGTGTACCAGAGCTAATGGGTTTAGTGAGGCAAGGGCATGACAGAGGGGAGGATAAAGGGCAGAATAGAAAGAGAAGACTGGAAGAGGACCAGACTGAGCAGATGTGCGGGAATGGGAGGGTGAGGACAAAGAGTGAGCACGATGAGCGCAGACTGGACTGCCTGAAAGCATCTGCTGCAACAGCCTCGGCACACTCTCAGCGTCTCAACCTCTCAGCTGAAGGTGCTGTCTCGCCAAATGGATTTGGCAGATATCACTCATTTGATGTTTGCCCAACAACAGATGGATCCCACATGGCGATTATTACTCGTAATCAGAAAAAGATAGGGGGGGGACTGCAAAATCATGCAGGAAGTGTAAGATTTGGATTAGCAGTGCAGAATAAGCCTGCACACATCAACTTGTCCAAAGAGCAGTTTTATTCAAAAAGAAATATTAAAGAATCTTTGCAAGCACTATGCTTTTGGTCAAGGGTTTTGCTGCACAGGTAAACTCATTAAGTTTAGATCGTGAAAGCACTGTTGATTCACTCTTGCTTTTTCATCCTTTCATCATGCTGTGGAGTGTTTTGCAATTTATTTTCTTTTCCAGAATGTTCCCTTATCAAATCTGAGCCTTAAGAGCAAAGATGCTATTTTTTTTTTAAGATTATATGGGTCAGTATTTTATTTGAGGATTTTTGCAAGATGGTGCCGGATGTTATTCACAGCTAAGAACAGAAACCGTTTTCTTACAAAGTTTAGGCGTGACAAAAAAAAAAACTGTAAAAGAAGAGCAAGAGCACAACATACACACAGCAAATTGACCCACACCCGTGTAAAGCATGGGGAAGGGAAGCGTAAGTGCCAGACAGGACCCAGATGTCATGCTAAAACAACAACTTCTAAATATAGTGCTACATTCCCAGGCGTCTTTCCCCCTTGCCTCCTCAGAGCAGACATAGTTTTTATTTATTTTTATTTATTTTTTTATTTTTATTTTGCAACATCTCGGTGTAGTACGACCTCGCCATAAATACACCTCTCCCTTACCACCTTGATACCCTCTTTTATTGGCCCTCTATTTTATTGCTAATGGACAGATGTGCAGTCAAAACTGTGTTTTATGGGCCCTACAAGAGCTTAAGTGTCAGCACTGCATGTTGCCTATTTCTCCAGATGCACAGATTTCTGTTCCATTACTAACCAGTGACAGGTTGATGGCCGGTTAGCACCCCTGTGCATTTCTCTGAGTGGAAACACGATTGTGTGTTGTACCTGTAAACGCTTCAAAACCCCAAATCATTAACAAGGACCCACTGTTGCACCAAACTGCTCGTGTCCATCAAGCATGCTTTTGCAGAGCTTTTGCAGTCACATGCCTGCTTTTACCGTCCTTAGGTTGGTTGGTTGTTAAAGCACAAGTTTGCTACTTTTTACAACATATACACACACAGATGACACGTTGTGTTTATTTATCTATTTAAGAGAAAGCATTTGATAGCACTTGTTACAAAGCATTTTTTGTTCTAATGAAATAGGTTCACAGTTTTTTTAAAAAGCAGTATGGCCTGTCTTATTCTCTAAATATTGGGAGCAAATGAGGGTAAAAGGTGTTGGGTTCTGTGAGAAATTAAAACTGCTTCCTCTGTTTGACCATCTGGATTTCAGCGTTTGTAATCATGTGCTGGGTCATTTAGCACTGAGGGTAGAATGTTAATACAGGAAAGGTTTGTGTATGCCCAAGTAAACAAACAAGACCCCCCCTTGTGGAGTCCTCGCCTACTGATTGGCAGAAACCCTCTTGTGGAATTGCTGTGTTAATTAGCCTTGCTTGATATGTCTGTCTCACATGCTCACTCTTCACATCACTGATAAATCTCACATGTCGCCATTTCTTCAATTTGAAAAGCAGTTACGGGTCTCCATTTTTATGCAAGCTGGGCCTCCTCTGAGGTCCAATCAATACTTTCACTACACCAGAATGTATGCGCGGGGAAAAGTGAAATAAGGACATGTCTAACTGAGCCGTATTAAGCTGAGAAGTCATGCATCCAAAAGAGAAATCTACTCAGGAATCTGTCATTAATGTCACACATCCTCCTGTCTCCTCTTTGCACATTTCCCTGTTGAAGACTTTCTACCAGCTCCCTTGTGTGATGGCAGTGTCCTTGGCACACACTCTCCTCACATAATGGAGTCATTGTCATTCCAGCCACACACAAGGTGGAAACTTTATCAAGTGGTCTTTCTCTCAAGCTTTTCCCTGCGCTACCTTTTTGTGTCTCTTTCAGTTCCTCTCTGTTGCTTTTGCACTACATTTCCATCACTCACTTGTCTTGCCTTTTTATTCTAGTATGCACACATACAAACACACACACGCACGCATGCACGCATGCACGCATGCATGCATGCACACACCAATGTTTGGAATTTCCTCTGTTTAATTTACTTTCTACACCAACACTTCTTACTCCCCTTGGAAAGGTGATGCATTGACCCCCCGCTGCAAGACAAACACAGACCAGTGCACACTCACTGTTTACACTACCCAGTTGGATGCATATTTGTAAGCCTTTTCTGTCTGCATGATCAAGCAATACCTAAAGTTTTAGCCCAAAGCAAACAGCCCTATTTAAGATGCAAAGGATACAACAGCAAAGGTATTAGAAGAAGGATACGAACTGGTGGAACTAATAAGCCACAAGCCAGATTTCCCTGCCTCTCCCTACCTTTTTTTTTTTTTTGCTCCTAATTCATCATTCTATCTCTCTCTTTCCTCTCAGCCAATTTATTAAAAGTCAGCTTATCTTTCGAGGTGTTTGATCAAAAGACGATGACTGAAAGGCTACACAAGCTGCGCTCAAAAGTCACAGAGGCTTGTAATCAAACTGGGGGCTGCCATTAAACACTCAGTATCTCAACTGAGCAAACAGATAAATCCTACATCCAGTCTTTTTTCTGCCACTCCACATGCATGTCAGACTAAAACTATCAAAGCAGACATGTTTGAAAAACTGGATTAAATGTAAGTAGCATATCCTACATTCAAAGCCCACCTGTATTGTAACTGGATCTAGCAGGAACACTTTCTACACATAAATAACAGCTTGCCTTATTCACCTGGAATTATATCTATATTGGATTAATCTGCATAATTTATTTGCCAGTGCAGGAAGTGTCAAAGAGGCAATGGGTGGCTGCCATGTTGCATTTTAATGCTAAGAAGACTAAAGGTTGGATTCTTTTGTCACCTGTTTTTAAAATAATGTCGGCCAAAGTCTTCCAGACGCTTTCTCGGGTGTTTTAGTTGCTTAATTCAAGGTACCACACATAGATATTAATAGAAAGGATTTTAAAAACATTGGCACTGGCATTAGAAATGTGTTTACACAGAATGGGTTCTGGGTTTCCACTGAATCAAGCAAAATTGTAGCTCAGGAAAAATAGTTTTTCAGAGGCTTTTAATGTTAATAGTCAGGTGGATTTTCTCATCATAAAAAATGGTCATCAAATTTGGATATATATTGATGTATTAGTTTTAACAGAAACATAATAGAAAGTTGTAAAACAAAAAAAACTAAAACAATTTTAGTTGCAAAGCCATAGCTACATCTAAATCATTTTCACAATGCATTGTTGTCTTGCTCTCTTTACATTGGAGCAATGTCATCCTAAAAGACACTAGTCACTATAGAAAAATTTCAAATACATAATAAAGGTGATCACTCACCTCTAAGTAGACTAGCACTACCTCTTGACCCTTTTACTATGAGTGTCAGGTAATTGGGTTTTTCCTTTAATTTGTCACCAATCACAATATTAATGTGTTCATGTGATGTCTGCTGTTAATCAAAAAGTCAAAGATAAAACTAAATAGTATCGAAATACTAAATAGTATCATTTGTAGCATCGTTTTTTGCTTTCTAAATTTTGGATATTTCCCACATTGGTATTCCTTCTGTGCTCACTCTTCACTAAGAGCACAGCTCGTTCCGTCTCTTGTTTTCATCGTCTCATTCCAGCATTGAGTCAAAGTTAATTTGCTTTATTGTGCACATTTATGGCGCTGCAGAGCTTGGCATTATAAGAAAAAAGATAATGTGTGTTTATGAGCTCCAATCTCGCAAATATGTGTGACATGGCCTAACTGGATGAATATCCTCACAAAATCTCACACCCAAGGGAGGAGAGTGTATTTTCCTTCAGTGCAAGATATTTTGGAAAGCGTGTAGAGCTTCTACAGAAATGGCTGAGGTGGCAGAGAGAAAAATCCAATCCTGCTCGGGCTGAAATGTTAACAAATTTTTCATCCCAGTTCCCAAGGTACTGGTTCACACAATGCTGAAGGAACTTTTAATTACATTCGCAACTCGCAGAAGAATGACTAATGAGAATTTTAGGCTTTGTGGATCGCTGCCATTATTTTGGGGGATTCATCCTTCATGCATTCCAACTAACTGTTACCCAGCAACTCAATCAGCGGTTGAGCTGAGCTTGCTACACGAGTCCAGTTCATTTATTAGAATATGTGGGGTGTTTAGGCCCTTTAGGGTATGCTCTGGGTGAAAGGCTAATAGAGCATATGGTAAATTTCTCTATTTATTAATGCCTTCCAAGTCTGCTGTTGGGTACTTAGCACACAGGGGTCACGTGGTTCCAGACATTTTAAAATGGGATTGCATAGTGGTGCACAAATTAAATATGGGATATTCATTTCCCTTGGTTTGCTGACATTAGCTTTAACTTAAATTCTTCATATGTAAACTTTGTTTATGATTAAATGTTTCAATAATTAATTTACTGGTGGTTGGATGTCACCAAGCACACATCTCCAGGGTTCATTGTTTTGTTTTACTTAATACATAAACACAAGTGCATTCCCCATGCACTGCACTGTTACCTTGGTAACATTTTTTTCTTTCTATTTATCACTGCCATATAACCACCTTGCCCCTGTCTGCAGGGCATTTTGGGAAGTTTTTATCTTGTTTTGACTTTGTCACTCTTCACTAGACAGCGAGGGGAACTGGATTCAGAATGAGAGAAAAGGTGCAACACCCCAGACATAAATAAGCTTTCAGAGCACATTTTGTTTTCTTTTTTTCTTCTTCTTCTGCTGATTTTATGAAGGCACGCAGGAAAATACAACAGAAGTTGCAAATGTGGTTGCAGTATGAATACCAGAGTGTTAATATTGGCAATAACTTGAGCAGATCTGAAAAGAACTATATTACTATGACGTAACTTCAACACCCAACAGTTCACTAATTCAAAAGCTATAAATTATACTGAGATTTCATCAACAAACCGGCAGCTGATTTTAATTTCTGTTACCATAGAACTACAAGCACTAATGAATGAATCTGCTACTCACACATTGAAGAGGTTGAGGCCGATGCGGTAGAGGCGTTTCCTCATGACGTCTGTGGACAGAGTGGGTGATTTACAGCTAGCGGGGTTCTCACAGTGGTAGCGTGGCAGGCTGAGGATCATAGCCTGCAATGCTTCCTTGGACGACGCCTCGGACGTTGAGCGTGCCTCCGTCGATGTGCTGCTGCTGCTCATCTGCTCTGAGCTATAGTCTGCTGTCTCAGAGCCACATCTCTTAACATCCAAAGGCTCCACCGCAGGAGAGCTACCCAGCACTATAGTCTCCTGTGGTGGAGGGGCCACAGTTGGTTCTCTTGGTGGTGGCGGTACCACCACAACAACCTCCTCTGGGCTTTGGGGGAATGCCATCTTATCCAGAGGGGTCAGAGGAGGTTGCTCCATCTCCCCAAGCTCTTCTTCAGAAGGAGGTGGCGCAGGGAATTCAACATCCTGCTCGCTGCCTTCTATCTCTGATTCTGGTGGTGGTGGAGGCTCCTGGGGTGGGGGTGGGAGTTCTTTGGGCTCTGCTAGGATGTCTGCAGGTGGAGGAGGGGGTTCTTGTGAAGGACCAGGTGGGATAGGGGCTGGTGCAGAATTTGCTGTCGTGGAAGTGGTGGTGACAGTGCTGGAGGTTCCTTCTTGTTGGGTGCCACTGTTGAGGGTGACAGAAGTGGATGATTCCCTAACTGAAGATGAAACGCGGAAGTTCTGACTGTCAAACTGCACCGTCACATCTCGAAACGCCATCATCAGCTTGCTTGCATTCCTTGAGAGGTCGGTTGGGTCTACGGAGCCCTGATGAATTACAGAGTCTCGCACGTCCCCACCCCCGCCTTCTCCACCACCTCCAACCCCTGCTGCCGCTGCTGCGCTAAAGGAATCGGCACTGAACTGATAGTTGCCGCCTTCTTGGAGTGAACACATGGTCTTCAGACTCCAGTTGCTGAGTGCATCATCTATAGACTTTGCTAATGACTGGACCTGCTCAGTGAAGGAGTCTTCCAGGTCAGTTAGGGTGCCACCAACCGTGGCAGGCAAAGATGGTGAGCGTACCAGTGGGATGCCTGCCAGGTTACAGCCTTCTGCCAGCGCCCGTTCAGCAGAGAAACCCTCCGTATTTTGCACACGGACCTTGCGCAGGGAGATGCGTCGAGGCAGTCGACTCTCCAGAAGTGAATTGCGGATCTTCTCAAAGTTTTTGCTGAGCTGGTACTGGCGGAAGGCAGTCTGGATCTTGCAGGCAGCACGGCGGGAGATGAGGTGTCCGCCGTATTTGTGCTCTAACATTTCGATCTAAAGAAAATGGAAAGAGACATACAGAGCGAAAATAAATTGGTGAAACATTTCTTTTGTGTCAGTGATAGTAAAAGTGAGGACAGCAATTATTAAGACCAAATATGAGAGTCATAGTTGTATAATAATTTTTAAAACTGCAACGAATACAAGATACATGCGAATAGGTAAAAGAGTATTATTATAATTCGACGTTTTTTTGTAAGTGTACAATGCATATAGGCGTGCATTGGTGGAATACTAATCACGAGGAGATTTAAAGAAAAAATAAGTTAATTTAGTTGGAAAAAGAAAAAAAACATTGCCTATTTTTAGATACTAAAGATCAGCAAATCTAAATAATATTGTCATGGTTCAGTAAATGTATTTTCCATGCTGGTTTTGTTATGTATCCTGAATCTGTAACCACACTAATAGCTGAGTCATGGCATCCAGCTATTTCTTCAGCAAACAGAGCTCATAATCTACATGAAGTCCATAGAGAAGTCTTCCACACAACCTTAAATTGTCTGAAACGGAACAGGCCGTTAATCTTGCCTGTGAAAAATTGCTCAAATGCTGTGGGAAATAGATAGAGATGTAATATAGCCTTCCTCATCTGACAGCAGCTCAAACACTAGATGAAACCTCTTTGAGTTTCCCAGAACAATCAGGGTGTGGGTATCTTTGGAAGTGCCTAGAAAGAGCGCTTATCTTTCAAAGTCCTTTTCATTCGCACCAAATCAATGAATATAATTCTGTTGCTCATCTTACTTTATCAAGGGCATTAATGTGGAGGAGATTTCAGCTTTGAAAGAACAGCACCACCGTTTTACAAACAGAACTAGCACGATTTTTGTGAAAGTCTCATTCATGGTGAACGTTTGCCTTGCAGGGACTGAAACACCTACAAAAAACATTGAAAGACTCACCCACTTACTCTCATGAGTGAGTGGGTGACTCTTTCAAAAAACAAAACAAAAAAAACCCCACTCAAGACATTTCTACACATGCACTGCAGCCCTGAACTTTTCTAGACATGAAGCTGCGTGTGAGAACACAAGTGTCTCTGTCACTTCACTAGAACAAAGTCCGTGTGACGTCTGATGGAGTCCACGTTGGCATTGTAGCAGCTAATCGCCTGGTGGATTCACAACAAATACATCCTGCCTGCTGCACGTTCCATCAAGCTTGTCTAAACAAAACTGAATACTTCCAGGACTGAGAACGTAGCTGAAGTTCGGCTGCATGCCAGAAAGGACAGCTGAGGACGATGTCCTGAAGCGATTCTCCTGACTGGAGGTTATGAGTCAACGGCTGCAGATGGGCTACCTTTCAGTCATGTCTGTGAAGCTGGGGCGTCAGTTACACCAGAACCAATTTAGTATCCAGACTGGTGAATGAAAGGGTGAACAAGAAACTCAGGCTACCTCTTTGCCTCGATTCAACTACAAACGAATTCTACCTTGGTCAAATGACTTAACAGCAATATAATTTTATGCAAAATAAGAAGTGGAAAACTGTTTTCCATAAAAAAAAAAGAGTTATATTCCATCACTAAGAAACACAACGAATACATAAATGTTCAAAATATTTTGCATGAAAATGTACTTTATAAAAAGCAAAGTATTCATCTGAGAGAATTCACATCTTTGCTTTTTCCTCCTTTGATTCTCTTACGGATTTAGAGCTGAACTCTTATATCAGAGTGATGTGTACAAGAGGATAAATTTGGTCCGTACAAAATAACCTTCCTGTCAATTCAAATGCAATTGAGTGAATGGTTACTGCAGCTAAGAAGGATCAAATTGTGACTTTCAGCTGCTAATCTGCTTTCCTTTTAGTCCTGGACAAAGTCACCAAACCATCAGACTTCTGCAAAAGAAAAAAAAAACACTGATAGGCTGTAATGGCTGTAGGGTTTGCAATTTTTGATAAGTGGGTAATTCAGCAAGATGCAGCCTCTGTCATTGTCATTGGAGGAACCGAATCACATACAAAGCTCTTTAGAATAGTGGAATGACACTGAAAATCCACCTTATCTACTCCATTTACATTTCACTGCAGAGCCTCTGTGAGCAAAGTGAAACGTACTGAGAATATTAAGGTGGAGTTTGAATAGGATGCTGGTTCACAGCTCTACTGTATCTGCTGATGGCGACTTCTCAGTGGCTGTCATCCCTTGCAGACCAGTCGAACTCAGCCTGAATATTCATCGTTTTTTAATCTGGATTGTTCTGTGCTGCATGCACTCTTAATACAACAAGACGTTATCACCATGACTGTGCGGAAACTAAAATAGAGATTGTGTAGTCTTTTTTTTTTATAAGACAGGCGCTGAGGTAATATGATTGACCTCGTTACTCGCAGAGGAGTCCCTCATCAAAACAAATTCTGCAGAGTTCCACTGCAGGGGTGCCCTTGAATGCGCAAAAAAGGGCTGTCAGCTTGGCTGCATTTGATTAAATGTAGCAGTCGAGCTTGTTTGTTTTGGCTTCCGCGTAAGCCAGGTCGGGGATGATGAATAAAGCATTTGGGTCACGTTGCTTTCGTTATTAGAGTGCGTATCTGATACACTGTGCCATTCAGATGGAATTACAGCCACCGGGACGAGCTGGAACATGATGGATGGAGGAAGAAAGTGAGGAAAGTAGACAGGATTTGATGGCAGCTCTAACGAGGATTGTGTTGGAACTGCAAATGCTGTGTACCACTTTCACTGGACAGTCCAGTCAAAAGTGCAAAGTGCATGTTTTCAGAACACAGTGCACAGTGCTTCTGTCTGTGTTACCTGTTTTATTTCATCTCTAAGGACCCATCAGACCCAGTAGAAGATGGACCTTTGCAGATTTAGCAACTCTGTCCTTGACCTTCTATGTTAACACTAGTCCAGCTTGGTTTATGGGTACTGAAGCGTACTGGTGTGGCTCTGCACATATGTCAGAGTGTTACATTCTTCCTCATAAGTTTATTTCTCAGTAGTAATGTGAAGGTAGAGCATAGATGTAGGTGGTACTTGTGTCTTGTTTAACTGCACTGCATAAATATTAAGTTCTTAGAACTATGACTTGAATTCAAAAAGTCTAAAACCTTCAACCTTTTCTTTCTGCCAGTTGGACAAACCATCGTTAATTTGGAGTCAAGTTTCGTGACACAGAGAAAATGTTTTTGATGTGTCTTCCAAAGCCAGCTTGTTGGCTCACTGGTGCAGAGAATAGCATGCAGTGGGCTTTTAACTCACAGCGACTGCCTGCTGTGTCCATTAATGTTACTATAAGACCAGTTACAGTGATGCAAAATGGTTCACTTGGTGACGATTGCACTGGGGAATCTAATAAATTCCAGTTTACTGCTCAGTCAGCAATTGCAGCAAAATATTCAGGAAACTCTGATTTCTTCGTGTGTTAATAAATCCTTAGCTGTCATTTAAAGGGCTGCATGCTAATCCACTGCAAATGTAATGCATGTGGTAAAAGAAAAGGAGACACGTGTATAAAAAAAGATTGGAAGAAAGGTATAGAAAGAGGTGCTGAGGCAGATGACCGTGTCAAGAATGGCATTGCTGAAAATCTTCCCCATTAGACCTCTGTCACTTCTACCTCTGATCACTTCACTAAGCGCTGATGAGAGATTATTCTGGAGACACAGTGGTCTGAGAAAACGGCGATGGCACCGCTCTCTCACACCACGTCTCTAAATCGATTCTGACGGAGAGATCAGCACCATGCTGACCTCATGTTCCCCTCTGAATGAGGCACACAAAAATGGAGAAAAACTATGCAACACAAAGCGGTGCCACAATGCAGAATATGCAGAATAAAATTAGAGTGTGCAATAACAGATTTTACTTGAACTTTGAGGTGAACAAAAAGAAGAGAAGGGGTATGTAAATATTTGAAGTCAAGGACACGGTCTCTAATCCTCTTGAAGATGACCCATAACAAACAGGGGGTTTAATAGAGGTTTAGCACATTAAGATAATGATCTTACTTAAACACAAGTGCGAATTCAAAATGCAAATTTCTGCGGAGGCAGAGACGGGTTCTCAGCTTCAGATGCTATGGAGATGATAGATATCTTGGTTTGAAATACTTTCTCTGTCTATACATGAAATATTAATACCCAGGGGCTTTGGAAAAGGAATATGTTTTAGTCTGAAAGTTTCTGCTTCAAATAGAAATGTGTCTCAAAACCGAAAGGTCAACTAAAGGTGCAGTACACAGCTTTTTTGTTTTGTTTTGTTTTTACTGGTTGCAAATAAATGCCAGTTGTTGCCATTTAGAGTCAAGTGCCATGATTACTATCTCCACCTCCTTCTACGGTATCATTATCACAAATGGCCTCTTAGAAAAGCCTCATCTATATTCAACTTGTGACATTTAAACCTAATTGTAAAACTATATATGTGAAGGCTTCTTAAAGAATACCAATTACCTTGATAATCAAAAATTAGTTAACCTCACTTATTCATTCCTGCAGAACGTTGAAGACAGCTTTGACTAAAATGCTTTCTAAACACCTTTTTTCAGTGGTAACATTTATCTCTTTTTTATCCACTCAGTTTTTGAGAATCACTCTTATTTGCTTCCTTTCATCTATGAGGCAATATTAGTTTAGCTTAGCTCGGCTTTTTCTGAACACAAAATGTGCTGAACTGTACCTGCAAAGCTAAGTAATGTCATAGACTTGTAAAATACTACCCACCCTGAGATTAAATACTGCCTGTTTTACAGTCCCTATAAATCAAACAGCCCTAAAATACTGATTCGTCGAGTTTCGTCCTTAAACGTGCAGGCACAGACTGAGCTGTGTGAACAAAACTGCAGATGATCTTTTCACATGCTGCAGAATTAAGGGGTGGAAATTCAAACCATGATTATTAGCTTTCATGCTCATGCACAGTCTTACAGCGCAGAAACATCTGCATGATTAATGAGATGATTATATAACAGCAAAACTGGGACACAACTAATGCTGACTGTATGGGTAAATGAGGATGACAATAGAAAAGTCTTGATGTCATCAGAGGATGGAATTCTTTTTAGCTCATGCGTCCTTGACCAAAGTCATTTACAGAAAAAGCTCAGCGGTGACTAAATTTTAATGCAGACACTATCTTAATTTAATAGAAAAATAGAATTACACTGATGGGCCTTGGCCAAACAAAAACTGCAAGGAAAAAGTCCCAGCGTGGCCGAAATCAGATGTAATCCACTGCTGCGGACATCTGCAGAACAATACCCCCCTAAAATTCTAAATTTTGCATGAGCTGTTTAAAGAGAAGAAAAGTGATCATCTTATTGTGGAATGAAAAAAAAAACTATAAACCCTAACTTGGGTTTTGTGAGATACATAACATACATTTGCACTTTTTAGTGTATTTATGAGTGAAGGCAGCCCATCAAATCCATTTTCAGTGCTCTTTTTGATTCTTGGGAAATATGAACTGCTGAAGCAGATATTAGCAGCAGCTACTGAGCAGAAGTAAAGGTCACATCACCTCATTATAAAACAAAGTGCTGTGCATTCTGCATGAGTTGTTTACTTCTTCAAGACCTCTCCATTTTATGAGCAACTTAAAGTACACACAGTTGTGTGTGACTAGGATTGTAGCTAGAAGAGTTTAAATTGACAAAAATTAACTGAAAGGGCAGAAAGAAAATGTTTGGAGACTATATTCCCCGCCCTTCTATGTGCACACATGGGAAACCAGCAGAGCTGTAGCAAGAACCCCCCAGGTAACACAGCAGAACAAGCAGGTGTAAGTGTAGAGAAAGCATCAGTGACAACAGATATGACACTGATTAAGTCAGACAGCATGAAAATGCCAAGCCTGAGTGGAGCAGGGTTGCAAAGGGGCTTGCAGGTATGCAGCAACTTTAGGCAGGCAACGCAAAAGGCTCATCTTATATGAGTGAGCCATGAGCAAAACAAATATAATGTACATTTCCATGTAAGTGTATGTATTATTACATGGATTGACTAGTATTTAAATTTAAACCATTACGTATTTAAATTTAACCTTATTTAGAGAGAAAAAGTAATAGGGGGATCTGGAGGTTGAACGCTAAACTAAAGTGAGTTAATGCTCAAATACTTCATCATGAGGTCCTTCCCCAGTTATCAAGGTATCGCCCCACAGATCCAATTACTCTGACATTGATCTGGAGATCCATCAAGCCCCCTGCACCCCAGGTTGTACAGACAGAAGATCAATCTAGCTGATCACGTATCTCAAGCCTTGTTGACAGGGAGATCACAGGAAAGGGGGACCTTCAGATGTAAGATTAAAAGAGAGAAAATGGAAGTGAGAAGGAGACGTTAAGGTTAAAAGAATCATGAGCCTCAATTAGAGAAGTGACAACTGAGGAAATGCAATCAAAACTGAATGAAATGGAGCTGACAGAGAGCGAATATGGAAAAACTATCCAGCTCAGACATATTAGTTTCAGTGGCTTGGAATGAATGCTTTGCTGGCTTATCTGGCAGTTTTCTGTGTGTTCTTCTCACTCTGCGAATTTAAATATGTATTGGCAGAGAAGGACACAATCCAAATGACATCTCCCCTGTCACCTGTGAGCAAATTTCCTTTCAGAGTGTGTCACTGGTGCTCTGACTCTGAGAAACACTTAATACTAGAGCGACCATGTTTACTGATTGTTCTGGGTTATTGATTAAGCGCAGCCAAGCGTGCCGCACAGCACTTACAGGGACAGTAATAGAAGTCAAGACTTGAGGGACCGAGGTGTACCTTGAAAAGAAACAAATTGAACCAAGGGACTCGGAATACCTGGAAAAAATACCTGCATGAAGTACATTACAGTGGCTCAAGTCTGACAAGTTTCTGCTTGAAATACAGAGGATCCCAGCGAAATTAGTATTGCACATTAATATAGGGAAGCAATTTGAAAAGGAAACTCGGAAAAACGAATAGATTTGGGGGGCCTGGATATAGTTTACACTTGATATTACAACTTCCACAAGGCAGTTTAAAGGAGTCTTGGATGGCTTTCTTTCAAAATCATAACTTCAAATCTGGATTCACATTCAAAACACAGATTCTACTACTGCAGCTCTTTTTTGCTCATTTGTTTGTTTTCTTTTAGCAGAAAGGGAGTGCTTAGCTAGTTAGCAGTAGGAAGCTGGGTGAGCAAGATCCCTCTACAGTGTTACTTGCTTTATACATTACACCTTGACACACCAAAACTGGAGCACATGTGCAGTGTGTTAATGCAGTTATTGTTTATATAGCTCTGTTAAAATGGCGCAAAAAAAGACCAGATCCACAAACACTGATTGAGAAGTGCACTTCACCTTAGCAGATGGTAAAGCCTAGCCAACAGCCAGCCCACTGACCACACCCCTAATGATGCATCAGTAACTTCAAGCCCTAATAATTTAACAAGTTAGCTATGAAAACATCCATCCCCAGTACAATTGTCGTGAAATGGAAAATTAACTAGAGAGACAACAGAATATACGGCTGTAAACAGGTTTATTTTAGCTTTAAAGTTGGCCATGCTTTTATCAGCATCTATAGTTACTGACTCTCTTTGAAAGGCTGTAAATAAACAGCAGTTTATGGAAATGCATTTTTCAGCCCTCAAGGGTGCTTTTCTTACAGGCTGAATCTAAAATGGATCTAAAATTCAGTGGAGGGCCCTTTTACATAATCAATCCAGCACAAAAACGGTGAGGAGCCCCTCAGGTAGGGGCCTTACCTGCCATCTTACCTTGTCGAAGCTCGATGGACTGAAGAATGTTGTTTAGATGGATGATAATGAAAATTAATGTTTGATGGCTCTTGATGATTATGTAATGTAGATGATATCTGAGCTCCTGATGAACAGCGTGATAAGAACACAGACACGAGAACATGAAAATGCACGTAGAAAAACAGTCACTTTTTACAGTTCAGGACAAAGTCGGTTTAACTCGCTGCAATGAAATGTGCTTTTATTCTCCACAAATGTTAAGGCTTTTCACCATCCACTGATTAATATAAAGCATTAGAAAATATACAAATTTTAAAGGAGTCATGCAAATACAAACTTGCATTTTGTGACATTGTTTTTACTTCGACTTTGATGGGTAATTGTGCATCCTTGCTAGAATAGTAAAGCAGCCTGCACCTGAAAACTGTTTAGTGTAGTCTCAGAAAATCACAGTTTGAAAAAAACAATCCGGTTTTGGTGATGAAGACAACTGACGATGTCAATGAAGTGATGACATGGCATTGATGATGATGGTTTATGATAATGGAGAAAAGGAAATATTTTTAACAGCCCATAAGCGGTAATAGGGATCAATACATCGAACGAACAAAAACATAAATGAACAAATTTAAAAAATTAAAATAAAATTAAAAAGTCAGACACCAGCTTTGACCACAAACCACCTGACCTTCTCTTCAGACAAAAAAAACGAAACACCACAAAAATGTCAGACCACAGGACGTACAATACACACAAGCCAAGCTACTGCACCTCCTGCCCTCCCCCTCCCTCTCCCAAACACAACACACCAACACTCAACCCGCCCCCTCCCAACCCCAACACAACCCTACCTGCTTATTTTTGAGGTCAAGCGAGAGCTCATAGTCAGAGGCGGCGGAGTGCGAGCCGGCCCCGTTGCGGTGCACCCTCAAGGGCGAGGCTGTGTGGTGCAGACTGGCTCTCCTCCCCGGGCCACCTCCTTTTGCTCCTCCCCCTTCCTCGTCCTCTTCCTCCTGTGCTGCTTCACCCTCGCGTGGCTTGGCCTGCGCCTCCTCTACCTCTTGCTTTGTCTTTGCCTCCACAACTTCTTCTGACTCTTGATTCTCTTTCTCTGCAACCGTCTGCTCCTCTCGGCAAGGCGAAGGGGCTTTAGGGGCTTCCTGTGGGGCCGCCTCGCTCAGAGCCTTGACTTGCGGCTGAGGCTCGGGCTCTGGTGCAGGCTGGGCTTTCGGCTCAGGTTCTGGCTGAGGTTTGACTTCGGGTTGGGGTTGGGGTTGAGGTTGAGGTTGAATCTGCGGTTGGGGCTCAGTCTGTGGTTGGGGCTGTGCTGGCTGAGTCTGTGGCTGAGTCTCTTGCTGCTGTTGTTGGGGCTGCGGTTGCAGTTCGGGTTGCGGCTGTAGCTGTGGCTGTGACTGGGCCTCACTCTGCAGCTCTCCTTCTCCTCCCTTCCCTTCCTGAACCATAGACGAGTCTGGAGAAAGGTCATCGCTGCAGAAAGGAGGAGAAAATGCAGAGTGAGGTGTCTGCTGCATCCGTGGTGAGCTCTGACCTCTTCTCCAGGCTGCCTGGGTTAGTGGTAAGATGTTGACCCTTTCTCTCTTTTTTCTTTTTTGTGCCTCATCACTCAACAGTTCATCTGTCTGCCTGCTCTGTTATGAATGCCTTTCTTGTCTGTCTAGACACTGACAGACAATGAAAACCAGGAAAACATAAAGCACAGAGCAGCTTATAAAACCACAGTGTACAAAAGTTTAAAAAAAAAGAAAGAAAAAGATCAAGGCATTACTTCTTACAGCAAAATCTTTAGAAGAGAAAATGTGAAAAAAACAAGATAGTTAACAGCCAATAGTGACACACGCTCCCACACACACAGACGTAGGGGGGACAGTCATGCAGCCAAAACAAATGTCACTAAATGTGTGCCTGCTTGTGTGAATACTTGTATGTTGGAGTGTACTGTAGGTGTCGTTTTACACTTTAAAACAAAAAGAGGTGTAATAGGCATGTAATATACAGGAACAAATAATATATTTATATACTTTTTGTCCACATAGCAAATACCAGCTGTTTCTCTAATCATCCAATGTGTTTAAAGACATTTTGATCTAACTGACATCACCTTGAGAGCAGTTTTCAATGCTCCCTTGTCAGCTGATAGAAGAACATGACTAAGCAGTCATGTTAGTGGCTCAGTAAGGCTGCACTTAATCTGCCAGTATCATTTATCAGGAGTGCTTGTCAGACGGTCAAGAAGCTTCTGAAACACCTTTCCGTCACACCCTGATAACCGGGGCATTGGGATGTTCAAATGGAAATGCACACACACTGGCATCTGTGTTGAAGATAAAAGTAAGCATGGTTTAAACTGCTCTCACTGCCAATTTTTCTTTCTTTCAGTTGGACTATTTCTGCCACTTTGAGACGTACAAAAAAGTGCCTTCAAGAAAAAAAAAGTGATATTGACCACAAACCCAGCTGTGTAGAGTGTAGCTCTTATTTTAGCACACATGTGCCTTTAAACACATGGGACTGACTAATCTTTGATTACATATTGATGAAGTTTGAAAGACATTTCAACGTTTCTGTTTACTATAAGAACAACATGTATCAGCAGATTTTCCTGAAAGACTTACTTTGAATTTGTGCCGGTTTTGCACACCAGCTAAAAGTAACTGTGATAACAAGATAAGACTCCCCCCCCCCCCCCCCCCCGTTATTGGATTTGGTGATAAGAATTGAATCACTGAGCATAAAATCACCACTTTTCATGCAGAACTTCAGAAGAAAGTCAACACGATTTTTCTTCAGAGGAAGACAAAGGGCAACAACAACAATAAACTTTTAGTTTGTGTCTTAAGTTGTCTAAAAAAAGCCTTCATTAATAATAGCATACTTATATACTGCATTTCTGCTAATGTAGAGAGTTAATAATTACAAAAAAAAAAGATCCCTTGATGGCGACAAAAACCTGTCTGCCGCCTTCTTCTGCACAAGAGGCCTGGGTCTCATATATATATATATATATATATATATATATATATATATATATATATATATATATATATATATATATATATATATATATATAGCATTCTCCACTGCAACCACTGAACATCCAGGGTATGGACATTGAGGCTGTGGACAGCTACAGGTACCTTGGTGTTCATCTGAACAACAGACTGGACTGGACTCATAACTCAGACGCCCTCTACAGGAAAGGGCAGAGCAGGCTGTACCTGCTGCGGAGACTCAGGTCGTTTGGGGTGGAGGGCCCACTCCTGAAGACCTTCTATGACTCTGTTGTGGCTTCTGCTATCTTTTATGGTGTGGTCTGCTGGGGCAGCAGCATCTCTGCTGGGGACAGGAAGAGACTGAACAGGGTGATCCGAAGGGCCAGCTCTGTTCTAGGATGCCCTCTGGACCCAGTGGAGGTGGTGAGTGACAGGAGAATGGCGGCTAAGCTGTCATCCCTGTTGGACAACGTCTCCCACCCCATGCAGCAGACTGTGACAGCACTGAGCAGCTCCTTCAGTGGGAGACTGCGGCACCCACGGTGTGGGACGGAGAGATTTCGCAGGTCTTTCCTCCCCACTGCTGTCAGACTCCACAACAAAGACTTTAACTGAACAAACACACACATCCACACATGTGCAATAACACTAAGTGCAATAATCCTTTCTGGCATCGTTGTATTTTTACTCAGTTGTATATAGCATTCGTATTCTATTTTTATCTTATTGTATATTTTTATTCTATTTTATTCTACTGTATATAGTATATTATTTTATTCTATTCTGTACAGCTGTGTACTGTATTTATTCTTATTGTATTCTAATTTTTGCGTCATAACTTTTGCACTGTCCACTTCCTGCTGTGACAAAACAAATTTCCCACGTGTGGGACTAATAAAGGTTATCTTATCTTATCTTATCTTATCTTATATATATATATATATATATATATATATACGGCAGCACATAATAGGCTTGACAAAAAAGTATTCTGGTAATGGGTATAGCTAGGTCTGCTACTTCTAAAATAGAGCTTATATGAGCAATGAATAATGAAGAGGGAAAGTGTGCTTCTTCAACATTCAGCTGCAGGTGAGCTTTTTCTCATGCAGAAAATAGACCTGCCTGGAAAAAACAGAAGACTTCTTTTAGGGGAAGAGAGCCTGCCATGATCCCTGCTTACAATGTTTCCTTTCATTGTTATGAATCTAAATGTAGTCGTCCCGATTTGCATTTTGCTAGAGCCCCCGTTATGGTGAGAGATATTAAGACAACCAACAGGCGGCATGCAGCTGGATTAAAGTCAGATTCCGATAAAAGGAACAAAAAAAAGAAGGAACAGGTGATCAAAGGGAATTATTTTTGAAGAGGCACAAATAACCATGAAAAACGAACGCATATATATATATATATATATATATATATATATATATATATATATATATATATATATATATATATATATATATATATATATATATGCAGTTTTCCTGCTGCTCTGTCTTTCCCAGGTAAGGGGATTGAGCTGTTCTATGTATCAAAGTGACTGACAAGGCAAGGACAAGGTCTGGATGCTTCCTCTAATTTCCCAGTTTTTCCACATGTCAGTTCTGAAGATGGATAAGATAAGATAAGATAAGATAAGATAACCTTTATTAGTCCCACACGTGGGAAATTTGTTTTGTCACAGCAGGAAGTGGACAGTGCAAAAGTTATGAGGCAAAAATTAGAATACAATAAGAATAAATACAGTACACAACTGTACAGAATAGAATAAAATAAAATACTATATACAGTAGAATAAAATAAAATAAATATACAATAAGATAAAAATAGAATACAAATACAAATACTATATACAACTGAGTAAAAATACAACAATGAGCGCAGTGGCCTCCATGCTTTTCATCCAGAATACAATTATAGTGTCCACTGACATCTCCTGCTCTCACTGCCGTGATTGCGAACAGGCCGGTACGGTGGTGTGACGCGAGTTTGGGGCCGTCTGCTAATGCTGCATGCTGGGCTACAACCGCTAATATCACTCTCATAGAAAGGGAATCTCCACTTGTGTAAAATAAAAAGACAATCCATCCACCTTAAACAATCTGAATGAAATTCAGTACAGTTTTATAACATTTAGAAGGTAAAAGAAGGCAAAATACTATACAATGTACAGGTGTTAAATTGAATCGGGATGCATGAGAGAGTAGTTTTCCTTTGACTTATTTTGCAGTATTACAAAGTCTGGAAACATCTCTATGAATATATGCATGTCTTTATATGTAAGGACAGGCCCTTTGTTTCTGTACTGCATGAAGTAATAGTACAGAAGTCAGCAAAATGTACTTACTGCATCAAAGGAAAATAAGATATTCTACAGAGAGCTTGGTGACTGATATATTATCATACTCTACACTCTCTTACAGAATATAAAGTACCATATTGTTCCTTCAGCGGTACAATGGCTTGTCACTAGGGCTGTATCCCCCTAAGGTACTCCTTTTCTACCCTTGACAGGCTGTTTGTATCTCACAGAAACCGATCTTAAAGCTCCGGTGTCAATTTTGCACCTTAATGCTACAGCACAAAAATGAACCTGGATACAGGAGTGTGCATTCTATTCTTCTTTTGTATATATCATTCTTTAATCAATACTCATTCAGATTCTTGGAAACGAACTCACAGCTGTATAGCACTTTCCTTGTCTTATACAGCACTCAAAGCTTTATCACATGTGCAACTACAGCCAACTTAAACTATTTAGCATAACATGGATGTCATTGGACAGACACATGGATGAACACCACTTGGCACAGGGAAAACACTAACTTCTATCTAACTTAAATGAATAAGAAAACTGGAAAGCCATAAAATCTCCAAGTACAAAATGTTTTGTAATTTCTGCCTGGGAAAAGTACAGGAGTTACCTTGAACTCTGGTCACTAGGGTACATTTGTATAGAAACTGGACAGAAACTGACTTTTGCTGTACCCTTATTTCTAAGAGTGCTTATCAGGTTACTTAATTGTTAATATTGTGTGTCAAAAGTACTAGTACTATTTTAGCCCGGAGACACCCTCCAAAGAGTTAAAAGATAAATCTGAGACGTAGGGATGGGTACTGGTATCCGGTGCCATACATAAACGGTAGTAACCAGACCGAAAAGCAGCGCACATTTTGGTGCTTTATTTCTGTGCTTTTTTTCCCTGAGATGTCATACACTTTGGATTCTAGCCAATCATTTTACCTTTCCAAGGATAGTAGGCGGGCCCAGGTACGTACGTTCTTTTAGAGCAGAGCTACAAATTAAAAATGCCCAAGGTGAAGCCGTCAAAAGTCTTGCTGTACTTCACAGCAAAAGATGCAAACTCAGCAGCCTGCCACAAGTGCTTTAAGGTGATACTGTGCAAAGGAGGTAACACCTCGAATCTGATGAAGTTAAACTTTGATCACAAGCTAAAAAGGTCAAACACCACAGTTATCATATAGTTTTTGAGATTCATTAGAAATCTTAGCCAGATGACTCCACAGGCTCATCACAGTGTGGCAATATCCACATTATGGAAGAGTGTCTCTATCCCGCTTACAGCTTCGGTATGAGAAACAGGGCAATCCTTCTGTTCATGATAAGAGGCCAAATGAAAGAAAATGTCTGAAATGCAAGAATACCAATCAGGAAGGTGCGGGTTGTCTCTGTTCCAAATGGACTATTTTATTTCAGTTTATGATAGCTCACATACAGTCCATATTCTGAAACAATGATTCTCTAGATATCAATTATTGTTTCCATTTAAATGTTAACCCTTTAAGACCTACCATAGAACCAAGTTCGCCAGAGCTTATATTATATTTTTACATGCTGTGGAGCCATTTTTGGGAGCATTTCAAGTTGCTATACATCAATACAACCATTATAGCCCAAACTTTAATAATATGTCTGCATTAGGTGCATAGTAATTACATAAATTGCAAAAAAGTGCAATAAACTACAAAAAAATTGAAAATCGTTTTTGTTTTTTTAACATATATTTCTAGTTAGAGAAATTTAAGAGGCTTATCCCTCAAAACTGTAAATACAAAAAAGTTACACAAACTAGTTTCCCACCACAGGAAATTTATTTTGAGTGTCTTCATAGTTTTATTTTTGAAATACACCAATTTTTATATACTGCAGGAAAAACGAAAATAAATATTATAGTGCAAATTTGCAAAATAACAGCATATGCATCAAAATAAACTATTTCCAGCAGTGCAATATGAGTCTTAAGCATCCCAGAAACGACACAGAAAGTCATAAAGTCAAACATAACTTTTTAAAACACATAACAAGTAAAACACAAGCTCATAAGGCCCCGATCGTAAAAAAACTACATTTCCGCAAAATGACGTCACTTCCGGTTTCGGGCAGGTCATGCGGTCATGTGATAGTTCGCGCTGATGGACGTAGGAAGTGTTACAAACAGCTGATGGATCGGCGAAGCGTGTTTCTGGAATATCATGTTTTTGTTGCTGCAAGTGATTTTTATGCAGTTTTTGCAAAGCTATATGTGGAAGGAAACTGTGACCTAGGACAAGCTGATGGCATAAGATGTAAGTACAACTCCTCCAGTTTCATATGCAAAAAAAATTATTGCGCTAGCTTACTTGGTTGCAGAGCTACCGGGATTTAAAAATAGTTACGCAAAACAGAGCGTGCCCGCTCCGATCGGCTGTAAAGGGTTAATTAACTGGGCACCCTGCAAGATTTATTCATGTTTTCCAATAAAAATTGACCTTCAAGTACTCAAGGTATAGTTTAAATTG
This sequence comes from Aulonocara stuartgranti, assembly GCF_965226115.1. Lineage (NCBI taxonomy): Eukaryota > Metazoa > Chordata > Actinopteri > Cichliformes > Cichlidae > Aulonocara > Aulonocara stuartgranti. The sequence goes on from NC_138953.1 coordinate 29,068,097, forward strand.
GACCTTTTCATTTCATCTCAATATTCATTTATCTTTTTCTAATCTTCCATTTCCATCACTGGAAAGTTATTAGATTGGTTAATTAGTCTAATTCCTTGCTTTACTTAGACTAATTTAATTACTGCATTTTGGGGTGATTTCCCACCTATAGTTTATTTATTCTGGTCCGAATAGTTGATGGGTTTGCAAACTTGTGGCTTTTCCCCATGGTTTGTTGTGTTTTTACACAGTGAAAAATCCAAGTGTACCCCAAGCAAATAAAAATGCGTCACTACACATCAAGTTAGACTATTCAGTTCTTTTATTGCAGAAGCGTCTGGGGCAGGAGCAATAAAAGTAAATACTGGAAGAAGGTGTTGTACCTGCAATATAGGAGAACATGGAGAATTTAGGTTCATTTCACAGCTAGTTGCTAGACCATACAGACCTTTGCGCATCTATAGTAGCTTGCTGCATTACATTAAAGCATATGTGGCTATGGGAAGTTTTGGGAACTGCACCGAGACCACCTCCTCAAAATGGTCTCGGTGCACTTGCTCAAATGCGATTACCGTGTTAAATGGACTAAACACAGCAGGTATGAAAACACCCTTAATAAAAGATACAAAAGCAGGTCCATCAACATGCTTTCACCTTCTCGTGTTAATGTTGTGAATTTAATTACGGTGATGCTTCCCAACAAAAAGGTAAAGTAATAAGATAGGAAAAATGACATCAGTAAGTCCCATCAGCGTGTGCCCCTAAAGCATCAAAGTTCTTTTGGCCTCATGGCAATCTTAGTTTCCCTCTAAAAAGCCTCCTGAGTGGCTCAGAAGCAGCTGTGCTCCATTTCTGAGTCCTAGCAAAGGAACATAAAGGAGATGCATTTTGGAGATGCTGCTCCACTGATATCCATTATTTCTGCTGTTAGGTAAAAGGGAGCAAAAGGGCAGCGGCAAAGAAATCTGTGTTCTTCCGACACAAAGCAACACTGACTGCAGGCAACATGGAAGTATATCAGGTTTTAAAGTCCAGGGTATCGGTAATTCATTCACATTGGCTGCCACATCTAAGATGTAAGCAAAAAAGAGCACATGCATTTGGAAGATGTAAAATTATTTAAGTTAAATGGAAGAGAATAATCTGGGGGTACTTTTTCTATTAAAGCATGGTATGTTTAGTTTCAGGCTGAGATGAAGAACAATTAAAGGAACTGTCACTTTTTGGAAATACCCATTTGCTAAGCAGTTTTAAAGTTTTTATACATAAAATTTTGTTGGGGATAAAACAAATGAGATATCTGGCGATTCTGTGAGCACTAGAAGTTTTCCTATGTCTGTGCTCAACTTCTCTAACCAGCTTTTGTGATGTTTCAGATCAGCTGAAGTGTGAAACTAAAGTAAAATACTGAAAAAAAAACTCACTGAAAAGCCTTCAGCTAATCCAAAATGCTGCAGCAAGAGTCCTGACAGGGACTAGAAAGAGAGAACATATTTCTCCTGTTTTGGCTTCCCTTCATTGGCTTCCTGTTAAATCCAGAATTGAATTCAAAATCCTGCTTCTCACATACAAGGTCTTAAATAATCAGGCCCCATCATATCTTAATGACCTTGTAGTACCATATCACCCTATTAGAGCACTTCGCTCTCGCTCTGCAGGCCTACTTGTTGTTCCTAGAGTATTTAAAAGTAGAATGGGAGGGAGAGCCTTCAGTTTTCAGGCCCCTCTTCTGTGGAACCAGCTTCCAGTTTGGATTCGGGAGACAGACACTATCTCTACTTTCAAGATTAGGCTTAAAACTTTCCTTTTTGTTAAAGCATATAGTTAGGGCTGGACCAGGTGACCCTGAATCCTCCCTTAGTTATGCTGCAATAGACGTAGGCTGCCGGGGGATTCCCATGATGCATTGAGTTTTTCCTTTCCAGTCACCTTTCTCACTCACTATGTGTTAATAGACCTCTCTGCATTGAATAATATCTGTTATTAACCTCTGTCTCTCTTCCACAGCATGTCTTTTATCCTGTCTTCCTTCTCTCACCCAAACCGGTTGCAGCAGATGGCCGCCCCTCCCTGAGCCTGGTTCTGCCGGAGGTTCCTTCCTGTTAAAAGGGAGTTTTTCCTTCCCACTGTTGCCAAAGTGCTTGCTCATAGGGGGGTCATATGATTGTTGGGTTTTTCTCTGTATCTATGAAGCGCCTTGAGGCGACTTTTGTTGTGATTTGGCGCTATATAAATAAAATTGAATTGAATTGAATGGAAAATTTTAAAGTGTAGCTGCTATAGTCTGGAAACTATTACACTGCTGTATATAGAATGTACGCTTTGCAATTCAATACATCCAGTTTTTTTTGTTTCATTTTAAAAAAATTTATTTTTAATACAATTGTATTTGCAGTTCATTAAATAAAACGAATAAATACATTACTGTGTAAAAGTTTTGAAGCACCACTTATTTCTTTTTATTTTACTTTCAAGGGGCCAGACTTTTTTATAATTCTAAAGTAATCTCAAGCAACAATTTTCCAGGGCTTGTGAAGCTCTTTTTAAAGGTTTTCTTTGGATGACTCTAGGAATAGGAATGACTCTAGTAAATACCAGACTACTAAATACTGTGACGCTACTGTAAGCAATGTACAGTATGTTAATGTTAATAGTTTTCCCAAAACATCCTGATTTACAGTATTCAACTGCATTCGTGAAGAAAGCTTTACAGTAAATTGTTACAGTTGACTCTTGGCAAGAAAGCAAATATGAAGAAATGTAAACCTATTACAAGTTTAGGAACAATGAAAGGAAACTCGAATTCAGAAATAAGCTATACCAGTCAGTTCTGTGGAGATTATCCATTACAGGGACTGTTTCATTTGGATTAAAGTTTCCACTGTAATGGTGGGTGGTTAGAAGGCGTGGGGGCCTTAATAGATTGATGTTAATGCTTGGGTTACTTTATTTTTCAAGATTTATTCAACTAGAAAAGTGCACCATAAGCACATTTTCACTGTAAAAACTGGGGTTCAGGAGGGTCAAAGAAAGTTAATGTTATTTGGACAGACGATGACATCAGTGACAACATTCTTTAAATAAGCGATGCACTGATTATGTTCCCGCTGTGAACTCAGTTGCCTCATGCTAGTTTTACTTGATCATTAACCTTGACCGCAGAGCTTTTGCTGCATCATCCCCACAGAGGTGTGCAGCAGGAGAGATGAGTTATTGGACTGTGTGACCATTGGGGTTCAAAGGGTCTATCCTCTGGTGGACTGCAGCCAAGGAGTTGCTGAAGAGGGCATTATGTGAACAAAACCACATCAGCAGAAGTCACAGCAAATAACATCCCCGAAGAAGAAGCTAAGTTATGGTTGCTTGAATTTAGAAGAGCGGCTTGCACTGAACATGTGTATTGTCAGTTAGCAAGCATTTTATTTTTGGCTTAATTTTCTTTGTACTTAAATCATTCCTTAAATTAAACAGAAATGAATTCCCTTGTCACCTCTGCTGAATTCCTCTTCACTCAGTGCCTACCCTATGTTTCTCATACTGCTCCCAGAGAATTAATCAGTTCATCAGGCAGAAAACAAGGGCAGGCTGAAGAGCAGAAGCCTCTGCATAAATAAGCATATTTCTCCCTTCGAATGCATGGTGAGGATGATGTATGGAGCAAATTTGCTCAAGTGTATTTGAAATTCATCACAGTCGCTGCAAACAGGGAATGCATGACTTAGTGTCATATGTACAAAAGAGACTTGAAGCTGAACAGGAGGGCACTGAGGAAAAGCTGAGGAAAAACTGATTTTCTTACGTTTTCCAGGTTATTGTGCTGCACACTTAAGCCAAAGAAATATGCTGCATTGCAGCCAACTGACCTCAGTCTCACACTGACGGAAAGAAAAAGTTTCTGAAGTGTTTCTGAAACTGTTTAGAGGCACTAAGCCCAGATAAAGAAACAACAGCTATTAAAATGCACAATGTCAGCTTTCAGCCAATTAGCAGCAAAGGCCCAGGTCCTCTCTAATCACCAGGTCAAGATTAATCATTTTTCTTCACCCTTAGTAAAAAAGAAAACAAAAAAACAAACGGCATGACACATTTCCGCCTTTTTCATCATTAATCTATGACCTAACCCCTTGCCAACCATGAACATTCACAATGCTTCAACAGGGGACGTTCCACTGATTTTTACTCAGTGTGCCACTTTTAAAATGCCATATGCTGATGTGACTGCTCAGGGCTATAAGTGGGAGACCTTGAGTGTGAGTACAGTGTGAGTACAGGGAATGATCTGTCTGCTGGCATTATGGTGCAGTTATGAGATGTATATTGCATTGGAAATGAGAAAAATGGGGCAGATTTTGAGGGTGCATAGCTCACTTAAACTTTATGACTGTAATGGACCCATGTCAAATGCTTTATATATAAAAGTTAAAGACAAGTTGCACTAACTTTACTATGAAAGTTTACTGGGAATGTAAGCTAAACCCATAGAGGCTTATTATTTAAGGACATTTGAAGATTTTGAGTTAAATGCTGACTCTAAAGTAAGTCATTTCCATTAGTTTTAAGAAATTTCTAAATATATCAATGTACATTTGGAATTTGACCAACTTATGCTGGCTTTTTGAGACTTTAACTCCAAAAACCTAAATGGCAATATAAAGTCGCTACAATGCTAACAATGATGTTAACATGCAGGTTTAACAGATACTTAAGTTTTGCAGACACACGATCACTAACCCTTTAAGATGCATCAGCAATTTTCCATGTGTGACAAGTGAATAAAGCCCCATTTATTCACAGACCTAGAGACTGGTCTGTGACCATCAGGCAAATGGCTGTTGCTAGCAAAAAATTGTGTATTCTCCAACCAGTGGACAAAAAGCTCCCTGTTATTTCATTGTATTATTAATGACCCAACTGCTAGCATATTTCTGTAGTCATAGCTTGAATGTATGGTCTTCAAACACTCAAGCTAATATTTTTTGCGTTCAAACAAAAAGTTACACCTTTTGAAACACGTTGGCTGGAGAACTTTACTTTGACAGCAAACCTCCTTTTCTAGACGAGTACTTAAGTGAGTATTTGGAGGATGGAAGGATGACGCTTAAGTAATTTATGCATTGAATAACACAAGAAACCTCAATAATTTTTACCATGTTTGTCATCTTAGTATGTTAACACTGACAAATTTAAACCGCAATGATCAAAGCTGTTAAATTTCATGGTCGTATAAAATTTAATGGTGTGTATTTGAGCCCAAAGTCCCGTATGCTTAGCAGATGTTTCAAGTTCCTATCAGGAATACTTGGATGCAGTAGAAAGTCATATCTGATTCCTTCCATGACAGATAGCACTCCATTTTAAAGATAACTCCATGAACTGTATCAGTTAGTTAGTTAGTTAGTTAGTGTGTACATTTTTATTGTTTGTACGATAAAATTGATGATGCAAGTGTATTGGGCTATGAAACTTTAATGTGGTTGTTGATGAGTGAGGTTGACAGAAGTCAAGAAATCATTCTTTGGGTGCAGTGCAGAGGAATCTCAGATGATCTGGAAGTGTCTGAAAGTGTGGACTGATTTTTTATATTTGGTTTTTGCAGTATTTACACCAAACCATTTTTTTAGTATAAATGCTGTTTTGTTTTGTCGTTTAATGCCGGACTACTTTCCTATTATTCATACTGTGTGCAATATACAAGTTTAGAGAGTTACAAAAAACATAAATACTGCATTTTCTCTCTGGAGTTAAAGACATCCATCTGGTCTCTCTTCAGAGCCATATATCTTGTCTTTCAGTCTTTGTTTTCAATCATCAAGGTCAACTGGAGACATTTATCAGCTGCCCACACACACACGTCTGCAGCGCCATCAGTGCGAGCCACCCTCTTGTTTCAAAGGAGAAAAAAAGTCCGGAGAGGGACAGAGAAATCATTTTTTATGCTTTCTGCATATTGTGTAATTTACAGAAAGCTGGCAGCACTTTCTTGTCCATTCTTGTGAGAGAGGCTTCAGTGTAGGATGGATTACAAATATAGACATGACATGGTTAAATCATGAGATAGCCACAGATGACTCACATGGTTAAAGAGTATCTGTATTGTTTTTTCTTCCTTTTATTTTTTCTTTTCTTTTCTTAACAGAAAAGCTCATTTTGAATTCATTTTCTACAAGATGTTGTTAAAATTGTTATAAGATGCAGTAAAATCTTCTCTTCACCAAAAAAGGCTGTTTTTAAATGGCTGATGAAACCTACCCTATGCAATTCACCTTCAGTGGACATGCAGTGATGCATGGTGTGGGGCATCACCCTTCTTTGTGCTGTGATCAATCTTGAATTGATTGATTATGTAGATGCCAGTCAATACTGTGCTCACTTGGGTGGAAGGACAGAGCTCATAAATACAACTGTTTAGCATGAAAGAGGAAAACATTTGATCCCTACATTCTGAGCAAGCAGAATAAGCAGACGACTAAGATCAATGCCAACCAGTTTGTGTCTCCGAAAGCAAAGAATGGCCCTTTGGCTCTTGTTAAAATCCCACACAGGCTCTTGGGTCTTTTGCTAAGGGCCAACGATTTGTATCACAGGTTTTGCAGGTTGAGGTAAGAATGCAAAAAGAGTTGCAACACAAACAGCGCGTTGCCTCCTGCTATAAAGAGAAAAAAGCCAGAGTTTTCTTTATCGTGTTGAATTTCAAGAGTAAACAAGAGGATACTCACCCCAGAAGGTTGAAGGAACAAACTAGTAGCACATACAGTATGCAAGTACATACAGAGACCAGTAACCACAGGCATTCCAATGCAATGTCAATGAAACATCTTCCCAGCAACAACAGAGTACAGGGTATAAAAACAGGATGGGCTCGTGAAATATGCAAGCCAGTATTTCAAATTGAATCTCTTCAAAAGCTGTTGCCCCAGGTTGTGGGTAAAAGCGAGAAAGACAGCAAGCAATGCGGAGACAGAAAGAGAGAGAGCGGCAGTGGAAATTGCATCGTAGATATACGGTAGACACACTGCAGTAATATATAGTTATATACACAGCTCAGGAATCATGGGCAGGACTTCAAGGATGGAAAACGACATACACCATCATTCAGTGTCATAAAATGTCCCCTATAAAACTGGTGTCAACCCTTCAATCTAGAAAAAAAATGTTCCTACATTAACAATTTGCCTTGTGAATATGGAGAATTTGCTCAATGCATTAGTTTCAGTGTATGATGGACTTATACTAATTACAGCAAACCATACTATATTCATGAAAACGTTTCAATCGTCCTGCAGCTTTCAACTTCAACAGGAGAGCTGGAGGAAAATTCTAGAAATCATCAAATAATGAATGTTTGTACAAAATGTAATTGTATTCCATTTAGACGTTGTACATATTTCAATCAGTGACACAGAGAAAGTGATTGACATTCCTAGAGTGATGGTTGTAAACATCCATTCTTTAAATCTTGCTACTGTGGTGCAATTACAATCACAATTTTGATTGTAATTACATCAATCAAATCAAAGTAAGCCAGTCGCCGTTACTATGATGTGATGATTTCATGTGTATTTGCTGCTTTATGCAGAGATATGCATTTTTCCCTACATGTGTTAGAAAATGTTTAGATGCAGATATATTGTCTGGAAAAAGAAGGGCAGATTGGCAGCACAAGTTGGTTTAAAAAGGCTAAAGTCTATGTGAAGCCATGACTCACTGCTGTCAAGTCTGTTTGGAAGCCTAAAATCAAAAGACTTATGATTAAGTCTCTTGGACGTCCAGGTTATGTTACCCTGAAGATTTTGAGTCATGCATCGCAAACGTCATTTAGTACTTGTTACTAACACACTGACCGCAGCCAAGTGCTTGAAACTACCTTCACACACAAATGTAACACCACATTTCTCGTAAATGGATTTACTAGCTTCCCGTGAGCATGTGCATCATGTCCACCCTGCAGTCCATGTCATAAAAATCCTGAAAATCTGATAAACATTTACAGTGTGTCCACTGCAAAAGCAGCTTTTTATGGATGCCTGACAGAAAGGCACAGAGAAAAGGGGGTGCGGTCAAGAACTACAATGCCCGGAGAAAGATTCAGCGGCTGCTTCGCCTCGTTGCAAGAGGAACAAACAATTGAGCCCGTCCCCCCCACTCAGACGATTTCACAAACTAATTGCCTATTATGTGGCCTGTCAGGGGGAAATAAGAGTGTTTTTCCTGTTTTTGGCTCTTTTCCTTTGTCACATATTAGAAAACATCCTAAGGCAGATTCCCCATGCAGGAATTTGTATTTGAACTTGGCTCTCTTTAGCGACACAGAACACTTGAAACTGAACACTTCAAGGATCACACAATAGCATATTCACGATATTTACAGTAACAAGAGAAACTTGGAAAATGCTTGTTTGGTGTTAATATGGAAAAAAAGTCTGAGAACTGTTGAAAATATATATTAAACTAAACTTCATAGACATGCAAGCTCTTGTGCTTAAGAGAATGGGACTAAATCACATGTCTCACACTGCCTGTTGTCCAAGTGAATCTGAAATGTTTCACCTTTCAAATTATTAGACAAAGGTGCTTATGAACTAATATGATAACTGTAGTAGTTGTAATATGCTGGCCTCTTTCTACTACCTTGCAACTCTACTGACAATAAAGAAATATGATTATTCAGCAAGCATGGTACTTGTTTCATTGTAATTCATCACATGGTTATGATCAAAGCGCTGGGTGTCAACCTGAGTTTGACAAACTCAGTTACATGTTGTCTGTATGCTGATGTGAAACTGGAACAAAAGAGCTGAAAAAGCCACTGATGTGAAATGTCAAGGTAAGTTAACTGTAAGTTTTAGCTGTGAGTCAGTGCTGTACTGCAGTTTGAAGACAGATGTACATTTTCTGCAATTATTCACAGCTGTGTGAGCATATTTGTGGAAAATGCATCAGAGTGAAAAGGGATGGAATGAAGGAACATGAAATGATGTATAGATCATGATTCAATTATCCCCCCCAACCCGGTCTAAATGAATACCACAAAAACACCACGTAAAAAGTCCATCCTCTTTTCACATGGTGCACAGTCATTGGTGAGTAACAATATTTGTCACCACTGAGATTCCCTTTACAGCAAGCAAATATTCAACTTTTGAAGAAAGAATGAACCCTGAACTGTTATGAACCACACGTTTTTTTTACTGAGTATTTTATTACTCATGTACTTATTAAATCAAAGAAGGCGAGCCACCCACATCACTCACCATGATCCTGAATCTCCTGGGAGCTACTTTATGTCATGTGGGCGAGTGAACAGAGAGATACTATACTGGCAAATATAATATAAATATAAATTTAAGACTACCCTGATTAAAGTATTCATGTATGTTTTGATTTTCTGGTTGAGCTCGAAGTGTTATTTGGAGAATTAAAGGTTAGGCTTTCAAGGGTGCAAATCAGAATTTCTTTAGCAAACAGCTTTTTGTGCTAATAATTTATAGTCAATCAATCAATAGTCAAGAGGAGAAAAGTCAGATGCATTTGGTTCTTCACTAAAAAAAAGTCTAGGTTACCTGAAACTGCTCAGAACAGACTTCAGTCTAAGTGGTTTTATACAAAATATTGACGTGAGTGACTTACTGATTACATGTGTAGTCCAGCTACTGGAAACATAATCTCAGCAGACAGACACCCACAATTACCAATAGGCCCAACTATATCACTCCAGCAATACTTCTAGTATTTACTAGTACAGCTTAAATCTACAGTCGTATTAAAAAGAAACTTCACCCTCTTTCAGTTCTAATGTATTATGTATTAAACTATCAATATTTATTTTAAGTTACGCCGCAATGCAGAAGTAATTTGGGAAATTAAGTACAGTCCACTTTTTACAGCAACAACTTAAAGTAAGTTGAAATAATGACTTTATCAGTCTCAGACTTCAAGTGGAGGAATTTTGTCCCACTCTTCTTTACAACGTTGCTACAGCTCATCAAGATTTGTGGATAATCTTTATACACAGCTCTCTTATGGTCCAATTTGTGGCTGTTGCCACAAATTGATTTTCTTTTTCTTTTCTGTTGTAGATTAGCTGCTGTGCTTGGGATCATTTTCCTGTTGCATGACCTAATTTGGGCCAAGCTTTAGCCGTCAAACAGACAGCCCTAGTTTTGAGTCTAAAATTATTTTGTATACAGGATTTGATGGCTGATTCAGTGACTGCATGTTTTCCATGTCCTGTGACTGCAAAAGAAGCCCAAATCATCCCTCCACCACCATGCCCAAGGTGTATACATTCCTTGTAACATGACTGTATTTATCCTAAATTAGTGCAGCAGTCACAACTGTTACCGGTCCGTGTGTCGCTTGGCACCGGGCCGCGAGAGTTGAGGCTTGGGTGTGAAATTGATGGTTTTCAGGGTTTTTATCGTTAACTCGGTCTTTTCCCATGTTGTATTTGTGTGTCTTATTTTGAAAGAAATATTTACGCGTTACCATAGCGACCAGAGAGGATTAAGGGGCAGAAAGGAGGATGTTACTTTCAATGTTGTTGGCCCATTTTCAGGAGGTCGCTGCTAATAAAGTTACACAATTACACAATGAATTCATGTTTATTATTATATTTACAAAATATCGCAGTTTTTGTCATGGTGGTATCATTTTATTTTGTTGTTTTATATCCGCGACACCTTAAAGGCCGGTCCGTGAAAATACTGTCTGACATTAAACCGGTCCGTGGCCCAAAAAAGGTTGGGGACCGCTGCTTTAGTGGACTACTCCCAACTGTCTGCCACTCTGTTGTTTGCTAGTTTAGCATTATCATAATGCTACAGATGCCTTATTGCAGAGGTGTGGACTCGAGTCACATGACTTGGACTCGAGTCAGACTCGAGTCATTAATTTTATGACTTTAGACTTGACTTGAAAAAATGTTCTAAGACTTGTGACTTGACTTGGACTTTTACACCAATGACTTGGGACTTGAATTGGACTTGAACCGGTTTACTTGAAAAGACTTGATATTTTACCCCAAATATAAAATTTAACATGCATATTATATAGAGATTGAAAATGTGACGTCATTCACGGGTAGAACCGCAAAGGATTCTGGGAACTCGTGGCAAGCGGTACTAGCGCACGCAGGCTTTCAATTGAAATCAGTCACACAGCGATAAAAAGAAACACAAAAATGTCAAGAAGCCGTTGTATTATTAACTGCAATAGCCGGTCGCATGACAGCCACCGGAAGCCGACGGGTAAAGAGATCGGTTGTTATCGGATTACGTCGTTGAAGAGAAATTGTTCGAGCCATGTTTCCGAAGTAACAAAGAGGCGACTGGATTGCAGCCATTCAAAGACCAATTATAACGTCCCAGAACACTCCAGCTCACAGGTTAGTCTGCTCCAAGCATTTACACGAAGGTCAGTGTTTTTTAGTAGTTAATACGTCATTTTCTTAACATAATTGGTGATATAGGTTACAAGCAAGTCTGGCGCTGAACAGAAATTGTCGCACTATGCTCCTTTGTTTATTGTGCATAAATAGTGAATTGTCCTGACACAATATTGTGTTTCGCTTCTGTTATTATGGTACATTGACAAAAACATATACTTTTATTCACAGGGTAAAACAGTTGTTTTGTATCACTAATTGTCCAGTACGATTACAGCAGGGACGTGCAGAGAGGTTTAAAGGGGCGGGTGCTCAAAGTTAAAAAGGGGCACATTGAACCATGCTGAATAACAACAACACACATTCATCAAGAATCTAATATGGGAAGGGCAGGGCTGTGTTGATCTGAGACTGTAGACATTAAAAAGTCCACAGGAGAGATGGTAGCTGATTAAACAAGTGTCATGAGATAATAACAAAATGCAAAGATTGGTGACAGCGCTTGGAACCATAAGGCAATGAAAAACTGTGACATAAACTCGGCTCTGCCTGTGAATCACTCTTTGCTTCTCTTCTTCCTTCCTTCCCATCATTTCATATATCACTCTCCACTTGCTGTCTATCTGAGAACAAGGCACAACTTGCTATTGCAATAAACTATAATTGAATTATCCACACCTAACAACTCTTGCACTTAATCTATAATAAAATGATGACAGAAAAATGTTATAGCCCTGCCTTTAGTAGCCTCATACAGCTCCTACTGTTTCCTCCTCATGTCCTTACCAGCCATGTCTGCACAATGTTATATCATGAGTAATAATTTAAAAAAATCTATATACATAAAACACACACATGCACGCACAGTGACATTTTAGACCTTCTTCAGAATACTGTATATACTATGGGCATCCTTACATTATTATTTATTACTAGAGCTACAATAATAAAGCAATGAGGAGGGGGAAGTAATAAATATGAAATAATGTATTTATGATGATTCCATTTGTTTCACTATCCACTCTGTGCAGGGCAAAGCTTATTACATTTTTAAACTGTAGAGATACAATCTTTTGTCTTATTTAAAATATAAATCTAATATAATCTGCTTCTTAATGTATGTTCTTTAAAATACAGCGTGTGTTTTTTAATATATTATAATTATAATTATTATTATGTGGACATGCATATTAGATCGTTTTTTAGTGAAATATAATCCCTCCAGAAAGGCAGGAAATGCCCAGAAACTTACTTTAAAACTAAATATGTTCCCTAAAACGGTGACAGAGCTACAGACCCATGACAGCCTTACACAGGTAGCCAGCAGCTGTGACCAGCACTACTTGTGCAGTTAATAAAAGGACAGGTAATGTTTGTCGCGCTGTTGCACACACAGCACGCTCGTTTGTTTCAGTTCGTCAGTTGCAACAAGACAGCTTACCAACGTGTACGTAATAAGCTAATACTCCTGTGTGCTACACACTACAGTGTGCGCTGTACACCTACTTACTGGGTTTGTCGCATCAGTCTGTGTCTCTGAGTTAACTTGTGTTTCTCCTACAGCTCCGGACCGCAAAAAATGCGCGTGCTCTTTGTGAGCTCGTTCCCGGCTCGTAACCAGCGCGTTCTGCCGTCGAGGGTGATCATTGGTTAATGTGATCATGTGACTGATGCAAGCCAGATCCTTTTATTTAGCAAAACTATGATTAATAGTTAAATATTATTGTTGAGGGGCACAGACAGGACTCCGCATGCACACACACATAAAAAAAATAATAAATAAATAAAAATTTTTTAAAAGTTGCCTCAACAAAAGGGCACTTTGGGCACTCATCAGGAAAGGGGCGGGTGCTCAAGCCCCTCTAGCCCCCCCCTCTGCACGTCCCTGGATTACAGCATACAATATTATTGTCACTGCTACATTTCTGTGATGCTACCAGAAATTATTTCCACTGCTAATTAATTACCATTGAGCTCAAAGGTCCTATTAATAAACGGTTAACGAATGTGTATTTATGACGACGATTTGTGAGACTGGTAAACTTATGATACGTACGATGGTCTTTACTTTCTACACGGTGCATTTCAAGGTCCTGCACCCATCCGTCGGTAAACTGTACCTGGGCTTGTTGCAGTGACCTGAAGTTACTAAACTTCATGAGTGTATGCACTCACTCCAAGAAGCGTATGATTATAAATATGCATATAAATATGCTACGATGAGATAGCTGACTTCATCTAACTAGCAAATGTTTTCCAGGCTACGTTGGTGATGCAGTTTTTTTTTTAAATGATATTTTAAAAAAATATATCATTTATTTATGTATGATATTTTTGTCATGCGATTTTAAAGCCGGTCCTACAAGCGCATCCAAGAATAACATGCAGCTTATCTCAGAACCGTCGGTGAAAATTATTCTTGGAGCTAGGTTTAATTGAGCTGCATTTTAAAGAGGTGCAATTTCACAATTTGTGTGTTTTCTAAGTTCACTATTTTGTCATGTGTTGAGAAAAACACAGATTTAAAAATTACATGGTCTAATATTTACATTTAGCATATAACTGCAACATGCTTTTTTCGTTGTTTTTTTTTAAAGACTCGAAAGGACTTGAAATTCAAAATTTCAGACTTGTGACTTTACTTGGACTTTTACACCAGTGACTTGAGACTCGACTCTGACTTGCCTGACATTACTTGAGACTTGACTTGAGACTTGAGGATAAAGACTTGAGACTTACTTGAGACTTGCAAAACAATGACTTGGTCCCACCTCTGCCTTATTGTCTATTTTGTTTTTTTTATCTTGAGAAAAATATAGCCTCACTCAAATAATCAGGAAGTAAAAGATGGTACCTATCAAATCAAGTGCATTTCAGCAAAACAGTTCATTGGTTCAAGAATATGAATTACTAACATTACTTCTAACCTTGGTGGATGTTTAAAGGTTAACTAAATCTAAGTTACATTTAGAGTAGTCCATTTGTTTCCATTACATTGTGTAGGACAAGGATGGCTTTCCTCCTTAGAGAAATTCATGATATTAATTTAACCTGTTCTAAATATTAGAAATGGTGGGCAGCTGCAGAACTAGCTCCTGATATCAGCCAGTGCCTTGGTCAAGGACACAATGATGAGGAAAAAATTGGCCAGGATTTAGAGCAGGTTATGGAGTTGAATGTGAATGTACAATCTTCCTCAAGCAGTGGGAACATGTGTGTGCAACCTGAGGCAATACTTTATTATTTATTATTTAGTGTATTCTGCAAAGCTGTATGTATTAGAGCTGTGTTTCTTGAATATTACGTGATTCTGGAGGTAGTTTTAGGGCCATCCAATATATCAGAATTCGCTAAAGTGTATTGGTAATTTGGGCGCTATCTTTTTTCTTTTTCTTTTTTTTTTTGATAATCTGGAAGTGTTTTTAGTTTTTCGACAGCAGTTGTTAACTATACGTTATAGCAGAATAGGAGAGTCAGAGGATGAAGCCTTATCAGGCATTATTTAGACTGAGTCACCAATGTTACTGAGAGGCTCATGCACGTGTCATGAGGAATGAAAATGAAACTGCTCAATCGAAATATTAATACAGAGAAAAATAGTGAGTGAGTGAGAAATTTCCCCAATGGTTAAAAATAACTTTGTTGTATGAAGAATAAAGATGAGTTCTGAGAGGATTATCAATACAGTGCTGAAACTGATTGTCTAAGAGATTACAGCCTAACAGAGAACAGAAGAGTACGGGGGATGAAAATACACAAATTTCCAGAATAATTTAGACAAAAAGGATGAAAGGCAGACTGAGGTACTGAAATGGAGGCTCAACTGCACTGATATACTGTAGAATATGGACCAGTGGAGACAGAGATGAAGGTATACTGGGTGAAAATGCTGTAGATGAAAGGCCCAAGCCAGGAACTGACATTAAAATTTGCAGCTCCCAATCATTTTTCCCCTTAAAAAATATCAGAATAATTCATCAGAAAAATATGCTACATGACAGATATCACAGTAAAAAGAGAAAATGCATGCATGCATTCAGCACGTTTACTCTTTTCAAATACATTGATTTTAAATAATTCTAAAATGAACATTTTCTATAGAAGTAGCATTGTGTAATGTTGGCCACCATAGTCCAGCAATTACTACAAAGCATCTGCTGCGCATAGATCTAATTAGACTCACACCAATACCAATGGAGCAACTTGAGGCTCAGTGGCTTGACCGAGGACCAAGAGGGAGGAGTTGGAGATCTTTTTAGCTTAGTTGGTCTGGCAATATTTTTATTTTGTTTTATTGTATTAGCAGTAACTGTTGACACAACACAGTCTTATGAAACTCACTGATGATTGCTTGCTATCACCCATCCAAGTCTAATATTCAATCACTTTTTAGCTTTGTGTTGCTCTCCAACATCAGTTAAGGGAAGTGCAACTATTCATAGCTAGCCACTAAGTTTGACAGACGTTCAGTTGATGCTGGACAGGTAGCATCTACTGAGGGTATAAGACCTGCAAAATGACAGATGAGAGCAGTGAGAAGAAGCTAAAACAGTAAAGTTGGAGCTTTAAGCAATCTGCTTTTTTGTTAGTAGATTTATCATTATGCTAATGATGCTGCTCAAAGTCAGCCAACGGGGGATTACATCTGTTGGATTTAAGGCATTTATTTTGGTAGCAGCTGGCTGTGATATTTTTCAGTAATAATAAAAGTCATACAGTTCCAAATTAAACACTTTTGCTTCAATGCTAAATATGCAGTCATGGTTTAAAGAAAGTACACCTTCTCTTAATTCTAAAGTTTAACATCCCATTTTACAGGTTGCTGGTCTGGAGCACTCAGGTGTGTTAACACAATGCCAAGGAGGAAAGACAAGAGCAATTCTCTTAAAGAAGCAGCTGTTGCTACCCATCAGTCTGGGGATGATTAAAGGTCTATTTCCAAACAATTTGAAGTTTCCATCATTCTACAGTGTGAAAGATTTTTCACAACTGGAAAACACTCAAGACAGTTAAAAATTTCCCAGGAGCGTACGTCCCAAACCCCGTTGTTCAACTGAGGTTTGGATCATTTTAGAACCTGGTCTTTTTGTTCTGTACTTATACAGTATGTAAAACCTTGGACTTGAAAGTGGACTTACTTTCATTTACCATAAGTGTAGAAAAGGCAAATACAGAATGTTAAAGAGAATTGTCAACACATTGGTGGACTACCCAACACACACAAGGTGAAAGCTGTCCTGTACATACAGGATGATCTGCTTGTTGTATGCAGAGATAAAGAGATAAAGGCACAAGTCTATGTCTAATAAAACACAAAAGTGGGCATACCTATACACAGACTCAAGTCAGTACAACCAAATAGTTGATAAAGCCAAATATATACACATGGATATACACATGACACAAACATGCACCTTGTTCATTGTATCACACACACTATGTATACAATACAATACAATCTTTATTTATAGAGCACATTTAAAAACCAGCGGTATACCAAGTGCTTAACATAAAAGACAGAAAAGTAACATGAGTATTATACGATATTATTATAGTATCATATTATACCCCATAATGTCAAAGCACTTTCTGAACTGTACACTTGCTCTTACCGCAACTGATTAAATGTTCAAGGTCACACTGCTGCCTTCAACTGAGGTCATTTTAAACTGTTTCAGTGAACAACTAACATCAGTTTTTCTAGAGAAGATTATATTCCCAGAGTTTCAGTGTCAAGTTATTTAATTTCCTTCTTACTGGGTTTATTTGTCACCAGCACTTGGTGTTCCGAAAAGGAAAAAAAATTTAGTGAAGAGGTCATATATTGCAACAATGGAGCCGAGGCAGGAGAGGCATGGTCTAGCATCAGGCACACCATTCGCTCCATGCCACGTTCTCCATTATCTGTCACTTTTCTCACACACTCATACTTCAATATCTCCTCATCGGTGAAATTGCTTTTAAAGGAATGGTGAAAAAAAATGTTTCACTCTGGTTATTCCAGGGTGGAAAAAAAGGAAACTCCAGCTGTGGCCAATCTTATGTTTCCATTGACTCCACAGAAAGTGGCAAGATGCTATCCCCTCACCAGGATGATAAGAACTGGGCAAAATTCAATTACATCTCAGTGAAATGTGAAGATTCTTTTAAAAACCAGAATGGGAGTCACTCTATGTCAGTGTGGGCTTTCACAATTATTCTTTTCTCCAGCTATGGTCTTCTTTGGAGATGATGTGGGCTGTTACTGAGTGGCCAGACTGATTGGTAATGTCAAAGCAGGTCTATGTCAAAATGGGCTTAGCAGGCTCCTAGAGAAACAAACTAATGATGCGTTTTATGACCAGGTGGGCTGAAAGAGTTCAATGAAAAGGAAAGGTCTGATCTGCTGCAGACTCTCCACATACTAACAATGCCTGGAACATTAAAGACTCAAGCCACATTAGCGCCACCTATGAGTCAGTAGCACTTTTTTCAGCTTTGTATTTGTCCTTTTATTTGAGGTCTATTAAACCATATCTTGATAAAAAGGGAAAATCTGTGTAGACTGGCACCACTGGTCTGAAGTAACGCATGATGACCACCCATCACCTCTTCCAAGCAAAGCTAGAACTGACAGGGTATGACAGTCTGACATGAACACTGCAAAGATGACTCAACCCCCACCCTTCCCCCTTGCCACCAAAAATAAATCAAATAAATAAATAAAGAGCATCACTGAAGTCATGGTAACAGCTGCATTGTGCACAAAAGCATGACTAAATGTTGCCTTCTTTCATTTCCTTTCATCAGCAATGAATGGTCTGAAGGTGGTTCACATATTATAAATTAATGGGGAACGACAAAAGCCAATTTTAAGCTCATACATCTTTCACATAAAGTCTTATCTTACCCAGCTGCTCAATATTTTCTATACTGATCACAGACAAGTGAAATGGAAAAGCAAAGCCCATTCAAATAAGATATTATCTCTCTGGAAACAAGTACCTACATCATTAAATCTCACTATTCCTTCCAGCTCATTCTCAAAACTAAACCACGGCCCTTCACTCCCACTCACTTTCCTCGTCATCCCCGTCTCTCATTACACGGAGCGAGGTGACAGCAGAGCGAGGTAGCCTTGTCAGCAGTTTTCCGTGTCCTCTCCTCTTCCTCTACCACCTCCTCTTCTCCTCTCTTTTTCTTGTTGATCTACCGTCATGAGGCTGTCGGCTAGCTGTCAAGGACAAGGACTCTACCCGGTGATGTATGCTGAACGTGACAGAGTCACCCACACGTGGGGTACCTAAAGTCATTTTACAGAGCATCGTGGTGAACAACCTCCACTCTGTTAGATCACTACATTGTTTAGTGTTTGTGTGAACAGGAGCGAAAGCCAAATATAACACATTTTGCCATTTTTCTCTTTTACCACCTGACTCTTCTGATCATGTGGTTATTTGGAAGAACCCAACAAACCCAGATGTTCAAGGTGCCACATACGCCGAGACACAATCAAGGATGGGTAAGTGCTGGGCTTTAAGATTTAGGTGTCAGAGGCTTAGTAGCAGTTTGAAAACTGTCATGAGCTGCCTGTGTTTTAAAGTATAGATTTTTTTTTAATAGAGGACTCACTGGCTGAAATGAAAAAAGAAAACCAATTCTATAAAATCTAATGTCAGGCTTACAAAGCCACAAGAAAAGCAAACACAATAGTAGCATGGGATAGCATTACATAAGTCAGATGAGTATAAGAAATATACTATATCAGCACAGCTAGCCAAAACAGAGAGAAAGCGGTAGCTATTAACACTTTAGACAGTCCTCTGAAAAAGTATTTGCCCCCCTTTGCATGCTTGTAACACACAGACATATTAGATCACCAAGCAGATTTTAAAATTAAATAAATGTTAAAATACAAATTTAATTTATTAAGGAAAAAAAGCTGCGTGACCCTGTCTCTCTCCCACCCCTCACTAGCTACAGTCAACCGGACCTTTTGAATCAAGAAACCACTTAAATAGAACCTATAAGATAAAGTGAAGCAGGCTAGAAGATCTGAAAAAAAAAACATGCCAGGTTTTTTTTCTATCTACACAAACTGTTAAGTGGCAAAATCAACAGGGCGCAAAAATTTACAAGCAGGTGACTCTTAGATGTATTTTTTATTAGATGTATTTATTTATTAACTTGTGCATTTATTTACATTGTGGCTGCTTTTGAATATCTGTGTCATCTCTTAATATCAAATCTAGCCATTCTTTAGCAACAGCTGTTTTTACATTTAAATAACCAACATTTTTGTTTGATTACATTTTTAATAATAGTAGTCATGGTACTGTTTATTTTATTAAAAACTGTACAACAAGTTTTGTCGTGAAAAGTCAGAGCCAAATTTAAAACCAGTTTAGTGGCCTGTTGATGTGTGTTTCAAATCTAGGTTGGATTATAGTTGAAAATAAAGCAACTGTCTATATTGGAAGTTGACTTTTAATAAACTTGCAATAATTACATTTAATTTAGATCATCTTTTTTAAAAACACGTGTCTCTAAACCAAAGGTGGCAATACCACACATTCAGACATAGCAGTAGATGATGTTTTTAAATGTCTGTTTTTATCAATAAGTACTATATGCACTTTCTGTTTCCATGCACAGCCATTAAAAATCAAATTGGCTTCTAAATATATATTTTTTTTAACTTTCTTTGACCCTCTAGACCAGCTCTCCCCACATTACATCAATATCTTGCAAGTCTAGAAAAGCAACTGTTGGACAGAAAAACGTCAAATGAGTGGTAAATATTTTGGTTTTCTAATATATTCCTAATCTTCAGTGTATTCAGCAATCATACTTTAGACCAACCCGTTTTACCTCTCGTTTGATTTGCACTTTAGCTTGGGGAAATTGTTTTTTTTTTGCTGATCTTTTCTATCTTCTGCTATTAGACTTGTACTATGCTGTTGTCCTCAAAGGAATTCCAGTAGTACTTGGTGTTGACTCCAGTAAATTCTACAAGACCTGCTGTTTAAATTCCCGCCCTCTCGGATCTTCATCTGCTATTCATCTTACTGTTCCGTCCTCACACCTTATTACTATGGGGAACAGAGCTTTCAGTCGCTCTGCTCCCCGGCTCTGAATATTGACTCCCTTTGCGTATTTAAGACACAGCTCAAAACACAGCTGTTTAAACTGGTTTATTCGCTTCAGTGCTGATTTTATCTGTTGTCAAGCTCTGTTTTGCAATTTTAACTTATTTTATGTATTTTATGACTACTGTTCCTTTTATTAATTTTGTTCTTTGTAAGGTGACCTTGGGTTTCTGAAAGGCGCCCTCAAATAAAATGCATTATTATTTTTTTTTTTTTTTTTCTTGCCTGTCCCGTTTGGCTCTTTTGCCATCAGAATTGTTGTCTAAAGGCAAAGAAAGATGCCCAACGGATTTACTTTACCAAATTGACCATCCCAGCCTTGCCGTAATGGTCCATTTGATTCACCTTTTATTGTTTATTTTATTTTCACTTACTGAATACGGGACAGACTTGACTGGGGGAAAGAAGGGGAGAAAGAAAGAGGGAAAGAGAAACAGCTGAGAAGAGGGACGGGGGAGAAGGGCAAAAGACAAAAACCAACAGAACGGGCAGAAAAAAAAAAGAAAAAAGAAAAAAAATGCATATATCAATCACCATTATTATTATTATTAAATAAATACAAACAACAACAGTTTGGTCTGCATTTCTTGAAAGATCATATCCCACAAACTTAATCTAGAGGTACCACACTGTCTGAAATTTGTTTTGTGTCTAAATCATTCTGCAGATCATTTCAAAGGTATATAGACACCTTGTAATTAAAATGAAAGAATGAATTAATTTTACATGTATAGAGAAGACATTTAGAATGAAACGTTATTGGCCATGTTTGCATGGTCCTTTTTTAAAAATGCTTTCATGACATTATTGTGAGTTCTGCGGCAGTCAGGGCTTTATAGGCTGATGAGCGGGACAACTGAATGTCAACTCTGGGGACACTGGGGAGGGAACCTGAGTTAGTGCGTGAGGTTAAGAGATACTGACCTCAACAAACAGCTTGGACATCCGCAGCTGTATGTTCTTGAAAGGCGCTGAGCTATCAACTGATCACCATGAGTTGGATCAGGTGGCGAGGGAGGATGCCAAACAGACCTGGCACACCCAAACGTATAGTGAGGGTGAACTGGGGACGCATGGCAGAGGCCCTGGTTCAGGAGGTCTTCAACAGCATTCTGATGGAGGCATTGAGTCAGAATGGATGTCCTGCACCACTATAGCTGAGGCTGCTGCAAGGAGCTGTGGCCGCAAGGTGGTTGGTGCCCGACATGGTAGTAATTCCAGAAGGGAGGTATCAAGCTGAAGGAGGAGTCCTATTGGGCTTGGTTAGCCATCAGGTGATGGACAGTATTATATTTTAGACAGTATAAAAAAGTTTGATATACAGTACTCATTTAAAAAAAAGTAAATTGAATATGAATTAGCGCTTTGACTGCGAAAATATTGTTTTCTTCTGTGTAATAAGTGAACATATATGCAAGACAGGGTAGTGTCCAAAGTTCCCTAATGCTAGCAAGTCTGATAGCAAGCTCCATCAGCAACTGTGTTTAGTTTAGATGTTCTCTCAGTGTTTTTGTGGATTCTCTCCAAGCACTTTGACAGGGACATGCATATCGGGTTAACTGGTAATTCTAACTGGTGTGTATGAATGATTCTGTGTGTGTGTGTGTGTGTGTGTGTGTGTGTGTGTGTGTGTGTGTGTGTGTACCCAGGGTCCCAGGGTGAACCCTGCCTCTTGCCCTTTGACAACCCTATGACAACCCTATGCAATCTTGAATTGGATGGATTGGTGGAGTTTATGGATCAATAAACTGTAGTGGTACAATGCAAAGACACACATACATGCAGACTAGCAATAAATAACAGACTAACAAATGGTAAAACCTCATTTACTGAAACTGGAGCACTAACTTCCAAGACAGGCTATACTTCACAGCAGGTCATATTATTTGTCAGGTTATTTAATTTAAATGTTCTGAAAGTCACCAGCATGGCAAAGAGGTCTCGTTCAGTGAATTTAATTAGAGTAGGTGAGTCTTACAGGACATCCAAAAGGGGAAAAAATCATGATGAATACTTAATGATGTAAAGTTGGGAATTTTAACTTTGGGGATTGATCAGAGTGGGCATTAGGGGAACTGCCATTTTTGGAACTTTAAATTTCACAGTAATTAATTAGGAAGGAGTTCGGAGAGCACATTCCTCCATTAATACCTATGCCCTATTTTGTCATTTTAGATAAAGTGATCCATACTTGCATTATGGGTTTTTCCTATGCTTATGTTTCACCTTCCCAATGCGTTTCATGAAAATTAGCTGGGTAGTCTCGTTGACAGACAAAAGGACACTACCAGGCAGCAGTTAAAAAAATACCTCCGCCATGGCTTGTCCTTTGACTGAGGAAAATAAGCAAGCATAATAATGTCATACCAAGTATGAAGTCAATAAAGAGTCGGAGATTTAACAACAGGCCACCTCACTGACCATGGAATTTTTGGAGCTCTGTGCTTACAAATCACTTTGCTCATAATACAACCTTTGGTAGTGGCTAACAGACATTCTGGCTATAGTTGCCTGGGTAACCATCTAATATATTTAACACCAGATCCTATGTCAATCAAGTGTCTTACTTTCCAACTTGCAGTAGTTTTAATTACTCACTAATTAAAGAAAGAATTTGCTAAAATATTACTGAGTTAGAATTAGTTTTACTCATAACTTATTACCAACTAACTATATTTACTAGCTATCTATTATCACTTCTATATGTCACTAGATTGTCTTTTATTCTGAATTTCCTTCGCTAATCTCATCCTTCCATTTCCGACCTGGCGGTTCTCAGTCAAAAATATTTACCAACCTGACACATGATTCAAATCAATCCCACATCAAATTCACACATTAAAATCAGAAATATTCAAAATCAACATTGAAAGGTATGGTGACATTAGAATAATACTAATGCTATTTCCAACAGCTTCTTGTTTTTACTTAAGCTAACAATTTAATATACCCAATTAGTAAAATCAGGTTCTTCATTTCCATATGAAGAACCTGATTTAAGATACTACTCATACTACTACTACTACTACTACTACTACTACCAAGTTAGAACAAAGCTCACATTCTTAGAACATCTTAGTGCCATAGTACCTGACATGTGCTGCAGGAAGAAGCAGATTGTTAATTTGAGCTGACAGAGATAAACAGCCCACACTCTGTCCTCTCAGTTACCTCTGGAGCAGATGGGCAGGGCAAATGAAAGTGCCAGATGTCTGCTTTTTGGAAATTTGGCAGGGTTTTTTTTTTCGTTTGTTGGTTTTTTGTTTTTGTTTTTTTGCACAGTAAGGCAAGAAGTTTACATTAACTATAAGTTAAAAAGTGATGGCCACTGAACTTTACAGTTTAACAGATGGAGCAAGGATTGCTATATGTGGGAAGGTGGTGGTTAAAAAATATAGGCAGATGGCCAAAAACTAAAAGGTCAGGACAAAATGTGCAGCCAGCATGTGGACAGGCAGATGTCTCTGACTGGCAGACCGTCTGCTCCTCATCAGCACCCCCTGCTGTCCAGAGGGGAAATGTTTTGTCCATTTGGGGAGCTGCAGACAATTTAGAGGGACAGCTACATGCAGAGATCAGATAATTATCCTTGGATATTGTGCTCCCTTTTATTTCCAGTCAGTGTGCATGTCTCTTGCATGCACAAACAATCACCTACTCGCAATGTGCATTTTATCACAGCACCGTCAGACTGTTGACCTGTCTGTAAAATAGAGCTATGGACATTCTGGGACCGCTCAAATGATCAACACTAATAGGAGAAAGGAACAAAAGGAAAGCATTAGTGCTGCCAGAGCACATCGTGTGGATCTGTGTGCTTGCAGGTGTGTGTAAGGGGATTTGTAAGATAGTGGGGAAAAGAGGGCTACTAAGTTTCACAAGCCTATATATTTTAAAACTCTGGCATTGTACTCAAAATCTTTATTATCGAAAGTTATAGGATGGGGTTCAAGAATACCGCATCCATCTGAGGTGCATGTGAATCAATAATCTGTATTCAGTTTGAGAACCAAAGGCACCATAATCGAAATAGAAATTCAGCTCATAATGACTGTGTCGTTTTTTCTCAGAAAAATGGAAAACATTAAGGAAAATGTATATTTATTGTATTATTTCCCTGCGGTGACTCTGCCAGCACAGAATGGTTGTTCCTGCATAACAAGTCATCCTGCGGCATATTTTAGTAGATATTATGGCAGTTGCTGTGCCTCCAGAGAAGTGTGAGCCAGTTTCTAGAAATGACCAGAGCCATTGCAAACATGTGTCAGAGAGTGGTAAAATATGATCAAATCAGGAAGGGTTGGAAAGCCCTGTATTAGGTTTTTTTTGTTTGTTTATTTTTTCACATTCCACCTCTATAGAAAATCAAAAATGAATGTTGCATTTGTGACTGATTACAGAAGAATTTTCAGCAAAATGAAGCACTGGCTCTGCAGCAGAAATATGATCCATTTATCAAACAGCATTATGATTTCCTGCTTAGGATGTGTTTTATTTGTAGCAGCTTGAGGTTCTCTCAGTTGCTGAGTTTAGGAGAAAAAGGGGCCTCATTTACTCACAGTGCGTACACAATTATTTTTAACATAATAACAATGATAATATTTATTACTAATGTCATTATTATTATTTCTTATATGTACCGTTTTCCAAAACACCATGAATCACAAAATGCTAATTATATTAAATGATTAATAATTAAATTCCATCTTATCTCATCTTAAATTCTGTATATCATTTAGATTTTTACAAAAATGGCACATCATGGCTGGATTTCATCACTTACACTCTTTTCTTGTTCTTTGTGGTGAGTTTCTCATCTAAGGCTGACAAATCATGTGCTCCTGGTTCTTTTCCTTGTAGTCTGTTAGTCTTTTTCATATCAGCTTTGATAGTTTTCATGTCTTTTTTTACTTGAGTCACACTGACTGTCTTAGGGGAAACAATATTCAAAAACTCTGTTATTTTAGTCTTGCTCTTTGGACACAGTTGTTTCAGTTTCTTAAGGAAACAGTGTGCAGATTTAATAAATCCAATGCTACATTTGCAAAATTTTTTGTGTGGGGTAAGAACATTTCCATGCACATATTAGTAAATGAGGTCCAGTGTCTTTTTGGAACAAGACAAAATAAAAAAAATAGGCCATTTAGAAACTGGTTTACTATAAGAACCCAAAACTACAAAAAGAGTATGACAATGAAATACAGTCAAAAAGATGATCATATATTCATGTGACATCTTTATCCGAGAAGTAACTGTTACCAAATATATACAGTATACAGTAAAATAGACTAAACACATTTTTACCTAAACCCTTTCCTCTAGGCAAATCTTCAGTTAGCTGACATCATTATGACATCATTCGAGTGGTAAATTGACTAAACTTGACTCAACAGTTTTAAAAGACGGAGCTGCACTCCAAATGACCTGTAAACTAACTTTCATTATCTACTGTCTTTTATTTCAGAGTGCCTCTTTAAAAGTGTCAATCCGCTGCATTACTGTCAGCATTCTGGCTTTCACAGCAGTTTGCATGCATCAGGGAAGATCTAAGGACCCGGCCTTGACATTTACACAACGGCTGAAACTTAAAAGATTGCTGATACACACTGAGATGCAAACATTTCAAAGCTCAGGCACACACACAAACACACGCAGGCGCTGGGTGCATGAAAGATCCTGCAGCAACTTCATCAAAATGTTGTGGTTTTATTAAATCACCTCTGCAATAAAACCTTCCACTTGCCTCACAATGCTGAGATACGCAGCAAAACCAAGAGAAAAGAGGAGGAGAAACTCTCAGATCAGAAGAATCCATGAGTACCTACAGGCTGACACGACACTGTGCACGAATGCACCATGCAAAGTCTAAGAGTCCTCTTTCTGTGTGCTTGTGTATATTAAATGAGACAAAACAAGTGCACAACATCTCTGATCATGCAGCTGAGCAAGAAGAGATCTGGTGTCTTAGCTGTTTTGCATTAAGCAGGCCTTAGGGTAAAAATAAATTAGTCGGAGCATCACTTTAATTAGAAATTACTCCAAGCACTCGCACTCTTTAAAGCTCCTTTCATTCATTTACAATGCTGTATTTCAATTTTCAAGCGAATTTAGGCTGCGCAAGTCCCAGAGGATGTGTTTAAAGAGGAATAAACTGGAACAAAAACCAACAGCTGAATGGATGGACCCCAGAGGATAATGACACTGACAGAGTGCTTCTGATTGGCCAAGAGACAAAGCCCTTTACCCCAATGGGAAGATGGCAACAAAAAGACAGGAAAATAAAAAGCTAAGGCTTACAACGAGGAAGATTTTTTTTTTTAAAAGGAGGATCAATGCATGTGAATGCTTAGACACTCAGGAGGTATCTGAATGCTAGGTTATATGTTTCTGCTGTGCCCTCTGTTCCCATGACGACTGCCGACAAGGTCACTTTCGCTAGCCAAGGCAACGCGGTAGCCCAGCCATGGCAGGCAACACAGAAAGAGACAGAGGCAGAAGAAGGGGAGGACAAATATTAAATTATGGTGTGAAGAGGGTGAAGGAAATTTGATGATTAAGGACACCATGTGTGAAATTTCATTCGCAGGTGCACAGGTGAGACTAGCGCCGCGTGTGAGGACAAAAGCATCTGCGGTCTTACACTTTAACGAGTTCAGCCTTGAATAGGTGTGCTGATGAGAGCATGTGCCCCACTTCCCCCACTCATCTCAAGGCCAAATCCTGAATGACAAAAAAAAAGAGGCTCTAGGCATACTTTTTAACATGCCCCTGAACGTCCTCCAACAAAACAGATCAATCACTGAATGAGTTCCCTTGTCTACCTCAATGCATCATGGTCCCTGTATTCCTGCCAGATTCTCTCAACAGATAGAAACTCTATTTGGGTTTCTCCCCAAAGTGGCAAAGCATAACCTGTTGTGTCCTTATTCATGCCGCCTCACCTTTCCATTTGGCAGACAGCAGGACTCCGGTAAATTAGTGTAGTTTATTATTAATTCCAGTGATTAATTACAGAAAAAAAGATGTCTTGTTGAGATGACACAGCTGTCTTACTCATGCCATGATCTGAGGTGAATTAATTTCCCGCTGAAACACCATAATTCTCCCCAGTGCCATCTTTCGGGGTGTCAGCTTCATCTTAACCACTCGTGGCATTTGTTTTATTAGTGCTGGCGATAAAGGGCATTGGATGGGCAATGGCCCAAATGTGTTGTCCTTCTTTTTTATATTTCTGTAAAGTCATATGCTTGCAACGTGTGACCCTTCCTCTTCTCTACTTAATCATTCTTTATAACCCATCATAAAAGATAAGGCTGTAAATCCTGATTAGGCTATGGGATTTAAAAAAGGATTGGGTCTAATTTTATCAATAAATCAGACATTTAAATTTTGGATGGCGGAATAGAGATACTGCCCAGCAACAACCAAAAAAACAAACCCAAATAGCTTCCTTAAATAAACTCTTTTAATTGTCATGTGTTCATTAAGATGAAACTTCACGAAGAAGCTAACTAATTTGCTCTCTGAAAATTAAATGGCAGATTGTGTAAGCTAATTAGCATTGGATACCTCATTAAGATGTTGGCATGCATGTGTGTATGTTTGTGCATGTCACTTGTAAGATGCACTGCAGGATAACTAATTTAAAGGGGCTTTAGATAGTGAGCAATGTGTCAGTCTTCCTGTAAGCACTGTGAAGTGGTGGAGAAAAGCAGTCTGTTCGGCAGCCGAATTGCCAACACGATCACGTATCGTGCCAAAAATGTGCGCCGTCACCTGCCAAAGGCTGACTGGTCAGTTTATTTTTAACTCTGGGACCAAAAGAGTGTTTACAAACCTATCAGCATCATCATTATGGTTCCAGCATGACACAACAATGACAGGAAAATTGTGTCTCTTGAGCTGTGCTATTTCTTTTACAAAGACAAAAAGTGACAGCACTCAGATTTAATAAATTGTGCCATATTTTTTGCCCTAAATGGTTTAACTACAGTAAAATGGCTTTATATTGCAAGAATGAAAATTGCATTTTTATGCTAATTGTGGTGAACTGCAATGCATAAATGAAATTAG
The DNA here is from genome assembly GCF_965226115.1 of Aulonocara stuartgranti. Classification (NCBI taxonomy): domain Eukaryota; kingdom Metazoa; phylum Chordata; class Actinopteri; order Cichliformes; family Cichlidae; genus Aulonocara; species Aulonocara stuartgranti. The sequence continues at coordinate 29,096,660 of NC_138953.1, forward strand.
TTTGATTAAAAACAAAATATTTGCTGTTACCTTTGAATGTTTTTGGGCATTTACTTGAACTGTTATTTTGAAATATTTTACAAGGTTTTAAAAACTCTTTCTTCCTTGGAAGTTATAAAGTTGTGGTAATCTCCCCTTGACTTCAGTTCGGGATTCTTTGAGGAGTATGTCATTCTCTTATAATGTCACTGAAAGAACCTCACCACTCGCAACACTTACATCTGCAGGGTATTTACATTATTCTCCTTGTCTACAACGCCAGACAGCGGCATATCAAAGTCATTTTCCATGCCTTTTTAAAGTATTTGGCTTTCTAAGCTTGTTAAGAAAGCAAGAGCCCCCTTGTTTGGATTTACCAGCTTTCTAAGATAAACACTGTCAAAACAGCAGGCGCTGTCAGATTTACCAAAGTGCTCGGTGATAAATTTGACCATCTGCAAGCTCTGCTAATGTATTATAGCTGGCTGCATAATTAAAATATGCTTTGAAAAACAAATCATTATCATCTCTGATAAAAAAGAAATATATAGCTATCTTCCAAGTATTAATTCAGTTTGTTGCTATCATAGTGTGGCTTTTTAATGATTATTGAAGGATTGTTACGGGAGCAATAGCATAGAACTAATATAGTGCCAAACAGTGCTATACCATATTTCCTCAAATGATAGTTTAGTTTACCACAACAGAATAAGAAAATCAGACACATGTTTGAAACAGGCTTTTAACAGAGGCGAGATTTCGTTCCTCTGCTTGACTGCAGAAAATGGTCAACAACATGCAATATAGGCCTGCTCCAATATTATTTCGTTTGCCCTATTAAAGTAACTGCCTACGCTTATTATAACATAACAAGTGACAGCTCACTCATTAAACAGATAAATTAGCTCCCTTGAGATTCTCCACACAATGACTTTATTTTTAACAACAAGCTGGGAATCAATTAACTCAAGTCATCTGCACTAGCATGAAAGGGGAAGGTCATCAAACTGGTGACTCACTGCACTCATGGTGTCACTTCTTTGTTAATCCAACATAATGGAACAACTTATTATGGCAGAACATGTTTAATTTTTCTTTATGGGTGCTTTGTATTTGTGACTAAGTGAGCAAAAAAAAAAAAAGGTGAACAAAGTAATATGGAGTATACCTAACAAAGCAAAAGCAGTTCATATTTCAAACTCAGCACGAGTGACACTGACTGACACTGACATGTGACATTTTGTGGGAAACATGGTTTGATATATGAGTTTCATTTATCTTTTCCAACTGATCTGGTCTTTTATGAGGGATGAAAGAAAACAAACAAGGACTAAATGTTGAATGTACTTCAATAGTGTCTCTAATATTTTATATATTTGGTCTTTTCTGTGCGCGGTTTCTATGGTGGCTCTGTGTTTGGGACATCCCTGCTGCATCCGGCTGTCAGTCTGCCAGAAATTGCACAAATGCCTTTATAAGTTCTAAGTGACGATTATAATCAACATTGTCTAGCAATTTATTAAGCAGAGCAGAGCCCAGAAAGTTAGTGTACTGTCACTGATCTACTGGTAGTAGCAACACCACCCATGTACCTGCTGACAACAGAACAGAACAGCACTACTGTTAGCACCTTCTGCAAAAAATAAATAAACAAAAAAATGAAAAAAATAGTTCAGAAGTAAGAGTGCAGATTCCCTGTAACATTTGTAACAAATGATTTTGGATATGATCCCAAACACTTGAGTAAACTTCACACTGTGGCATCAAAGTGTGAATATAAATGTATGCTCTGGGAGGGGTTTTTAAGAGGAAGTGCATACTGTTTTTTGTTGTGCTTCCATTCAGATCAAACCAATTGACTATAGGCTGCTGACTAGCTGAGATTTCATGATTGGTACGCATTTGTAGTTACAGGCTCAGAGACTCAAATAAAACTCAATCATTGTACACACAGCAAATTCTACCTGCAGCTTGTCCATTGGGGATCTTTCCAAGTGCCATCTTCTGCTGTGCCTTTCTCTGTGCTGCAATATTCTAATAATCATGTTTTCCTTCCATTTATTAGGTTCCCGAGGCCCTGTGTGTTGACTACAGCAGTTCTCAGTTCTGCTGTAAAGCAGAAAGTTAAACTTAAGGTACCCTATGGGACTGTAAAAGTATCAACAGTACTCCCGAGTGCAAGTTTAGCACACTCCAGCAAAAGATGGCTCACACTACTAATTGAAAGGCTGTGGCCATCCCTTCCAATCACCCCCTCCAATGACTGATTATATATCTGACTTTGTGACCCCGAATACAGATCACCTATCGTCTCTAAACCCTCTGGGGCCTCCTTAATGCATGGCAAGAGTGACCACACTGTCACAATGAATTTCCAGCCTCCTCAGAGTCCTCATTATACGTGACAGTAAAATCTTCACTTTCCTTTTCAGTTCTCAACTTTCCACTTTCTGCTCATTTAAATTATGCTATATTCACAGCATTGTGAATGCCAGGCTAATCAGAAAAAAACTCCTTAGGTAAAGACGTGCACAAACCAAGAGCAAACAAAGCTCCAAATCAGTACAATTAGTTCTTATAGAGGCTCATGGTGCTGCCCTTTTCTAAGTTGACCCCTCTGACACAGAGGCTTGAATTACTCAGAGTAGAAAGAGCGGTGCTAATGAAACATCAATGATTGCACTTTGTCAGGTTTAGTGAGTGAACGAAGGCTTCATCCCGAAGCGGAGGCAATGCACAACGAGGCAATGAGTTGTCTTTTTTATATGTTAATGAGGTCTTTTTTGCTGTGAAACCCTTTTATCGCTGAAGACAACTCGCTCTTGTTTCAGTATAGTCTGCACCATTTGCAGTTTGCATCAGATTTCACACTCCTCGTCAGAGTCATAACTCTGTCAAATCACGACAGACAGACATGACACAAATATTTTTAGATTAAATGTAATTTGTGATTTTCGATTATCTCTCATGTCATGCATACCATGAATAATCCTCCACAGAATGTCAACTTGTACACCCACTGCTTCATTGCCAATAAGTTCAAGCTGACCTTATTTGACATAATTGTATTGTTATTAATTTATCAAAAAGCCAAGAAACTTGAAGCTCAAGTAGCCCATAGTTAAACAAACGTAATCGACACCATGAAGAATTAAGGTAGTTCTGAAGGTCCAACCCAGTAGAAATAGGTGTAACTAATGAAGTGGTTGGTGAGTGCATATATGGCATGCTTCACCCTTAAGGATTATAAGTATGGGGGAAAAAAAACAAGTAAGAAATCAAAGTGTTCAGTACAAGTGACATGGCAGCCTATTTTTAAGGATTTCTTTGCTGATTGCCAATGTTGTATGTTTCCCTGCATTTTATGCATTATGTCTAATCTATGCCATGTGTACCATAGCGAAATACTACTACAAACATGTATGTCAGCACACACAAGAATAAGTGGTGCTCCTGGCGTTAAATTCAAAATGAGCATCATCATCATCAAGACAGAGGTAAGTCAAAAATATAAGGATTATCTCCTAAAAGTTTCATGATTTCTGAATTACAGCCTTCCCTGATACAGTTACAAACATATACTCATTAGCCAGTTTATTATGATGTCAAATATCTAATCAACTAATCACACAGCAGCAACTCAGTGTACTTGGGCAGGTAGGCTTGGACAAGACAACCTGCTCAAGAACAGGGAAGAAAGGTCTTTTAAGTCACTTTGAACATTGCATGGTTTTTGGTAGCAGACGGGTATCTCAGAAACTGCTGATCGCTGGGGATTTCCCCACCCAATCATCTTTAAAGTCTGGAACTGTCTGAAAAAGAGAAAATATCCAGTAAAGTGGAAGCTTTCTATGCAAAAATGCCCTGGTGATGTCAGAGGTCATCCTCCTTTGAGTTGAAGGGAAGGCAACAGAAACCCAAATAAACTCTCATTTACAACCAAGGTATGCAGAAGAGCATCTCTAAATGTACAACACACCCAATCTTGAAGCAGATGGGCTACGGCAACAGAAGAGCACCTTTGGGATGCGGTGGAATGAGAGATATACATCATGGATGTGCAGCCAGAAATTCTAGAGCTACATTGTAATGTTATCCTGTTAATATGGAGCGAACTGTCTGAGGAATATTTTCAGAATCTTGTTGAATCTATGCCACGACGAATGTAGTCAGTTCTCAAGGAAAAAAAATATGTAACTCTGAATAGCACGGTGTAAAGAAAAACGAGTAAGAAATCAAAGTGTTCGTTACAAGTGATAGGGCAGTCTGTTATTATGGATGTCTTTGTTGATTAGATGGACAGTGTTGTATATTTTTCTGCATTACATGCATATTAATTAATCCATGATGTGTGTACCAAAGTGAAACGCAGCCACCCACACATGTACATCAGCACACACCCACGCACACAGACAGGGAGCTATGTTCTGATCACTGCCAAGCCGAAGCATGCAACATGATAAGAACTTCCTTTTTTCACATGAACACAGATGCAATACATGTGTCGACAAGGAGGCGCACCAGATTCCAACATGGGAAAGACCCTACTGTACACAGAGTATGTGTTATGGCAGTTTCACAAACACACTCAAGACTTCAGTTACATGGTAATATTCATACATGGCTCTTTTGAACTTAGTGTGACCACAGTGAAGAAACAAGCCCGAATGACGTGAGCATGAATGACGATGGATGCAATGAGGCGTGGGTGCCATGTGGAGTTATGTGATGCGATGATGCCGTGTGAGTAAATGATCGACCAATCACTGACAACAATGCGGACATATAGAAATCAACGACAACAGAATACAGCTTTCAAAAACAGATAAGACACAACAAGAAGAAACGAGAAAGGGCAAAACAAAACCACAAGCTGCTTTCCGTGTGGGCCCCAGAGAGTCCTGCTTTGAAGTGGTTTGCTTCAGATACTGGCAACGAGGGGAGGGGGTGTTTTGCAGGGATGGAGGGGTTGACAAGTTAGCAAAGACCTTCTGCTGTGCACTTCGCTTGTACCTTTTGCTAATGGCCCCAAAGCACAAAACAATCACAAAACACAACAGCCCCAAACACCCTCTATCAAGTAAAGTTCAAGCCGGTGAACTTGATCAATTTTGCTCTTTGAATTGCCCCACCCCTCACCAGTTTTAAACCCATGAGAGTCACTCCTGTGAACCTTTAATCCCTTCCAATAGAATCACAGCATGTATTAAATAATAAAGGCTCTGAAGTGACTTTTATAACAAAAGATCCAGTACAAGATGCTGGGTTTCAGTAAGTCGGCAGGCTTTCTGAAGCCCATTTTTCTGCTTTGTCAAAACAGCAAATAAACCTTGTATAATATTCACAACTCTTCCTTCCTCTGCTTCTCAACTACACTAGAGTGTGATTGTGTTGGTCTGCAGCCTTTTGCCACTTACTGTGTCCAGCACTGCAGGGGCTATGATTTGCTATCAATGGGCGTTTGCTTATCTGCTATTTTCTGCCAAGCTCAGACAATGCGGCAAAGCAATTCTGTGACACGTGCAGTCAACAACAAACAAACCATTTTGGGGCGGATAGCTTAATTGCTATTGATGCTCCTTGGCTAGATGAATATCCTAATTTTCTTTCAAAGTCTGGTGGTAGAGTGCACTTGGGGAAAATATAACCAGGAGGCACTGTCAATTTTGCTTGAAAGGGGCCAGATAATACCTTGTCAAAGCCTTTCATTATTTCTTTTGTTCCTACATGTCTAATTATATATCTTAGAGACTGCCTGTACAACATTAAGTATTGATTATTATGCGTCCTCAAAACTGCCTAGCCAAAATAGTCCTACAAAAGTACAGTCCTTACAGCAGCTAATTATTAGTTGCTGTGTTTTTTCATATTTCCCAGGACAGTGGGAGTAAATTACCCCATCAAACTGACTTCAGAGCTTTCAAATTACATGGAAAACTTGATTTAAAATAAAGAGCCTATTTGTAATTTACCACCAGTACTAAGTAATTGCATGGGCTAATCTGTCAAAAAAAGATATCATCAGCATTATCATTCTGCTTTGCCTACTAAATCCAATGTAATATTTCCCCAGTTGTTCAGTTTTCGCAAGTACTTGACCATTGTCCAGAAAATGGGATGTTACTGATATAGATCATATTGCTGTGTTTCATTGTGTTTATCGCAGTAGCCTGACAAACATGGCACTAACAGTCGCTGGAAATAACAAATCGTATCCAGTGTATCTTAAATTCACTCAGGAAACAAGTTCAATCTCAACCACAACAAGATCCAAAACCCAAGCTGTTGTGACAAGGGACATTTAAAACCATTGGGAGTGATTCGCTCTCTGTGGCTCGGTGTCTATTTAAGATAGATGAGATCATGAAGGGGATGGAATGCACCTTGTCCTGGAAGAACCTGAAGCAGTTACAACCACTTCAACTTAGATACCACTGCTGGGGCACTTGTGTTGACTAGTGTAGCTACGGCAGCACTGCTATAAAAAGGATGCATGATACGTGGCTGCAATCAAAGTTGAACAAATAAATAAACTTAAATTGAAAAAAATTGAAAAAAGAAAAAAGAAACATTTGTGCAGATGTTACAAGGATGCAGTCATCTTACCTGGGAACACAGGCAGTGGAGGTCTCCCCCTCAGGAGCCTCTGGGGCTGGGCAGCAGAACTGGTGTAGTACTGTTGGGTTTCTGTGTGAAAAAAGAGTGGAAACAAAACAGAGGCAATCATATATTTTGTTTAAACTTTAGTTATTGTTTAAATGTAGAACAAAACATTATATATGACAGCAACTTTTTAATCATGGCTTAGCCAGCGTGGCTAGTGGCTAAATCATTATACACCATATATGTATAACACCATGAAAGTGTAGCAGAGTAATAAGGTTAGAGGATGAGGTTGGTGTACCTAGTTGCCAGTTGGGGTGTGAGCCCCACGTCCATCCTCTGTACTGTTCATGCTCTTAATGGGGTGAACTGTGTTATTTCCTTTACAAACATAGCTTGGTTAAAATGCATTATTTTTTATATGATTATAGTAATTGAGATATATATATATATATATATATATATATATATATATATATATATATATATATATATATTTATGTTTTTGGTTTGTTGATTTATTTATTAATATAGTTTAATGTCTCTTTCTTGTAGCTGTGTTTTAAGTGCTGCAAAGTTAGTCTGACATTACTTAGTTTTTTTTTGGTAAATCTTTGTCTGCCTTCCTTTCTGACCAGCCAGTCATGAACTCATTTGACTGGTGGTTATACTATATACAATAAGGCAGATAACCTTTGACCATGGTTGGATGGTATCACGTGAGAAACCTCTATTGTCAGGTGAATTTATCAGTCTCTAAAAGCCCACAAAAATGTTGACAACAGTTTGCAAACCCTACATTAAAAACATTAATGTCTAAAAAAGTTTTTAAAAAATCTGGATGCTGTTTTAGAGAAGAAATTCAGTGAATGCATTTTAATTTTTGACTGAAATACTGGTTAAAAGATCCCGTCAGTGTCTTATGATTTGCATCAAAATCTGTTTCCTGAGATCCTGAAGCCTGCATTTCCTCACTGCCCACTGGTTTTCCACTGTGGATTTCCCATTTTAGCTCATCACCTGATTAGTTTCCCACATACACATCTGCTTCCCATCAGTCATCAGCCCTGTGTCTCATAGCTGTAGTCACCAACACCTGCATATTTCCAGCTTCCTAGCTAATCAAATAAAACCAATGCCAGTGGGGGAAACAAGATATCAGCATGCACCCTGTTTCACCTTATTCAACTCCTTGCAGTCCTTACAACCAGAAATGTCTGCTTTGTCTGTGTTTCAGAGTCACTCTCTAAGATACTGCTTTACTCAACCCAAGCTCAGTGTTGCTACAGAGTTTATTTATGGGGAGACTTTCAGGATTACCCTAGCATGAAATCACTGTGCTAGCATTGGTTAGGATCTGAAGACAGCAGTGGCATGAATTTGAGGCACTGACAGCTGACAGTGTGATTTTCAGCAGTCCACTAGCACTGAACTGCAATGCAGACTGATGTATTTGGAAAAATTTGAGCCAATATAGTTTGAATATTGGTATACGCACTCACTTTCTCAGGCTTTTACAGTATTCACAATTGCTAAATATTAATTTGTTTATGGGACATTTTTCTTCCTTTTTATTTAAAAAAACCAAATAAATTATAAATGCAGTTCACAGGTGGCTTTGTGTGGCTATTTTGGTTATCCCAACAATCACAGATATATTAACTCTGTTGTGAACAGCTTATTTAGCCTGAAACAAGCATTTCATAACAGGCTTACAGAGTTGAAAGTTAGCATACAGTCACATCGTGTGATGTCTGATGGTGGGAAAGAACCTTCTTTACATTGTACTGAATGCATATATTCACAATGTTACAGCAAACTGGGCACATTATTAGAGTGCCACTGAATGTTTAAGTATGTTGTGAACAAAAGCCTAACTTTTTAATGCAGTATGCATTTTTCTTTTGAATTGAATTGTAGCCCTGCAAATACTTACTCAGTCATTTTATACTCCATTTATTAAAATAGGCACTTTTTCTAAAAAAAAAAAAAATTGATGGTGGCGGGCTGAAAAATATATTACATGCACTTCCTGACCTTGCTCCTTGTCATTTGTGCAAAATGGCCGTAAACCTGTTAATGTCAACTGTGCAGCAATTTGTTTTTGGAGAAGTCTAATTTGTTTAAGCAGTTAGTCGCACAGTGGCATTTTAAATTATGTTTGGCAGGCAAAGCAAAAAAGTAGTGCTCAAAAGAGGAAAGCTAGAAGAGCGCAGGATGAGTATACCGCAAGGCTGTAAATGACTTTGATGAGCAAAAGGCCCCAAAACTGGAGTTCTTATAAGCACAGATGGGCAGTAACGGGTTACTGCCCATCTGTGCGATAGTAAGGGATTACTATCGCAAAAACGGTAATTAGATTACCGTTACTTTCCCGTAGGAACGCTGCGTTACTGCGTTACTAAAACCGTGATTTTGTTGCGAGAATGTCTCATCACAGTGACGTAAGCGAGTGCAACGTTCCTGACAACAGCTGTGCGCAGATTAACAATGGATAATATATCGAGTGCGGAGAGAGTATGAGCGTGCAGCGTTTAAAGCGTGGAAGTACTGACCTTACTTTGAGTTTGATTCCACAAAAAGTGACAAAAACATTAGTGTCCCTTGTGCGTGGGAAGAAAACTTCTTTTTACAGCCAAAAAAACCCCCTAAACAAGCACCGAGTGCGCAACGACGTAATGGGAAATTCACAGAGAAACTCGCGGATTCTTCCACTGACCGCTGCGACTCATCTGCACCAGGGCACACCTCCGCCTACCCCACTCCTGCTTTACAGGTGAAAATAGAGCAACAGGACCGCTAGTCTTTGACTTTATTTATTTTCTGCTGTGTTTTACTTGCATCTATTTGAAAGACTGAGTGTAAACACAAAAAATATTTTATTTTATGTGCTGGAATGTGCAGAAAATAGGTTTAAATGTTAAACTAATTTCTTCAAGTCAGAGAATGTTGCATATAATTAAATTTTTACTTGATGCATAAAGTTAAAAGATTAAAACTGATAAAAACAAGTTTAAAAAAAAGAGACTTTTCCATTTGTTTACATTTTATATGATGGATTATGCAGAAAACGTAGAATTGGGCTGAAAGATCTATCGCTTTATCACCTATGCAGGTTGTAAATTGTGTTTTTAAAAAGTAACTAAGTAATTAATTACTTTTGAAAATAAGTAATCAGTAAAATAACGGGATTACTTTTCTGGGGAAGTTATCAGTAATTAGTTACTGATTACTTTTTCAAGTAACTTGACCAACACTGCTTATAAGTGAGTAGTTTGTTTTTCTGTTTTTGTAAAGGACTGAAACACTGTTATCATTTATATGTGGAAATTATGCACTCATACTGAAATATGTGTGTGTGTGATATATCTGGAAGCTGGTCCACGGGGAAAAAAAAATGACTCAATCATATATTCTGTAAATGAGTTTGGATGTTATAAGGTGATCTTTCCAGTCACTTTTCTCTTTTGTTTCAAGCTTATTGACATTACAGTTGTCTTTATGTTACTTTAGTGAGAGAATGTGAGATGCTGTGTTTGCTCTCGCACAACAATATCTGCCCCGGAGCCTAACACAGGATTGTTACACTGTATCTATAATGTGAATAAAGATGGTATTTGTTCAGTGCTCTGGGCCCTATTCCAGGAAGCAGGTTCAGCAAACTCTGAGTCTACTCATGAAGTTAGAGTTAATTAACATTCGGACTGACAACTTTGAGTTTACAGTTCAAGAACAGCTGATCAGATCAGTCAGCTCTGAGCATGTTCACCCTGAGTTAAGTGCATGAATGAGTAGGAGCTTCAAACTAGCTGCTGAGCAAGACTTTTTTTTGTCGAAGGACTTTGCTAACATCCACGATGAAATGAAGCATTACTACATAGAGCAACGCAGTTATGTCCATTATGGCAGTTCTGCCACATATTTTCCTGCAGGGCATCACAGTTAGTTCCTTTTATAGCAAAGAAAGGCAAGTGCAGAAATCTGAGAGTGGATGAGTGATAAAAGAGATCCCTGCAAGCTCCTCAGAATTCCTAGATAAAGATGAGGAAATCATATTAAGGTAGCACGGCGAGTCAGTGAGCATGGAACGAGGAAAGGGGAGGAGGGAGTGGAGGATATGGTTTAAAGGATGTGTATGCTGACAGAAATGATCAAATCAATTTAAAATAGCATGTATGAAATAAACAACCAGAGAAAAGAATATATCATCCAAAACATATTGCAGTGTTTGGATTTTTCTTTTAATCTTAGTAACATTTATTTTAGGAAATTCAACTCAAGATTAAAAACACTACTTAGGTGAAAAACTATCTAATGATGTTTCATTTTAATACTCCCCCCCCCCCCCCCCCCCCCCATATCCTTTTCCATTCTTGCCTGTTTAGAGGTAATACAGGAGAGATGTCCACAGAAGCACAGAGTTCATATTTTGAATAAATCAGCACCATGGACAGAGACAGTCCAGGCAACTGCGTCTCCGGGAAAAAAACATCTATTCTCAACTCAACTGAAGTTTTTGAAAAGTAATCCCAGCTAAAAAAAAGTGCAGAAAAAATTGTTCAGCTGTTTACAGAGCAATACAATGTGTGCAACAAACGGTTGTTTTCATTTTAAACAAGTGCGCACAGAGAGCACAATGTCCCCAGAAGGGCAAAGGCTATACTTAAACTTTGATGCTTTATGAGGTTTATACTACAACATGCTGAATATCTGATGTTAAATGATAATAAAAGGATTCTGATGTTGTGTGGCGTCATACTGAGAGAAAAAACTGTGTACAACACTCTTGATATGTTTTCTTTTTCAAGGCGAATGCTGACCTTTGCTTCCAACAGTGACGACAAAGACCAAATGCTTAAAGAATCTAGTTAGCTGTTACCAGGGTCTACAGTCACACAGCTGTTAAAAATGATATCTTGAAAGCTGTGGACACTGGACTGCTAACAAACCTCTCTTTGTCTTCACAATGATATTAAATTGCAAAAGAAATAATAATAAATTCCTGCTGACACTTTCAGTTTTGTTTTGTTTTTTCTAGTTCATGGTGTGTTCCTTTTTTACCAACTGAGAACAATTAATTGATTATCATAATAGCAGAAATCTTTGTCTTCTACCAACAGACTTAAAGAGTCAGGCCATGCACTTCAAACCAATGCATTAGCAGGTTGGGCTGTGAAATGGTAAAATACTCTTTTCAGAACAAAGAATTCTCATAAAGTTTTAGTAGAAAGACTGATTAGATCATTTGTCTTTAAAGCTGCTGACCAAGAACTCACTGTGTAAAAGTGCTTTTATTATACTAACACTGAAATTTTCCACGATTAGCAGTTCATCAAAACCTCTAAGAGAAAGAAATACAATTGACAGGACAGTGAAAGTGTGGCTCCAGCAAGTCTACTGATAATACATCAAAGCAAGACATCCCCCTCCTTTGCTGGAACAGTCAATGGCCCTACAGTCAAAGATGAAGGCAATACTGGCTTATAGTGAAGACAGAGCAAGGACTTAAAATTTTAATGTCAAAAAGCTTTGAGGCCATTTTGCTTTTCTTTCTTCCTCAGTTTGCAGTTCTCTTTCAAAGTGGAAGCTACTTCACATTGTCCACATTCCTGACTTCCAGTCTCCATCGTCCATCTCTTACTCCAATACCCCCCACACCCACATCTACCCCCATTCCACTCCTTTCCTTCTGTCCTTTTAACACTTGGTTTCTATCACTCTCGATGACTCTCCATCCCCCTGTTCTGGGCACGTTGAGCTAAAGAAGAATTTGCACAATTACTCTTGCTGTCAGAGGGTGTCACTGGTAAAAAGAGCAACCGGCCTTCCGTATGCCTTGTCGCATCCCTTGACCCAGGACACAGGGAAGGACAGAGAGATGAGAATCAAGACATAAAGGTGAGAAAGCAAGGCCAACATTTACAACAGCAACAATCCCTCAATCCCTTATTACAGCATACTAGTCTTTTGATCACTGACTGGAATCACAAGGAGACTCGTACGCCCTCTTCCAAACGTCCTTCAAGAGCATGACTACAGGCTCAACTTAGGAGTACTTCAGTCTGTTCCCTGTGAAGTGCCTTTGTGAAGTGCAATAGTTGCACACATTAAACAGAAAAAAAAAAATTAATAATCATTTTTAGACTTTCCCAAAACAGCTCAGCCATGAAAGCACAGATTGTTGTGCTACTTGTACTCCATAAAGTCAAGAAAAAAGAAGTGGAGACAGGGCCTCAAAAAAGCAAGGCTGGGGTGGAGTGGCAGTAGGGTTGTGGGACGCAACAATAGCAGGCAGTACAGGGAGGGTATGACAGCAAATTAATTCCCATTGTTAATGGCTCCTCTAATTGTGTTCGCCTTAACGAGCATGACACCGCTGTGGCCGATTTTAATAGGTCCAGAACACAGGCGGTCTCAGAGGGGACACAGATTAGTAAGAGTGCTGGAACAGCGGAGCCACTTGTTCACATAGATAAAGGTTTTATATTCTGAAGGTCCATTAAAAAAATTATGTGCACTTTGATAGTCAAAATTCAGACGGGTTGCATTAATGTTTAATTAACCTAATAAAATCTGTTTATCACTTTTGTACTATGACATTTTCAAAAAGAGCAAATCTTTTTTATTAAGAGTCGCACAAACAATTCCTGGCATGTCTTCACTTCTTGCATTTATGACCAAATTGCATTAATTTTCTAACTAATGCTTATGCGCATTGTTGGCAAGAGTAAGATTAAAACAGTGTATGTATATGCTTGAAATGAAGTTGGAACCAGCTGCTTGCCTTAACACAATGTTGTGAATGGGTGGAGGGGGGGAGTTATCTGCCTCTGTCCAAAAGAAGCAGCAACCTCTGGGGCTGAAAATTTAAGCTAGAGCCAAAATGTGCATTTTTACTAATGACCACTAGAGGCTGACCTGACTTTCCAGCAGAAATGACCATTTTTACAACCTTGCAAAGAGCAGCATGGTAGTGTGGGGGCTTCGGTTTCCTCCCACAGTCCAAAAAAACATGTTTTTTGGGTTAACTGTTTATTTTAAATTGGCCATGGGTGTGGATGTGAGACTGAATGGTATCTCTTTGTGCTAGCCTTGCAGCAAAATGTTGACCTGACCAGGGTGCCTACCTTGCCTCTTGCCTGATGACAGCTGGGACAGGCTCCTCTGTGACCCTGAACTGGATAAGTGGAGGTAAATAGATGGATGAACGGCAAACCCAAAAAAACACAAGATATTTTGGAGTTTTTAAAAGGCTAGTTTGACTAATGGTGACCCCATGAAGCGCTGAGTGACACCATAAAACATTTCACCTTAACACTTTCATAACAGCTGTCTTAAATAAACGAATTGGTAGTTGAATACAATACAATATTGTTACAATGTTTCTAAATCATTAACAAATATGGGTATTTGTCATTAGTGCACAAATATCATTATCTTATGAATTATTTCATTGTGGATCAGTGAGCCCCTTCTTAGTCAGTTTCCATAGTTTCAACTACCATGATTCAGTCAAGCTGCTAGCTTGGTTTCTTTTACCATTAGCCTTTGACACATACAGCACAGTGAGGACAACATCACTCCAGATTTATCATAATTTAATGCAGAAAAAGACGTTTTGGTTCCTGAACCTAGTTGAACACTTAAGGAAAGCCAAAGATTTTTTTTAAGTGAATGAGTTAAACAGGAACGCAGTAAGTCTTATTATTTAAGCCATGACCATCTCAAATGCCAATGTGATCGTTCTATCATAAACATCATTTACTACTTTATTGTAGTCATTGCTGTAATGTTTATGTTTATCCACACAATGTTCTCCAAACCCATGTTTAACCATCAGGTTTATCTTGTATAGTGTGATGAGTTTAAGACCAGAATTGCAGACATTAAAGAAAAAACCAACAACTCACCACTAGTTTTGCATCATTCGTTGACTTATAGGATTATTTTGTTTAAGTCCAAAAGCTGTTAATTCTTTACTTTGTGTCCTGATCAGTTCATGTACAGATGCAGGTAATAAACTCTAGAAAAACAACAGCCACAGCATGTGTGAGGCCGATCAGTTATCTCTGATGTGTGCACAGACACAGTCACATCTGTATCCACGCAGAGGCAGACTGTTTCGATACTCTTAGGACACTTGATTTCACCTAATTTGGGGCGGAAACACTGCACACGAAGGTAAGGTGGGATGGAAAGAGGACGAACTCTTTTTATCTTTTAAAGCACATTTCCTTTCATTCATTTATCTATCTCTGCCTGCTTTGATCTCTGGCTCCTCACAGTTTTCTCTCCATTACTTTTACCATCTCTCTGCTCAGTTTTACTATCGCCTCCATCTTTCCAAAACAGCTTGCAAGCTTTTTATAACCGTTCTGGTTTATGAGGGGACTTCTAAAAGGGACGACTGCGCAAGAGAGATAGCACATATCTGACCCTGCGTACAAGTTAATGTGGCACCATATATCCTGAATCTATTCATGGTGGAAACAAGTTGCACTGATATGACAACACTAGTAGCTATAATTTCCTAATTAATCTCTATCTGTCTATGGGTGATGGCAATCCACTCACTCCCATGTTTAGGCTTAAGTGAAAATTTCCTCTACAAGACATCAACAGGACTTCTTCTCCATGCGTTTGAATTAGAACATTTACAAGACTGCAAATCCTTGCCTTTAGTTTTGTACACACACACACTCACACACACCACCGGCAAGTAGCGGACTGTTTGATCAATGCGGGCACTGAAGATTAAACTGAACTCGCATGACCTGCTTTCTGATCTTCCACACCAATGACTCAGTTCCCCCCTCACTAATACCACCTATAAAAAATCTATAAGCTTTTATAAGCTCTTCCGCACACTGGCTCTGTGTGAGGGAGAGCGCAATTTGCGCACAGCAGTATCATTGTATTTTGTTTTAACTTGTGGTGTCTAATGTGTTTGTCGATGCGCTCCTCCCAGTGTTGAATCCAGCTTTACTGTGTCAATAGCTCTCTGGCTGAAAGCTCAAGGCGGAAAAAAACCTGCATGTGCTGAAATGATACACTTCACAGCGAAGTGGTGGTGGTCTGTGTGTATGGGGAGGGAGGTAGATCAAAGCATGTGATATCTGATAGATTAGGTTTCGCACAGCATGTCCTGGCAGTCTGGAAATAACATATTAGTCTGCCTCTGAAGACCAAACATGGTAAATACAAAAAGAATTAACCTTGGGGGGAGATATTAAGGCTAGCTGAGGACTTTTAGTTAGCTTTAAAGGGGATTAATTTCTGTTTTTTGACATTATTTCACACTGTGACATAAATGGATTTAAAATTCAAGGTAAAATTTATATGAAGCAACAAAAAAAATCTATATAAAGCACATTCATGATGCGTTCCATTGAAAAAAGGCTTTAAAGCCAAGCAGCTCTGTCAGTGCTTCACACAGAATGGAAAAAAAGAGAAAACACTGGTACTCTGCATCGCCATAGCGATCCTCTCAGCCCTTGAGATTAATTTAGGTCGGCTAATATATTACATGCATTTCGCAAGTCAACTCATCCTGTGGCAGTATTATTGGAAGCACTTTGATCATGTTAAATAAAAAATATAGACCCAAAATGTTTTTGCAATACTTCACCTCCATTTGGCAAATTGGCAGCCGCTCTAAGTGCTAGTTTATCACCGTGTTTTACAGGCTACAAGTGTGTAAGGCTTTCTGTGACGAATAAATTCAACACACATACCCAGTGCTTGCATCTGGGGGTGTGTTGGGGCATTAAAATTAAACGTGATAGTGCAGTGGATTATTAGCAGGAAACTATCCTTAAACTAAATCAGGCATCTATTATGAGTAACGCAGTGATCTCAGTCTTCGTCTCTCTCACACACACACACACACACACCTTAAAGCCTGCTATATTAATTCCTCTACACATACAGACAGTGAATTAAAAAAAATCCCTGAAAGGTTTACGTCAGCATGGACTTATGGGCTCTCCCAAGCGGCTTAGCTTTAAACGGAAAGAGCTGGAGATGGACGAGAAAGGCAAGTCCAATTTTTCCAAGATGAAGCTAACAAAGGAGGTGGAAAAACATTCCATCCACATATTCAGGCCCTCAAACAAGAAAAAAAAAACTCCAGGATTTTAGCTTTATATATACACTCTCTCTGTGTGATCATAGCCTATGTGATTTCCAGCATTTGACAGTAAACCAGTTCACTCTAAAGCTTTGCGTTTATGCCAAAACAAACCTCCAGTTGGTGGGAACCAAGCTTCCGAATGTGATGAGTAATAATTTTTTCTGAACATTGAGCCCGTTTGAAAGCTTCATTTGAATATAAACCAGGTTTTTCATACTGTGTTGTCTGTTTGGGCATATTTTAGCAGCGACATGAGTTATGTACAAGTAAAAAAGACATGTACAAAATATCAACAGCAAATGTCAAGTTTTGATATCACACCCCCTGAAATCAAAGCACTTTCCAGGCTCTCGACATTTTATGCTCTATTTTAACTTCACTCCCAGCTGTTGGTCCCTCTTCAATAAAACCTAAAAACCTTCTGATGAATAGAGGCACACCCAGTAGAGCATGAGAGAGCTCTGCCCCTTTCGATGAACAGGAGTGAACCACTTTCCAGAGTGCACGCTTGTCAAAGAGAGCTCCATCTCAGCGAAGATTGACTCTGAGCTGGATTTATGTCATCTGGAGATGTTTTATGTCAGAAATGTTGTTCTTTAGCCAAATTTCATGCCACACTAAGACAGTCCTATGCGGGTTTTAATGCCAGATAACACTCGGGCTTGTAACCGCAAACCAGAAACTAGTTCATCTTAGAGCAAAATGGACCTGAATCAGCTGCTTCTTAGGCTTTAAAGCAAACGTTGAAGTTCTAAAAGTAGCATGTGCAAAAATGAAGACAAATTAATGGGGTGAACAAATGTGCACCTGCAAGTGTGAATAATGTAGTCTGACAATTGTAAAGTCTCTGAGTGCCACGTGTATCTTTATTATTTCACTGTGGACTTATCGCTGCCTCAAATGCCCGCAAGTGCCTCAATTTGGACATCTCTTACATCTCATCTTGACAAAGCTTAATCTTCCTACAGAATGCAGTAAGAGTTATATCTCATTAACTACTAAGTCTTGAGCTACCCATCATTTCTTCATATTTTGCTTCTAAGGAGCCCTTTTTTTAAGTGGTCTTGAGCAATAGTTCTCCAAGCTTCTTGAAGGACATTTCAAAGCTCTTCTTGGGTTTTTGGCAGCTTTTGATCCATTCTCTGTCAAGATGATCCCACGCTGCTTCAATAATATTGAGGTCCAGGCTCTGAGGAGGCTAACCCATGACTCATACTGTAGTATTCTATTGTGTGCTTTTCAACCCACGTATACTTTAACAGTACTGACCTTGTGTTTGAGATCAAGACTAAACTGAAAAATTAAGCCACTGCCATTCACACAGATGCTGCGGATACTCACTGTTGTCCTTCTTACCTGATTTTCGCTGTATTAATTGATGACAATTTGAACCAAAAATGTCAAATTTGGATTCATCACTCCATAAGAACCTGGCACTGGTTTTCAACCCTGTTCTTGTGTAATGTGTAATCTTTTGTAATCTCTTGTAAGCTTTTCCTAATAATGAGGGTCCACATGCATCTATCAGGTCCTGTCAGCTCTTTGCTGTTTTTTTTCTATTTCTTTTTAGTTAGATACTTTTTTTTAGACTGACCCTTCCTGGTTTTGTCTTTGACTTGGCCAATTCACTTGTATTTCAGAGGAATTACTTTACACCATGCTGAGTTTTGATCTAATAGTTCTTTGGGAAGAAAATTAGAACAGATTATGTGTTTTTGTGACTGGCTGCGACTAACACAATGACCTAAAATTTAGGTCATTGGAAGAAAGAAATCCAGAAACAAGCAATGGATCGAAGAAATTACAAAAAAGCTTGCTTAAGAGAGTTCAGGCAGTGCAAAAAAAAAATAAAAATAAAGGTGGTCATGCCAAATATTGTCAGTAAAGGCTCTTAGAATTATACTAACATAGTTCCTGCTTCCTTATATACTACATTTCCATAGGCTTGCACAAGTTTCAGCAAATTGCTCCACCTATTTCTCATTTTTGCATTTTATTTGGTTGACTCCTTTTATAGCAAATCATAAATCGGATTTTCAAAATCAATTTTAATATTATGAACACAACTGATTTTGCTAGCCTGAACTCTTTTGTCAGCCTGAATAAATGAAAAAAAATTGACAGATTCTCAGGCGCAATGCTAAATATGACACATAGACTTTTTTTTTGTTCGCACAGAAATTACATTCACTCTTTCTCCCATGAAAGCAGCAATTTTTACTTATTTTTTTATTTATTTCCACTGTCGTCCATCTGACCTCCAGCTGGTGCCTCCACTATCGAGCCGTTTTAGCAGCTCATATCGAGCATCAAGCTGCACCGTATTGCCGCGGGGCCATCTGCTGAAGACTTGGCAGCGGGTCAGATTTTACAGATATTTTCCACACTTCACGCTGATGCTATCAAAGTGACATGGCTGTCATATCTGCAGATTTAATGCTGATGAGGAAAATGCCATGTAACAGATCAGCAGCAGCAGCTTTATATTTTCTGAGGATGTAGCTTAACTTATTTTCATTCAGACAGCATTTGTGCTTTGGGATTTTTGCATAATTTGTACATTGTGTTTGTACGGTGAGGAAAATGAAGGCGTGGAAGCTCGGGTCTCATATATATGACTCATACAGCATCCGTGTCCTGATTACCTCATTAGCCCGTTTTTAGGATTTGCTCCAAGTCGAAGCATCCAAAGACAACATCGTCTCCTCCCTATGGGACTGTGTACCTGATGATGTAATACAGGGCGTCAAAGGGTTGACAGACAGGCGTTGATGATGTAACCACAGTGCAGGAGAAGGACAGAGTGCTTTTATGGTCGTCCAAATGTGCGCACAGGCTATGATGGCTACAAAATATCACAGATCACAGCCGATACAAGCTGCAAACTTTTGTGCAGCTATAAATTCTAAAAGCTTCATAAGTGAAAAGTCAAATCAATCAGGTGAAAAAATTGCACCCACAGCTGCAATAAATAATGCAAATGAGTGAATATGTGATTAAGTTATTACCTGAATGAAAGTATTTCCTGTATATTTTTTCTACTACACAGCACAATAAATCATGGTTGAGGCTTGGTGGAGCCGCTGAGAAGACCAGGAAAGGCGATTGGACATGCAGTGCCTGTTCCGATCAACTCCAGAGTGCCTCGCAGGCTTAGGTGGACGGCTTTGAACATTACTCTGGCTCGTAAAGTTAACCATACCTGACATTTCCTTAGGCTAGCGTGTGCTTGTCCACAAGTGTGTGTGTGCGTGTAGCTGTGCGAGTATCTAATGCTGTACGGAGATTATGTTGGATAGAGAGCAACGGCCGATAAACGAACTGCAGTAATGTTCAGATTACACAAAGTTTAAAAGGCAGGAAATGCATATGTTGCATACTTCATGTTATGAAATTAAAATAAAAAATATATAGCCCCTGTAAACATTTCCCTTTACTGCATCTTCCTTATTAACTGTGTGCACCATCCTTTATCAATCTATATATCTATCTATATTTCTCACGTGGCTTCTTTTTTTTTTGCTTTTACTTTTTCTCCCTTTCCCTTTTTTGCTGAACTCCTCGTCTCATTTTTCTATTCCGTGCCTCCTTGTCTCGGGTAACCTCCATCCTCCCGCTGTGACATGGACATCAATCCCACACGCCATCTTGAAGGATGTCTCAATTCTGGAAATGCATCTAGAGGAGAGAGGACTGAGGGCAGAGGAGGCTTGCTGGGTTAGCTATGATTGAAGATGCACAGGTTTATCCTTTGCAAAATCATTTATACCCTCAACATATAAAAGAAGCGTAACACAATAAACACTCTGTAGTAGCAGAAGTGCATCATATATATCTTTAGTTCTTTAACTAAATCTCACTACTGGACTCAAAAAATGACACAAAATTAAATATTTTGTTCAAACTGTTCACCTCCAACACAACCCCATAATTTAACTGCTCGTGCGGACACACACGCTGATGCAGACGAGTGCACATGGTACTAAACAATCACAGTTGTCTGTCGAGGGATTTTCTCTGCTAAGCTTTCGGGAGGTGAAATCTCTGTGACAGATGGGAGGACATTTTTCCACAACTGCTTTTACTTTCAAAGAACATTTTCAGGAGCTCACTGACCACTCGCAGACATGCCACAGTGCTGTCTGCCCTTGAGGAATTCCAGCATCTTAGCATGAAGGGCAAACACTAGTGCAGCACAGATTGAAATGAAGCATAACATTGAAGACATTTAGCCCTCTCAGGCTCAAATTAAGTTTTTGTTGCTAATGCACAAAAGAATACCTGCAGTGGTACTTCTGAGTAAAAAAAAACTCATAAAATATGTATGTGGGGTAATCAGGTTGTTAGCTTTTAACTGTTGCAAATCTGCAACGCCTGCCTTGCGAGGGTTAGAAGTGTTACGCTACGGTCAACAGATTTTTAAAACACTGCATATGCTAGCAGCTGTTAACTGACGCTTAAAAGCACATTTTAAGTTGAACGATAACACAGATTGCAATGGATTTTAAGGAGTTTTTTTTTAAAGCAAGCCATGAGGCATGTATTAGTGCTACTCTAATGACATCTGCACATCACTTATTTTCTTAGCTCCACAATAACAAAAATAGTTTTAAATCATACGATTGGTAGGCAGCTGCTAAAGAGGCCAGCTCTTTGAAATGTTATATGATCGTAGATTTTGTTAATGTACCATTAACGTAATAAAAGTTATCGCAGTGATGAGAAAGCACAGATTTCAGAAGCAACTGATATTGATGCAAGCTTTGGTTACTTCGTGACGTTATCTGTTTACAATATGCGATGGGACTGAGTGACACCAGATGATAACACTGATGGCATTTCCATTTGCAAACACAACTCTGAAATATGTAGATTGCATACTAATGGCGCGCGTGCACTCCGCTGATTGCTCATTAGGCCTGCTGTTCATTTGCATGGAGAAGAAATGAAATGCATCCATCAGATGTGTGAATAATTTACCTCCAACCATGAAGGCGGCAACTTGCTGCGCAGCTAGTGTAACATGACAACCTACAAAAACCTGTCAAAATCCTGGGCAGAGCCACGTTGTGGGTGTGCAATATTTACTAATGGAATGAAATGTCATATGAGGCATCTGGATGCGTCAAGGACGAGAACGGCACGTCTGTCTTTCAGCGAGTCGGCGTGTTGCCTGGGAAACAGTTGGAAGCCATGTTCAGGAAAAAAAAGAACAAGAAAAAGAACGGCTGAGCCAAAGTTTTTCATTTTGATTGATTAGGGAGCATGCAGATGGAGGACAATGAAAGGAAACTGTTTTGCACTTCAGCCGTGAGGAAAGTGGGACAACATTTCATTTGGGCTCCTCAGCCCTATGGGGCTTCTCAGTATGTGTTATGCAATTGTTTTGCCCCTGTTTTATTTTTTAATCTGTCCAATTATTTAGCCTGTCCGTCATGGGGGGGGGGTGTATACTGTTGTACTACGTGCCACATTATCACCCCTCTCACTATAGCTTGAAACACCTGGCATCACCTGGAACGCAGTCAAAAACACCATTATTTAAACCTGATATATACAGTTACTGAACGGATCGGGTTTTTAGCTTGTACTGAAAAAAGGGTTTCAGATTTTTCCATGTGTAAACTAAATAAATGAATACATTCCTGCAAAAAATTCAGGAAAACCTGTATACAGTATCATATTGTTTTTGTGGTATGATAAAGGTTTTTTTTGTTTTTCAGAAAAGTCACACTTGAGTATCTCTTTTGCTTGAGTCCACATCAAACTCATCTGTGCACGATCATTTTTCATCCATTCCCAGAGTCAATGTAATGATACGAACTGGGCACCACCAGGATGACAGTTATGTACTGGAGAGTGCAAAGACTCTTCCTACTAAATGTTTAACATCACACTGCAGTTCAGTTTTACAATATTTATATTGAGCAAATACATAACAAAGGTCATCTCAACTCTACTTTAAAAGTAGTGCATAAGTAATATTGGTCACAGTTATTTTTGTGAAAAGGAACATTTTCACAGGACTCTATGCAGGTCTGTTAACAGGCATAACAGTTAACATGCTAACTGAGGTCTGTAGAGTCAGAGATGTAGCTCTTGGGGGGGGGGGGGGGGGGGTTCTCTCATTTTTTTCTCTTTACAGTCCTGCAAAAAACTAAGCGCACCCCATCAAATTCAATAAGTTGTAGAACCAACTTTAGTTGCAGTACCTTCAAGTAATCATTTTTCTGCATGAATTTTTCAGTCTCTCATATCAAAATGTTGTGGAGGAATTTTTGCCCCTTACTTCAGTTCATCGAGATTTGTGGGCTTTCATTTTAGCATTTCAGATTTAGATCTGGACTTTTACTGGGTCATTGCAGCACCTTTTTTAGACATTGCTAGTGTGTTTGTTGTGTTCATTATCCTTTTGCAGGACAACACCTTGTCCCAAACTGGGTTTCGACTTAGTGAAAGGCGCAAAACCTCCTTGCTTACAGTTGGTTTGAGGTGTTTATGCTGAATTACTGTAGCACAGTGCATTATTGTGAAATATCTTCATGTTGGTCTTATCTGTAAAATGACATTGCTCCAGAAGTCTCTTAGTTTTTTTGCAATTTCTTTCGCCATTGCACGGCCCACCATGGGACATCCACTTCTTGGTGTGCTGCTAACATGCATCTGAATCCTCCAAACCAGCAAACTGCCAAAACTTCTGCTCTCATAGAGGTGCTCACATTTGCTCAACGACAATCAGCTACATTCGGTTAAGGGTGTACTTAGTACACCCTTAGTACTCAAAAGAACTGCATAGAGTCCTGCACTAACTGTGTTAATACATTATTGTCAGTGGGTAGTGTGTCACCATAACAAAGACCCCTTTACCAATTAAGAAAAGATAAGAAACCTAATGCATTAATAAGAACATACGGTTAAGACCCTGGTCATCAGGAAAGGTATAGAGGAAAGTATTTTTCATATGTTATATTTATATTCATGTTGATGGAAATCACAGACAGAGTAGGGACACTAAATCAATAGTATAATGGCAACCAAATATTATGTTCTATACAACACAGTAATGTAATAGTTTTACGGTAATAAACCATTTGACACTGACAAATGCAGCTGCCAGTAGTTTGTTTTCATTTAAGTACTGAATTTGTTACAGAGAAAAATTGAACTGAATCTCTTTTAAAAGTGAATGTTTTCAGTCAACAGAACTGATCAATGTCCCTGTGCTTCTCATCACACTTGTGAAGAGAACTGCCCATTCCATTAACTGTAATTTTATTTTATACCATTTGCACAGTGTGAGCAGTGCTGTCCTATTTATTTGCACTCAGTACAATATAATTCAATTTAAATTCAGCCACAGTTACAACTAAATTGGATCAAACCAGCACTGCAGACCAACAGTCCAGTGTCTGGTGGGGCAAATCCTAAAGAAGTTACACTCTGGATTACTACACATATCCACATACTGAAATAAATGTAAAGGCTTTGATATGTATCCCGTATATCTCAGAAAACAGCAATTTTTATGTAATTTTCTTACACCCTAGCACAAAAACAGTCACAATCCTAAATACATATGCACACACGAGCGCACACGGTTGGATTACAGACAGCTGGGACAGTCTTTCGACCCGCTCAACTTGTGCATGAAAACAGCTAATATTCTACCAGTGAGTCAGGAATCACCCCGCAGCTACATCCTCAGAGAAATGAAGCAATTTAAAAGCACTACGCACCAAATGTGATATTCATGATTTGGATTCCAGCAGCAGCAGTCACCCTGTCATAACCGAACAGACATGATTCCCATACAGAGAGGTGAGGGGGAAGTAGAGTAAAGAGCTCCAGTAATGGTACAAAGGGAAATGGCAAGAGAAAGGGGGCTGAGAGAGAGAGAGAGCGAGAGAGCAAGAAATAGAAAGGACCATTTACCTCCTAAAATCCATCATCCACCCATCTACTTCTCTTGGAATCACTCCCACTGTTGTTTTCCAATACACAAACATGCTTAGAAGCAGTATTACTTTTCTGTCAGGCTCCAGAGACAGGAAATGGTTGTTTTTGAATCATAAATATATATTTTGCCATTTACCACTACTGGCTTTGAACTAGTCACATCACTTTTTGTGCCAAGGTTTTTGGCCTAGAAACTTGGGCAATCACAGAAGTGCAGAAGTGGAGCTACAATGAATATAGGTTGTAGGCTATCACTCACAGAAGTTGAAGTTGAAGTTACGTGACTTCACTGAACCATTTTAAGCAATCTTAAAATCTTTTTTATTTATTTATTTATTTATTTTTTGCACTACAAAATTAATTTTCTTGTCATTTTAATCTTCAGGGGATTTTTTTAATCACCTACTGGGTAAAGAATCCATAACTAAATTTGTATAAGCTGCTGAAGTGAAAACTGGATGCATCCAATAAGAACAAGCAAACACTCAAACATCCTGTACACATTTTGCTCCAGCTCTATCCTGATAGAAAAAATAAACCAGCACTGACAAGTGGTAAGTTGAGATGCAAAGGTATCCGACATTTATTATGCCTAAAAGAAGATTTGCTGCTAATGTAGTGTTTTTCAAGTCTTCTTGACCACTCCAAACACTCTTTCACTGCAAGCTACATTCACAGACACACTTCCTAAGGACCCTTTGGCAAGCAGGCTGACTGAACCCCCCAACTTTCCAAATAAGGGATGACCTGCTCAGCCTCCTGTGACACAATCACCCAAGAAGCATTCAGCATTCATCAATTTAAACGCTCATTGTCACATATCTTTAGCAGTCTCTTTGGCTCTTAACCTTGTGTTGGTTGCACAGTGCTCTTGTAAAGTCATGATGAAGAATATTATTTGGAGAAAAGGCAGACAATAAATTTTGATAAAAGCAAAAGTCTAGCCTTAGAATAGAGATTTAATAGGATCAAGGCTAGCGGGCCTTTAAAGTGATGGCTTAGGTGTTAGAGCATGAACTGTCAAGCTCCAGGCTCATTGATCTGAGAGCATCAGAACAATGTATTTGTGAGTGTATGTGCGTTCACTGAAATCCCAATCTAGAAGAGTTATGTGAAACCCCCCCCCCCCCCCCACCCCCACCCCCCCCCCACACACACACACACACATGATTTTCCTGAAGGAGACGGTCGCAGGCAGGAAATGGCATGTGAAATGTCATACATTCTGCTCTCCAGTTGGTGCAGGCCCGGTAGGAGGGAAAACGAGGGCACGGTGGGTGCAGAGGGAGTTGCAGCCAATGTGGAAAAACATGCAGGCTGCCATGTGGCATGTCAGGGTTTTATCTGCATTAGTGAGCGTTTTGTGTGTAAAGGCGAGAGGCCTATTATATCTGTAAGAGTGTGTGGGAGGTACAAAAAACGGTAGAGAAGCACCTGGAGCTAAGTGAGAACTCAGGGATTTCCACCTCAGTCGCCCCTATGAACACAAACGCACCACCTCGCCTACTCTTAATGTCACTCTCCTCGATTCCCTCCTGAACATACGTTTTAACACACACACACATACTTGGCAACCCCTATACAGAGCAGGCAGGGTGAACTGAAGGTTCCAGTTCAGTCAGGAGATGGTTTAAGTGGTGGAGAGCCTGATGGTTTGAGGACTGGTCTGAATACTGATTCAGACAGCAGAGGTGGTTCCTGAAGCATAAGCTGCTGATTAAGAGGGAAACGGGAAGTGGGGAGGGGAATGATGATATGAAGGCATGTGGAGAAGAGGAAATTTAAGAGAGGGAGTTTGAATGAAGGGTGGGAAAAGACAAGCAGATGGACAGCTGAGAATGGAAAACAAGTAATGAGGAAGGAGTCAAAGATTGGGAGAATATGAACAATGGAAGCCGAGAAAGTTGGAGGCGCAGTTGACGGAAAAAGGGTGACGAGGAAAGAGGTGTAGCCAGGATTGCTGCGTTTAGATCACACAGGCCCTTTATGAATCTGCCTCAGACTGAGTAACACAATTGCAACACTTCAGACTGTCTTTCTGAGAAGTTACTAGAAACAACTTTTCAGCCAAGTTCGACGCTCAAAGCTGAAAACAGCCTCGATTCGCAGTGCTAAAATAATGAAGGAGGCGAGAAATGCATGACGGGAGCAAGCGAGCATTTAGTTTTTAATTTAGAGCTTTGCAAATGGATTTTCTGCTGTCTTTTAATCAAACAAAAACACCTAGTTGAGCTGGGAAAATGGCGGCTAAGCTGGAAATCCATTACATCTCAATAGTCAAGAATTATTTGTTTAATTCTGCAGCTAATGCAAGAACCTCTTGATGCTATTTGGGTTATTTTTCCTGAGATTTCTATGCATCTGTTTTGTGCAACTGTGCAAAATACGTGCATGTAAATATAGTACAAAAATTTATTTCAAAAGACATACTGAGATACCGTGAAAATCCCTCCACATCAGCACGTTTGACTGCTAATTTCAGCTTGTTTCTTTGGAAAGCATACCTAAATGTATGCTTTTATAAATAAAACATGTTCATTGTTTACACTGATCAATAGGCATGTGAACTTTGGGGAAATATATTTATTTGCTTTCTTTCCGAGAGTTAGATAAGATCAATACCACGCTCATAATGTAAAGCTACTGCAAGCAGTGGGGCAAATCTGAGTTTAGCAGTATCACTGAAAACAGCAGAAAACAGACACCCTAGTGATGTCAGGAAGAAAGCCTGTACCCTGTTCTTTTGGTTAAGGGTGTGGCGGGCTTCCCTCATCATTTATTTTCCACAGACTTCTCAGGAGAAGCCACTTGTTACACAACACTTGCTGTGTGATAGGAATAACCAGAAGTCACTGGCCAGCAAATAGAATAGATAAATATACAGGTACATTTACATGCACGGCTTATTAGGATGTTCGCAATGTGTCCCTGTCACCCTCCCATTACTCGAAATGTATCTATTCTCCTGCAGCAGTGACAGCGCGACGACTCACAATCTTGCCTGACCGAGATCAATGCTCTAAGTGGAAATTACGATGCTGCTTCACGTCTCGCACATTTTATGTATCACCGCTTTTACATTAACGATGGGATATCGTACCATACGCTCTTTTGAATTGTGTCCATCTCATCATCTCTCTGTCTTGTTGTTCATCACCCTAGTGGAACTGTCAGGGGGCATGGTTACTGAATCAACAATTGAACCTACTTACTGAATCACATGCAATGTGTACAGTTCATACTGTGTGAGTTTGTGTGTTGCTGATTTTTTTTTTGTGTGTGTGTGTGTGTGTGTGTGTTTGTGCATGTGTGGGTACCATTCCTGCCCTGCACTCTTTAGAAATTACGACTTAATGGCATGATGAATCAATCTGGATTAACAAAAACAATGCAAATGCAGCCAAGTGGAGCAGATGGGGCTCAGTGCAGTGCACTGTTTCTGTAACTGTGCGGATCTGGAAGAGTCAGTTCATGTGACCTTGATTGCAGGAGGCAAACAACATCAGCAGCACGGAAACCTCTGAAGCAACTCCGGCGCTTTTAAATACGAAAGGTTTGCAGGTTTTATTGTTTTACAACTTTGAATCAAAGGGGATTTTTGTAACGCCGATCAGAATATGCCATGTGAGCCCTGCAGAACCCGTGAGCTCGAATGTATGCTGTAAATGACAAAAAGGTACTGGGAAAAAATGATGCAAATCAAATCAAAATCAGTTGCACTACACCTGCAATTTTGTGGAGGATTTGTTATCCAGCAAGAAGGTGACACAGAGGAGAAACTTTAAGATGCACAGAAATGGCATAAAAACAGTTGAAATGGTCAAACTAGTAATCTATTCATATAGATGCATACTAACACTCATCAGTCTTCTCTGTACATTTTAACTAAAGCTGCATAAAAGGAGGTCACAGACAATATGTATTTATTATACCTTTATCCATCATTTGTATTGATTAATTGATATAAGATATGTAAATATTTGATCTTTGACCTTTTACCGCCGTCCAAAATTTCAGCTAATGCAGACAGTGTTTATTTTCATTTATTAATTTTTGCTCCATTAATGTATTTGTTGGTGAAAAGTGGCTGCAGAGCCAACGCTTGTGTCTTTGTGTAAGTTATAAGCAATTTACTGTCAAGTAAGACGAAGACAAGTAGTAAATAATCAGTGTGTATAGAAATAGCTGCTGATGATTTACATTTTGGTTTATATGTTTTATTTGCGGTAAAGATGCCCATAATTGCAAAACTTCTATAAAAAGCAGAAAATTCAGCTTCAATCTGACCTGGCTGTTAGGCGATTTATAAACAGCCCCAAAATGTCTTTCTATCTTTGCTTTTATTCCTGCTGGATTGCTCCTCTTGTGTGTTTCCGTTTCTGTCTTAATGAGGAGTGTGCTGTTTTTACCCACAGCCTGCACTATCAAAGTTCCATGTAGGTGTGTTCCAAGCAAAATTGGTGACATTTGGTCTCAGAGTCAGTGATGTGCCTTTAGGAGTTGCTTGATGTTTTAAGATGGGTGTTTACGATGTCACCAGGCACTCCTGGCACCTGTGAAACTGCTACCTCAGCTGTGCCTAAAAACAGATGCATTTTAACAGATGCATTCCACAGTCAGAATGTGGAAACACGAGGGGGCAGAGCGCTGTAACCTCATCTCAAAGAGAACAGCATGTAAACTGCATAAATGAACCACATTTCAGTTCTACTCTCCTGAAAAAGAAAAAAAATGTCCTTTCCACTGTTTGGTCGTGCAAAGGTGGTCACGTTCTACCTTGGTGCAAAATTAACCCAAGTTAAAATGCCAGTCTCGGTCCTTGAAATCAATATCCATTAAGTATTCATTTGATCTAATGGGAGCGTGACTGAGAGTGAACAATGTGAAAATACAGGAGGAACTTGAATGAGAAAATTAGGCCTCAGCTTGAAAGCGGGATGTTAAGTAAATCAAAGTGAAATCACATGGAGTCCAGCACTGAGCTCATACAGACACTGTGGTCTGTTATAGTGTGTGCGTGCACTGACTTGACATGATGGCTACTTAGGAAGGGACTCTATATATGCTATATTTAGCCTGGAAAAACTGCAATAAAATAGGTAACGTCACAGTAATGTAATATGTAGAACAAATTACTCAGGTCACTAAATCTGATATTCATGAGAGGCAAGAAAGTCTGCAGATCTGGGGAAGTAATGTCACCTGTTTGACACAGAGCAGTTTCTGTCATTTTAATTAAAGGTCATTTGGGAAAAGGCACATTATTATCATTATCATCATCATTATTATTATTAATGTTACTAATGGAACTTTTTTATGCAGTGCACGCAGCACGAAAGCTACTTACTCCGCTTTCCTGGCCAGACCCACTGAACGGCAGAGAGTGGTTGGAGTCTGCGGAACAAGCGACTTGCAGCAGGGGCTCCTCTTGTCCTCCTCGGCGGAGTCGGGGCTGGCTTGGCTCGCTTTGGGCGACTGCGGCGAGGTGGGAACGAGCTGCAGCTGCTGTGGGTGGTGGGAAGACGGTGCAGGAGGAGTCGGGTGCTGCTGCTGCTGCTGAGGCTGGGCCGACAGACCGGTAATCTGCTGATGCTGCTGCTGCTGGGATGGTGGTGGCTGCTGATGATGCGCCTGCTGGCCGAGATGAGCCGCAGCTTTGTTGCTTCCCGGGTGTGGGTGAAGGTGGGCCGGCGCCTGGGGACTGGCGCTGCGGTGAGTCGGGTGGTGGTGGTGGTGGTGATGGTGGTGCTGAGAGGGCTGCTGGACGTAGTGATGGGGGTCCCGCAACTGTCGGTTCTCTCCGATCAGGTCCTCCACCTTCCGCTCGAGTTCGTCGATGCGCTGGCGCTGTGTTTGGATCAGGCTTTGCTGGTTCTGGACGATAGTGGTGAGCTCCTTCAGATAAAGAACGGCTTTCATTGGATTATCCAGCAGGCTCTCCATTACTGACTGTAGCTGTGGCAACGCGCCCGGCTATGTTGACTTCTCCTTTAGCTGGTTCTGGAGCGGTGATCGGTCGATGGGGCCTCTGAACAGTGCGTAACCGAGATGCTGTGGCGGCAGTCTGACGCCTCTACGCTCTGGTGAGGTTGAGTCTCTCTCTCGCTCTCTCCCTGTCTCTTTCCCCACCCCCCTCTCTCTTTCTCTCTCTCAGTACTTTGCAAGGAAACCAGAAATGGTGCTGATGCAAGGGGGGATCAGCATCACCGGAGTCCGGAGGCGGGGCCGTAGTGGACCAGTGATGTAAACACGCAGGGCAAATAATCTAGCAGCTTTCACGTTAAACGTGAAAGCGTTAAATGTGAAAGCTGCTGCCCAACCCACAGGCAACAGTCCAGTCAGTTTTGTTTTTTTTTTTGTCTGTCAAGGTCTGCGGAGGCAGACCGTGCGGAAAGGTGTGTGGTGGACCCAGGTGCGAACACAAACGAGGATGCAGGAGTGGATTCCAACCAAAACGAGCCTTTTATTATGGCTGAAAAACTCATGGAAAAGAACAACAAAGTAACTGAGGGAAAACCTGAACATAGACTGGGAAACTATGACTCTAATGAGATTTAGACTGCAAAATACAAACTATGGCTGGGATACTATGACAAGGGGTAGGGGAGATAACACAGACGACGCGAGACAGACTGTATGAAACACAGAGACTAAATACACATGAGGGATGATCAGGGGAAGTGGCCACACATGGGAACACAGCTGACACACATGAACTTAACGACAGGACAGAAGGAGTGAAACTGAATACACTGACCGTGAATACAGACTTTCAAAGTAAAACAGGAAACATGGAGATTAGACAAGACACATGAACCGGGGAGACGTAGTACAGGGGAGATGACATAACCACACGAAGGGCAAGGGAGACTTAATACACGGGTAGTATGTACAAATGGCTGGACTGCCTTAGTGACCCTAAACAAAGAATAAACATCAAAATAGGCTAAAACACAAAACACTGGGTCGCACGACCCAGGACCATGACATTGTCTTGTTTCTTTCTCCCTTATTCTGTGTTTTCTACTCTCTCCCCACGTTTTCCTCCCTTTCTTTTCTTTTCTTTTCTCTTCTCTTCTCTTCTCTTCTTTTCTCTCTCTCCTCAATGCCAACTAGCTGTTACAAATGGCTACACCTCCCTGAAAAGGGAGTTTTTCCTCCGTACTTTCACAAAGTGTTTGCTCTAAGGGAGAAATTGCTTGGTTATTAGGGTTTTCTCCAGATATAGGGTCTTATCTTGCAGTATAAAGTGCCTTTATATTATATATAAGCAAAACTGAACTGAATTGAAATAATACTGAACATTAAGACAACCATTCACACTCACGCCCACACCAGAAGGTTTGAACCCAGAACCTTCTCTCTAGAAAATAACAACGGTAAACACTGCACAACTATGCTACCCAGAAATTAAACATAGATCTTCAATTTAAACCAATTAGTGTCTTCCATTTCAACTCTATTTTGAAAAATGAGCCTTTTCTTTCCATGAGAGATTGCAAAATTGTTACTTATGCCCTTGTTTCCTCTCGCTTGGACTACTGCAATTCACTTTATGCTGGTCTCAGTCAGTCTGCTCTGTCCCCTCTCCAACTTGTCTGAAATGCTGCTGCTGAGCTCCTCACAGGCACCTGAAAAAGAGATTATATTACACCTGTTTTACATTCTCCCCGCTGGTTGCTAGTGAGCTTTAGAAACAGTTTCAAGATCTTCCTGTTTGTCTACAAAGCCCTTCGTGGTATCATTTCTTCCTCCATCTCTGATCTTTGAAATCAGGTAATATTTTATCATAATAAAAGCTGGGAGTTGCTGGATGTTTCGACGTCAGCATTTGAATTAGATGCAATTCCCTGCTCACTATATGAATGTGTGATGTGATTAGTATCGCTCATGGTGATCTTTTTGTCACACAGCAGTCTTTGTGTTTTAGATGGTGGCTTTTTTTTCTCTTTTGGGCGGCGGGGGTGGGGGTGGGGGGGGGGGGGGGGGGTGTTCCTCTTTCTGGGTTCCAAAAGAAAGGCACAGTGCTCCTTACTTAGCAGCACAGTGATGATTTGATGAAATAATCATGTTCACCACTTTTTTGTTTTTATGCAAACAAATCTGAAGGTTTGTGCTGTGTAGATGGCAATGACCCACCCACCCCTGAATTGGATCAGGAGCCGTAGGCTGATTTTCTGTCTCCATCTTGCTTAGTCTTTGAAAAGAAAAAAAAAACAGTCAACAAAGCAGTTAGCATACAGCAAACTTGTGGAGGTGATTCCTGGCACACATTAAAATGCATCTCACTGAGAGTGTCTTCGGGCGGTATTCAGGAGTTGCATTTAATCATTGCATTTTCATTCACTGAAAATGTGTAGGCGAACTTTCTGTAAAGTTTTTTATGGCCTAATTAGTTTTTTTCTCAATTGTTTGCTATTCAAATACAGACGGTTCTTTATTAATCAGTTGAAGGTTTTATAATTCACCTCATTATTGACACCTATTCCTCTGCTGGAAGTCTTGTAGTGCCCCCTTCCACACTCAGCAGCTCTGTGATGTGATGAACTTTCTTGAACTTGATAAGATCAGCTATTCTCTCCAAGGCAAATCCCAAAAATTCTTGGTTAAGTGGCAGCTCTTCCTGAACTAATTTAGTTCATTATAACCCCCATCTCATGACAGTGACCCTGTTCTAACTCTAACCCTAATCTTTTGTCCATCCTGTATTTATTGACCCTTTTTTAAATGTTATTTATTTATTTATTCATCAATTTTCTTTCTTTTTAATTTGTCTCTGTGCAGTTGTTTTTTTTTTTTGTTGTTGTTGTTTTTTGCTTTCTTTATTAGACTTATACTATATTAAAGAGAAGATTTAATATGCTCTATTAAAGGTTCTTTTATTTCTTGGTTTGTGAGAAAGACTTTTTGCTATGCCAAACCATGTCTCGTCTTTTGTTCCCTCAATAAATATGTTGAAGAGAACAAAAAAACTCAATTGTTTATTCATTAATCACTTTTTATACACTATATTGCCCAAAGTGTTCACTCGTCTTAAAAATGCATATGAAATTAAGTGACATCCTATTTTCTGACTATTCTTCCAGAAGAAAGTGTGGGGTCAGACACTGGCTTGCAGTCTCTGCTCTAATTCATCCCAGAGGTCAGGACTCTGTGCAGGCCAGCCAAGCTCTTTCCACCAAACCTTTTCATCCATGTCTTTATGGACCTTGCTTTGTGCACTGGTGGGCAGTCATGTTGGAACAGGAAAAGACCATCCAAAAAACTGTTCACACAAAGGTGGGAGCATCAAATTGTCCATAATGTCTTGGTATGCTGAAGCATTAAGAGTTCAAGCTAACTCCTGTAAAACAACCCCATGCTACAATCCCCCTCCACCAAATGTTATACTTGGCACAATACAGTCATGTTTCCCTGGCAACTGCCAAACCCAGACTCATCCATCAGGTTACCAGGAAGAGAAGCTTGATTCGTCACTCCAGAGCATCTCATGTCTCCACTGCACTAGATCCTATAGGCAGCATGCTTTAAACCACTGCATTTTGTGCTGTTTGCGCTTGGTGATGTTAGGCTGGATGCAGCTTCTCGACCACAGAAACCCATTCGACGAGCTCTCTACCCGCTGTTCATGAGCAAATCTGAAGGCCACATAATGTTCAAAGGTCTGTAGCTATTGAGTTGCCGTCGTCACCAATAACTTCCACTTGGTTATAATACCATTAACAGCTGACTGTGGAATATTTAGTAGCAAGGAAATTTCACGAATGGACTTGTTGCACAGGCAGCATC
Organism: Aulonocara stuartgranti; assembly: GCF_965226115.1. Taxonomy (NCBI): domain Eukaryota; kingdom Metazoa; phylum Chordata; class Actinopteri; order Cichliformes; family Cichlidae; genus Aulonocara; species Aulonocara stuartgranti. The sequence continues at coordinate 29,131,119 of NC_138953.1, forward strand.
ATATCACAGTACCGAGCTGGAATTCACTGAGCTCCTGAGCAGCACCCACTCTTTCACAAATGTTTGCAGAAGTGTGTCACAAAGTGTGTGACACTCACCTGTACAGGAGCGAAAATAACGATATGGTGTGATTAATGCTTTTTATGAGATCAGAGGAAAAAGTGAACTGGACTGTTTTTTTGTCTCACAAAGCCAATTTTAAAACATTTGATTAAACGTTAGTAAAACAGCTTAGAGAGAAATATAAATATCCTATGACCTTGAGACAGTGAAATATTATTACTGTAGTGGTGAGCCAGCATGAGTGCAGCCAGGCCCTTCCTTCCATATGGCTGCTTTACAAGCTGCATGAAGTGAAAAATGGCTTTCGCGCTTGACCAGCGACACATGGCTGAATAGAGCCAAAAATGAGTTTTGTGGCAGGATTGTAAAAAGGGAAATAGTGCCAGTAGTGACTTTGGAGCTGGGCTGACATCTGCATGGTGCAGCCCCCTATACTTATTACGGACTCTCTGCTGGAAGAGGTGCAACCCACCTTTAACACCAATTATCTCACAGAGCAGTCTGAGGCCTGAGAGGGTTGCGCATCCTTGATCTGAAGCGACAAGGACGGGACACAAAGTGTGACATGAATAATCAAGTTACCCTCCATCGACAGATGAGGAAATGCTACGTGCCTTTAAAAAAAATTGACAAAAGATAGATAAAAAACATCTCTGAACATCCCATTTTTAAACACCATACAGGCATCAGGAGATCACTGATTGCAATTCCCAGTTCAAATTTCACATTAATAAAAGAGAAAAGTTTAAAAGTCGGTTGGCATTGTTAAAGTTTTGCCCCCTCATCGGATCCTCCTCCAGAACATCTAATTTCAAAGCTGCGTTATATCAATATAGGCTTACTCCCCAGAGTCCTGATGTGTCTCGGGTTTGTTGCTAAGTCGAAAGTAGACCAGCTGTATTCTCTCTCATTATTCAGCAGCATTTGATGCAGAGTCTAGCAGACGGAGACGAACTCTTGTGAACCCGAAGCAACATTCAGAGAAACTTTAAGTTATCTGTGTAAAAAAAAAAGTGTCATGCAAGGACTCTTCGTTGTTTTGAATAGCCATGTCACTCAGCACCTACATACATATTTAAAAAGTTTCTCCTTCAAGTAATGCCCCATCCCCTCCCCCTCCCCCCAACATCACTGCAGCATTTACAATGATTTCTTACTCTTCTCTGATCTCCAGACTCCACAATGAACGAAAGCTGCTCTATTCTTCTGCTCTTTTTGGGACAGGGTTTCTCATTAACACTGATAAATGGCTTGTTGCGTGCACTTGACTGGAGTCTGAATATGTGTGATTTTGCACCTCAAGATGACTTGGCATGAAATGTTTCAGGGGAAAAAAACACATTAAAGAAGGAATGAATTATCAAAATGGAGCTTTCATTGGCTTGGTGTGCTCGTAAATTATACCACAGAGGCAATTTCACATTGTAAATACCTGATAAAAAGAGGAAAGTTAAACCCTAATGGAGTGAAGAAAAGACTGAAACATTTTTCAAGGACTTTAGAGCATTAACGACATTAAAAGATGCGATAAGAGCAACCGACACGATAAAGCAATTAACGTCAGGTAGAGATTAATTACTGGCAATGATGCACTTCATTAGTGACGCTTTGCGGTGGTGCCAGTACAGATGAGCAAGTCAGCAAGTCACTGACACTATGAGCATCTGGTAAGAACACCACATTTAAAGGGATTGTTTAGTATTCACACACAGTGCACCTGCCTACAACAGTTAAAGGGTCTTAATTTCAACGTGAATATTATTACAGGAAAACTTTGGGCTCTAAAGGTCATCCTTAGCATAAACAAAACCAAGAGTCAAAAGCAATGCAAGCTGCTCTGAAGCACTACTAAGGCGCAGCAGGGCATGGAGTAGACTTCTAATGTCAGTATGTTAATATTCTAAAAAAAAACAATGTTATGCTAATGATTAGCGGATATAATGTTTACCCTGTATACAACCTGAGGCAAGTCAGTGTGGTAACATTTGCTAATTAGCACTAAACATAGTGCAGCTGAAGCTGATGGGAATGTTATTCATCTGATTAAAACCAAAGTAGCAACAACATCAAATATGGATGACAGGAGACACAATAAGATAATAGAAAAATTAGAAAGAGGTATTACGGAAATAGTTTATATTAAGGGGCAGAGGTGAGCACACATGCAGCACCATAGTTATGCAGATCTTCTCTTTCCAAATTAGGAACAAAGTGAAATTCTGCACTACAATTGTGCATCTTGACTGGGGATTTGGAAGGGCATAACCAATGGTGGCAAAGAGAAGACAGTCAGGTCCCTGTGCCCCCAAAGTGCCTTTCCAAAATATAATAATATACCACCATAATACACAAAGTTTGCCCATGTGTCTGTCTATCAACTCCTACATGATCAAGAGTTGAGCACACAGGTACATCATAGGTCCCTAAAGGTTCTTATCCAAATCAGATTGTATCATCATGTTTCTTAGCAACCCTCTGCTACAATTACATGTTTTCTAGTATTTACACTATATCTATAAAACCTTGTTAAAGAATTGTGTCATTGCAACATCATGTTTTTTTTCATTACAAAACCATCCCATTTAATCCACAAAACTTCAGTTATGCATCGTTCTGTATTATGAGGTTGCCTTGCAACCACCTTGCAATGGGTTGAAATTGCCTGTTTTTTGACTTTGTGCAACTACAGCAGTAGGATCGTATCATTTTAATTATTTATTCACAAAATCTCAGGCTGTGTAAAATGCAAATAAACAGAAAGGAACAGTTTGCATTTCTCATAAGTTTTGGGGCTCTTCTGTGTTCAGTGTAGAAAATAGAAAACATCAAATGTTTAAACTGACATATTTTAATGTTGGGTCATTTTGAATTTGCAATAACATCTGAAAAAAAATAAATAAGAAAGGGCAAAAAAAAGCTGGAAAAACAAGTGGTACTAAAAATAAACAGCTGGCACATTTTGCAATTAATTAGGTTAATTGGCAAAAAAGAGCATCTCAGGAAGGGAGAATCTGCAAAACTCAGCATCTACAAATTGTGAAAAAATTTCTGAAAAACATTCCTCAAAGTAAAACACTTTTTATTACATGTCAGGCACCAAAATATTCAGAGAATCTGGAAAAATCAATATTGAGTGACTGTCAACAGGCACGATTCCTACATGAAAATCACTGCATGGGATCAGAAACACAGTTCACTGAGCCATGCATAAATGCATGTTAAAGCCCTATCATGGAAAAAAAAAAAGAACCCATACTTTAGCACAATCTAAAAAGGCCCTGTGGCAACTTTTTTGAAATTTGTAGCTGCCATAAAACTCAAAATAACTGATTTTTATTTCGTGATTTTCATGAATTGGTGCATTTTTTTTGTTTAATAATTTGATATGTTTTCTATTTTAATCAAATGTAGGTTCATGAGATTTCTGTTTTTACTGACATTTAATGCAGGATTCAAACTTTCTGCAATTCAATTTGTGCATGATGTGTTATACTGTCATCATATGCCCTAGGAACCATGTAGTGATGATCTATAATTACCTTTTTTTAAATTTATGCACCTCTTAAAAGCATTGTATCATTTGAATGAATGGGAAAAATTGGATTGCACTATGAGAACATTTTTCTAGTATATAAAATATAATAATTGCATGCAATGGTATAAAATTGTAGAGATCACCATAAGGCATTTCAGTTCAGCCTGATGGGAATGTGAAGAATTTAAACATCGAGTTAATTAATTTAAGTAATTTAACTTCAGGAGAAGTGTCTAAAGAAACAGCTGTATAAACAAATATGTAACATATAGCACAACGTGTGTGTAAATGGTTAGTATTGTTAATGTTATCCATCCTCACAAAACTGAAACTAACAAACCCATTAGATAAGCAGAGGCGCATGGTTCTTAGAGAAAAATAATACAATATAACAGTCAAAACAGAAATTGCAGTTATCACTCTCAATCCATACATGTGCAAAACATAGGATTTTATCATTTATAAGATTTTTACAAAAGTAAACTAGAATAAGGTCACAAAGTCACATAATATACAATATTACCAAATATTCTACTAAATATTTCCACAGTCAACTGTTGGTGGTATTATAATAAAGTGGAAGCTATTGGGAACGACTGCAATTCAGCTACAAAGTGGTAGGCCAAATAAAATCACAGGTGGGCGTGTGCTTAGACACGTAGTGCACACAGGTCACCAACTTTCTGCAGCGTCAGTCGTGACAGACCTCTAAACTTAATGTGGCCTTCAGATCAGCTCAAGAACAGTGCGTAGTAAGCTTTATGGAATGGGTGCAGCCAAGCCTTACATCACCAAGCGCAATGCCAAGCCTTGGATGCAGTGGTGTAAAGCAAACTGCTACTGGACTCTAGAGCAGTGGAGATGTATTCTCCGGAGTGACGAATCATGTTTCTCCATTTCACAATCCAAAGAATTAGTCTGGGTTTGATGGTTGCCATGAGAACAGTACTTGTCTGATTGCACTGTTCCAAGTAGTTTGGTGTATGGTGTGGGGTTGTTTTTAGGAGTTGGCGCAGCCCCTTAGTTCCAGTAAAAGGAATTCACAATGCTTCCATACCAAGTCATTTTGGATAATTTCTTGCTGTCAGAATCATGGGAACAATTTTTTTTAATGATCCTTTCCTGTTCCTACATGACTCTCCAAAAGTGCACAAAGCAAGGCCCATAAAGACATGGATGAGTGAGTTTGATGTGGAAAAACCTGACTGGCCTGCACAGAGTCCTGACCTCAACCCGATAGAGCACATTTTGAAGTGAGTGGAGACAGTGAGACAGGCCTTATCGCCCAAGATCAGAGTCTGACCTCAGAAATGTAAGTCTGGAAGAAGGGTCAAAAATTCCAGTAAGCACACTCCTAAACCTTGTGGGAAAGCCTTACCAGAGAAATGTTGAAGATAGGATAGTTGCAACATGTGCCCTGACATCCCACTCATATAGTGTACTACATATGAAGGCAGAAGAAACAACACTTTTGTCAATATGGAAAATTTGATTAAAGATCTGTGATTTTTAACAACAACCAGTAATTTGTGTAAGTAAATTATGCAGTTATTTATTTAAGGCTCAAATGAAAGGATGGTAGGCACGATAGGATGGTAGGAAATGAAGAGTTAAAGTGAGAAATAAAGGCCTCAACTTGAAAAACAGACCCTACAACTTTTCCATAGAATGGCAGTCGAGAGAGTTAATGAGACCGTGCTGATAATGTTAGATGAACAGTTTGGATCATCAGTCATCTGTATTAAAAATTTCAGGTACAGAGGTATTTCAGTGGATAATTGAAGACTGACAATGCTGGGTAAAAGCCAGGGAGTTGTTAAAGTTATTACAATTCATCGTGAAGAACAAAATAATGTTTACAGCACATTTACTGGCATAATTGTCAGAATGCGTCACTCAGAAAAGTTTGTTACGTTTGGGTTTGGTGCATTGTTTTAATTTTGTTGCCACTTGTTTTTTTGCATTTATTTTTGTTTGCCAGGTTCAGCAGTGAGCAGAGCAGGGGCAATTTTAGCCCATTTTTGGAATGAATCAAATGAATCAAAGCACCCCCAAAGATTTCTTACTTTGCTGTTTGTGTGACACACTACTAAAAATATAAAAAACATACAGTACTTGGTTGAGACGTAACATTTTAACAACAAAAGTATAGATACCCCCTTCCCAAAATGGTTTGTTCCAGCTCGCCTCTCCCCTACTCTGGCTCTAGTGCCGTTGCTGCCAGAGCGATGGTGGCTGAGACGCAGCGGAGCGGAGGTGTAAGTGCCTGGCTTAAAACAGGACATGTTAACTGCATTTAACCTTCAGTTACTCTTTATAAAGTTAGGTAGGAGTCAGACCATGTTTCTTTTTAGCTGAAAAACATTACACCCAGGTAACCTGCAGTGTTGAAAACGTGTTTTGCGACAATGTTTGCTACCCTACAATCCGTCCTACTGTGTAGTAAAATCAGCGACATTTGACTGTCCTGTTGCTCCCATTGACATTTATACAGCCTATTTAAAATCTAAAACTTAAAAATTGTCCGTAGCCTGCTGGTGTTACCACTGTCCTGTTTGAAATGGAATGAGAGAAGCTGGTTATTTTGTCATGTGTGCATGTGCCGATATGAAACCCAGGAGCAACATTCAGGTAAAAGTGTAAGAACAAATGATCCGTCAATAAAGGATAATGTTGGATCAGTGTTTCAATATTTCTATATTTCATTAGATGTTCATGTGGTTTGGTTATTTGCCTTTTGGTTCAAAGTACACTGAGAGAGGCCTTTTTTTTTATTAGTGATCTTAATAATTTTTTTTTCATCTAATTGAATACAATATATTTTTGTATGATTATCAGTCCAAAGAGGGAGAGAGGAAAGAGGGGAACATGAGGAGAAAGTGCAAGGTCAGGAAGAACCAAGTAAGAAAACAGACAAGGAACAGTGACAGGCAAAACAGAAACTGTTAAACTGCTTGAGAGAGTTGACCACCAAAAGTATTTGCCAACTTCAAGGTGAGGCGACACAGGTTAAAATGAAAGGAATAAATCTGCAGAGCCATAGTAGTATCTGCAGTAAAGATATTTTCATACATTGTACCATAGGCAAAGTTGCCTCCATTTTTATAATTTTTTTTTTTTTATCAATAATTTGTACATTTCAAGGACCCTATTTTTGGAGTCTATTTTCATATATCTGTATTGTATTATACATACACATTAAAAGTGAATCTCTGTCCAAAAAATGCACTCAGTTTACTTTTTACTCACTATTATCACCATTCATCATTTTCCCCCAGTAAAGTAATTAAGGTTAGGATGTGTATATGTGTGTTTTGTTTTTTTTTTTAATTCCAATGCATTCTTCTTTTGCAGCATTTAAATAACCTTGATCAGATTTGATGGTTTTGTTACAGTCTTTAAAAAAAAAAGTGTTTTGCTTTTCTTTCACAAATGTGGGATTAAATTGTGTTAAAATGTACAAAACAATGATGTCATGTTTTGAGACGAGGACCCAGGCACAGAGAGACTTGATGAATTTAAGAATCTTATGATTTAATAAAGAAATTTGCTGACTTGCATAGAGATGGTAAAATTATGATGACTGATAACGGAGATGGAGACAACAGATGATGAGGCCAGGGAGGAACAGGGGTTTAAATGCACCAAGGAGACATCCAGAGGGAACTCAGGACAACTGGAGACATTTAAGGATGCAGGGACTAACAGAGACAGGGAAGAAGTGTCATCGTGACGAGTAAAGTTTGTCTTACCTGGCTGAGCAGCTCTGGGTGCTCAGCACCCCCAAAGCTCTGATCCTAGAATCGCCCCTGGAGCAGAGAGATTACAATTTTAGATTTTTTTTTACTCATTTTTATTCTGCTTTTAATTGTTATTTTCACTTCAGTCTAGTTTCACTCTGTTTCCAGAGTTAGTTTACTTTTTTCACATTTCACAATTTTTTAGGGTTATAGGATATATTAAAGGCTGAGATCAAAAATAAAACATGAGCCATTTATGGCTGATAAAGGTCTACGCTAAAATCCAAGACAGAAGGAAACCAAAGTCCAAGAAACAAAGTACTCAGAGAAAACACACACAGGAAGCAGGGAGGCACAACACAACAAGGTTTAACTGAAAGTCTGGGGTGTATATACAGTATGCAAGGGGAGTGGAAACAGCAGGGAAACAAGAAACATGTAAAAAATAGTCAACATTCAGCAAGACAAGAAATAAAACTAGAAATAAGGCCGCAAAGTCAAGCCTAAAAAAAAAAACAATCATTATGGAAAGAGACAAGAACTGAATACACATAATTTTGACACAGAAAGATACAAGAGGAAAGGCTAGAAAAATGAGAAACAACTACACAAAATGATCCAAACCACAATACTAATAAATAAAAATGGTCTGTATTTGTATAGCGGTTTACTTGGTCCTAAGGACCCCAAAGCGCTTTACACTATGCACAATCATCCACCCATTCACACACTGGTGATGGCAAGCTACATTGTAGCCACAGCCACCCTGGGGCGCACTGACAGAGGCGAGGCTGCCGGACACTGGCGCCACCGGGCCCTCTGACCACCACCAGTAGGCAACGGGTGAAGTGTCTTGCCCAAGGACACAACGACCGAGACTGTCGGATCCGGGGCTCGAATCGGCAACCTTCCGATTACAAGACGAACGCCCAACTCTTGAGCCACGATCGCCCCTAAATATTACAACTAGATAGCAACTGAAACAAAGAACTAAAGGGACAGAAAGGAATATGACAATCAAATATAATTGACATACAAACCATGAACCAAATAGCATTTTAAATAAAAGTCCACAAAGATTCTGGGGCTAGGACCCAGGATTATGACAGATACATATGGCAGTTGGTGTGTGGATCTTTCTGTATAGCTCTACTGCTGCTACAAGAGTAGCAAACAAAAATTTCTATTTTAAATCTCTATTTAAGATTATTTTTAAAAATTAATGGGAAACTGATTTGAGGAAAACCAATTCCAGACCCAAATTAGCCAAATATTTGAAGAAAGATTTCCACCTCTTCAGAGTGTGTTAGACATTTTGTGGTGCAGTTTGTAGTTGTACATCATCTTTATTGGTCTAAGGACAAATCAAAAATCCAGACACACCTTGATCCTCCATGTGACCAATGCAGAGGGCTCCAGCTATAGTTTTACATACGTTTTGATTATGTCCAAAGCTATATATCATATGCCAATGTATTTTTTAGACTTTCTCTAAAATATATGGCCAAATGGTACATTCATCTCTGCTGATTTCACTTGTTTTTTTTTTGTATTGTTTTTTTTACATATTTCTCTTAGTGAGCATGATGCTTGTGATTTCCTTGTCTTCGTTTCTCTATTGCCCAGAAGACTAATACTTTCTAAATAGAAGGATTCTCTGCCCACCATGTTTTGCCACTGGAAGAAAGGTAATGCCTCATTTTCATCTAGAAAAAAATATATATCATTAGAGGATCTTTTGGGAAATTGTATGTTATCTGGCAGCCATTCACATCCTTTGTGTGTGGCAGCTGTTGTTATTAGCACATAACTGTAATGTTATTAGAGTACTGAATGCATAAATGACCATTTATTTTTATACATTATTGAGTAAATATGTCAATGATGTCTGACTATGTTCGTGTCCTTGATCTGCAATTCTAGGGGTAGAGTGGGAGACGTTTGATAAATGGGTTCAAACTGGTTTATGAAGGTCGGTATTATATTTTTCTGGCACGAAATACAATAAAAAAATGACCTTGGTAAAATAATGTCAATGCTTATATTTACATTTTTATATTAAGATTGCCTTGATTGAGCCACATATGCGTCTTTTTATTGTCTGCTGTTTTTGGTATTTCTATGGATATCACTCTTTATCTTTTACAGTTTCCCTTTAAAGAATGCAGCGACTCAGCCAGAAACATTAGGAATGATCATAGGAACAATGACTACTTATAGAAATTTATGGCAGTTTCTGGAGTAGTTCGATATTTTATTCCAGATGAAGCAGGCTGATAAAGCAACACCGCCACCCGAAGAGCAGCCATGCTGGGGAGCAGAGTGAGGGCAGAAATACTGCAGACTCTTTCTATAAAGTGCACTGCTGAGGTGAGTCTAGGTAAAATCCATTATTCTTTATTGATTCTCCAAGTATCTCTACACGGAGGAGGAGATGGAGATAAAAGAGGAGCAGATGAGTAACAGAGGGAGTTTTAAGCTTTGTTACAAGTGAGATGTGGGTTATAAAAAAAGGGGGGGGGGAGGCTGGGGTTTAATGTTCTTAATATTTTGTAGATTCAGTTTAGTCAGCAGTTTTATTTTGTCCCAGAGCTGTCAGAGGTTTCTAAAATATGGAGAAACTTATTTTAATACCCACAGAGACCTCTTGAGGTTTTGGAAAACAATAGCTTACACAATGTTTGGTACTGTTGCAAGAAAAAAGAGAAAATTTGAGCTGCCCTTTTCCAGCATTTTTCATCCAAAAATATCTATTAATAATGTGAGACAGGCTGTTCACACGGTTGCTCCAAGGAGACCTGAGGCAATGCAGAGTCAGCCTGTGAAGTTTCTCCCTGTGGTTCACAGGGATTTGAATCCAGCAGCAAATGTCAGGTTTCCCAGAGATTTCCATTCATTTTAAAATGTCTCAAATAAAGCTGACACTTTATTGCATAAAATTAAATAAAACTCAATTAAACCAATATATGTTATCAGAACTGTCTCCTTAAGTTAAATAGTAGATACTCCAATTTTAGTTGTAGGCCTTTCAAAAGCTTCCACCTGATTAAAAGAAGAGGAATCTATATTGGCTGGATGTTGTTGACTCCTGGCCAGCTTTGGTGTCCAAAACCAATACCCGTCAGCCTCTTCTCCCTCCCTATTGGCTCACAGGAGATCGATAGTGAGAAGGCGGCAAGGCCGCAGGCACGGATTGTAGATGAACCTAAACCATTACAAGTGACAGGAGGAAAAGTGAGGATGTGCTGGATGTACAATGGCTGCTTATATTTAGTGGAGATAATATGTTCTGAAGGTCTTTCTTAATAAGTCCCTGAAAACATATTGCATTGTGTGGCACTGTAAATCTTTGCTGGGAACAGATAAAGATTTTTTTTCTTTCTTTAAAAATATATAAAGAAACAAATTCCAAGAGTCCATTAAAAGGTGTATTAATTCTGCATGTCGCAGACGAGAAAAAGTGTGCAGCTGCTTCAGATATTGACTCACTTTCCTCTGTGATTTTTTTTCCTCGTTGTGCGGTGAATATATAACAGGAACGAAGACAGACCAAAGCACGCCAAGGGTGTGGTGGTCGAGGCATGGCCTGCTGTGAACAACAGCTGAAGGTGATGAAACAGCCCCGAAACAGCTTTATAGAAGATGAAATAAATACATAACATACTCAGATGTGACAAAAGGCTTCTCACTCTTGTCTCTCTAATGTCTCCCATCTGAAACCTCATGAAATATCTAAGCATTCATAAAAAGATTTAAAGAAAATCAATGTGGACTAACTTTAACTTTTCTTCTATATATTAAAAGGAAAGCATGTTAAACTGCCCAACTTTACAGCAGACATACAGTAAACATGTTTACAGCCTGATTCATAACTATTTTTTTGTCTACAGACAATATACTTATTTGTGAAGGGCGAATTTATGAAACACACCTTTGAACTTTACTAAGCTTTGAATTTACTGACAGTTGCCTTCCGATGCATAGCTGAATGATAGGCATTACCTCGGCTAACAGTGCTCTTAGTGCCTTTGGTAGCTTTTTAATCCAACTGGCTGACATATAATATGGTTTTTCATATGGTTATTTCTAAAAACCAAACTAAATATGGTCACTTCCGAGTCAAAAAACAATGGAAATGGCCATAAAGCTCAAACTGAGGCCTGGAAATCCATAAACTAATAGACAAAAAGCTATATCTATCTTTTATACACAGTCTGCAAGTTGTTCTCATCAATGCAGTGCTTTAACCTCTTTTGTTTTTTCACAGTTAAGTACCCATAAATGTTTGTTTTTTTTATTTAACGCCAGAATACTTTAGCATATGAAGACTTTGACTCAGTGACGACAACATGGCCAGGTCCTATATCCTTAATACTTTTTTTGACTGAGGGGCACACGGTGCAGTTTGCCCAAGTATGTGTGTGTATTTTTATGTCCATTTAAACCCTTGAATCCACAAGTTTAATTCTACATTAAAGCTGCTTTTCTGTGTCATTACCTCCAAATATAGACTATCGTTTAGAAAAGAAACAGGATTTGCCTCAAGCTGCTTATTTGACACATCACCCCAGGAAGCTATGAATATATACAGCTTCTAGTTAGTGCAGCAGAAGACCAGAAGCTAAAGAAGCTTTACATAAAGGAAGGTTGCTAGTTTGCACCCTCAAAGGAATGGGAGAAAGTTGAAATGGTGATTTAAATGAATAAAAAAATATTTAAAACACTTTTTTGCTTTGCTATGAGTAAATGTTGCAACCCTAAATTCAGTGACTGACTGATAACTTTGTATGTAAAATGTTTACACTTTGGGGCCACTTAAGGCACAAAACACAAGACAACCTTATGAGAAAGGCAAAATGATAACCTTGAGATAAATACAGTAAAAACAAATAAAACCAAAAAGGCAGGTGTTCCCTGATTTAAGGCTGTATTAGACAGACAAATATCTGGCGTTATGTCGCATTGTGAGAGAGGCTTTAAGGCCTGCCTTTTAAAAGTTTCACTAACAAAATTGGCCTGGAACAAAAGAAAAGGACAGAGTTGACCTACATCTATCAATCCACCAATCCCTATCCTGTCTTAAAGACCTTATAGTATTATAACAGCCCGCTTCTCTCTCAGGCTGATGGTTTATTTGTGATTCCTGTGGTATTTAAAATTTATATATGCAGTGCAGCCTATGATTTGCTATCATTGTGCAGTCTACTTACGTAAAGCTTGATGCTGTGCCCAAGTTTATTAAATCCAAGTTGCACAGTTTGATTTGGAATAAGTGAAATTTCAGAGCCTGTAGGCATTTCTACCTCTCCAAAGGTTTTGTGTTCCTCATAAAACTTTCCAGATCATTGTCTTTCCTCATTAGTTTAACTGTTACCCAGCTAACCAGCTTCACACCAGGTGGATAGTACACTTTATTAGGTTATTAAGTGCAGCTTTATAGCTCACCTTCATGCTTCCTATTTCCAAAGCATCTGCACATTCTTACAGTCTTTCAGTTCAGTATAAGCTACCGCAGTTCAGTATAAGCTACCGCAGTTCAGTATAAGCTACCGCAGTTCAGTATAAGCTACCGCTGTTTTATTAAAACCTGCTTGTCTGTGACCGTCCTCCCAGTTGTCTGGATTGTTTGTCTGATTCTTTCTGTCCCAGAGTTCCAGACTGTCGCCTTGCTTATTGATCACACTGCCTTCAATTCAGCCTACTCTCACTGACTTTTTGCATTTTGTTTTTCTTTCCAGTTATTGAGTAGTTGCAACAAGGTACTGGCTGATAATAAAATTTCATGATGTTTTATCTTTAGTACAAAGTGCTTTTCCGTGGCCTGTGGGCTGAATGTGCCATACCGCTGAAAGAAACTTAGACAAGACTTCATACAAAGAACTGAGCCTGAGAGTCTCTGTCATAGGGCAGTGTGTCTAATCATCAGACCACCCTCTGTTACCGTCAACCCACCCCTGGTCCCTGCAGCAATAAATGCAACGCTTGTGCTTTATGTTGAAGATTAATGGCATCAATCATACCTCCTCATCAGGCCACACGCACATACACATTGCAGACACTGTAATCAGCACTGGCATTTTATTTTTTTTGCAGATTAACGCTCATTTTTTCTTTTCCTTTGGGTTATTCTGTGAGTGAAATGAACTGGCACTGCTTAGAGCCACAAGAGTAATTATTTATTGTCAGGCTCTGCTACTTCCATCTTAGAACTTACGAACTGTATTTTACTCTGTAGAAGAACATGTGAAATAGTGGGAAGTTTCTTTAAGTTAGGCTAGTTTCATTGACGTAATCCAGAATCACAGAGATGTGAGCCATGGGCAGGACCTGAGCCGCATTCCCCAAAGACATGGAATGAGGATAGACTAGTCATGATTAGTCTAAGCTTATTCCTGGCACCACCACCACACTTTAGAAAACCGGTCTCCAACCCCCGGGCCACGGTACCAGTCTGTGAGTTGTTTGGTACCGGGCCGCGAGAGCTGACGCTCGGGCGGGAAATTTATGTTTTTTATGGGTTTTTGTCGCTTTTTATCGTTATTTTTTTCAATCGTTTTTATCATCTGTTATGAATAAATCTTCTTTTTTGGTACCGGTACTAGTTTTATTTTGTTGTATTTATCCGTGACACCTTAAAAGCCAGTCTGTGAAAATATTGTCAGACACAAACCGGTCTGTGGCGCAAAAAAGGTTGGGGGCTGCTACTTTAGAATAAAATTAATGTCATGTATAGGTGACATCAATTATATTACAAATTAATTATATATTAGTGCTAATAGTATTTTTTAAGCTTTCTGCATAGTATTTATTAACTGTATTAAGCCTTTAATGCACATAATATTCACCAGTTGTTTAGAAACCTTATTAACAATAATAGATTTTTGAATGAGAATATGTCAATTTAGTTTCAAGTAAATTTTCAAAGCAGTAATTACTTTTCCCAGCAGCGGATTTATTAATGCTGTTGTGAGCTGCCACCAAGTGGCGCTGATAATGAAGTGCAAGCGGCACAAACGTGCTAACATGAGCCATGACTAATGCTTGGATGATTTCAAAAGTGCTCAAAAAGCTTTCTGACCTTTGCACTTAACAGTCATCAATATGTGGTGCTGACAAGTCGGCTGTCAACATTTGTGGTATATGAAAATAGGCACTGTCTGTTCCTTTACATAGACAGAGAATTTAAGCCTGTTTGTTTTGTTTGTTGATTTGTTTTGATTTTATAAGATTAGTTTAAATGTAGAAACCATTATAAAACAGCTCTTTAACAACATAAAGTGTCAGCTGTCCTTTACACGCAACACTGATATGCTGCGTGCAGCCCTATCAGCTTTATTTAAAACACACACAGATGTTTCTAGTCCATAAAAGTATAAAAACAGACTCACCACTTCCAGAAGTCATGAAGCTATTACTGGTGTTACTGTCACGCCTCAGATAACAATGTCTGGCTTTCAGCAACCAGACAACCCAGTCAAACAAAGAAGCAGTGCATGAATGCATGAAATGTCTAGGATGGCAGTGTTAGTGGGCTTCTGAAGCTTTCTGGAGCTTTGATTTATAGAAGATGACATCATGGCTGAATATATTCTGTCAAAGTCTAAGGTGGAACATGTGCTGGAAAAGCCTCTTTGTTTTACTTCTGCCATTAAACTGCTTTAAATGTTACTTGTCATAATGAATCCCTGTTAAACTTGCTTTTTCCAATTATTAAATGCTACTGTATGTCAAAAGCAAAATTATTTCCAAGTTGAAAAAACAATTTTAAAAAAGGAGCCTTTTTTTTAATTTTTTATTCATTTGCTTT
The DNA here is from genome assembly GCF_965226115.1 of Aulonocara stuartgranti. Taxonomy (NCBI): domain Eukaryota; kingdom Metazoa; phylum Chordata; class Actinopteri; order Cichliformes; family Cichlidae; genus Aulonocara; species Aulonocara stuartgranti. Next base: position 29,146,264 of record NC_138953.1, read on the forward strand.
GAGTTTACTTTAAACACAATCTTTTGCTTTCACACAAGGTCTATTTAAAACACTGAAACAGATACACAGAATGCAACTGCCACCTGTTGTTCCCCCTCCCTTCACTTTTCATCTTTCTTTTTAAATCCATCAACAGCCAAGCTGCTTGCCGTCCTTTGACGTGCCACACATAATCCTTCTTGTGCCAATAAAATGAAACACGATAAAGTCAAGTACAGATATGGAACATCACCGATGGAAACAATATGTGTTCATTTAAATCCTCTTTAATTGTCTTAAGGTGACATAACAAAACAAAATATTCTTTGGTAACAAAAACAAAACAAAACATGGGCTTCTACACTTTTATTTTACACTTTAAGTGCATTGAGTTGTTAAACTGAGTGACTATCAGGTAAAATGCAGCACAGGTGGGATTTATACTTGCTTTTACCTCAAACTAAACTCCAGCAGCTTTTGGGTCAATTTGTCTCCCATTAGGTATTCCACTTTTTCTGTCTAGACAGCTTAACTTTTCCTGCTTTCAGAGGTGATCTCACTGTGCTCCGCCGCCTGTGTCGAACATCTTCTTACGGCCCTCCATACCTGACATGGCCTCCACATTCTTACGCCAGTCGCCTACTTCACTGGTAAGCACCTGAGAATGAAGAGAACCGGGAAAAAAGAAATAAAAATCAGAAAAAAATGTTTTGATACTGAGAAACACAAGAGATTAGGAGCTAAGACGTGAGAGTGGTGATTCTGGTACCTTGTCCTGTTTCACATCCTCTTTCTTCACAGACTTGAGGTTGGCTCTGAGGTCCATTGAACCTTTGTGTTTGGAGCCCAGGAGGGCTCTCATCATCTCGTCTGCTGACACCCTCACTTTTCGCAGGGCAGGCTTTTTGAACTTGCCCCCAAGGTCCTGTACCTTCAGCTTCAGCTCATGGATCTAAAGCATTATGACGCAAAATATATGAAAAAAACAGAAACAGGAAGAAAAAGCTCACTTTGTCTCCTTATTCTTTAGTTTTTTAGGAGAGTACATAGTGTAAAAGTGCTGCAATAATATTTGAGTAATGTCTTTCTGTTATATTGGCCGGCCTGTTCTGGTTTGACCTAAATATACAGTTAATAGAGAATTTAGCCCCCAATTTCAATGCAGACATTTTACAGATACAAAGGATATGCAGAGGTCTGGAGGATAAAAGAGACTTACATCTTTGTTATGCTTGCTCACTTTGGATTCACAGTCATATCTCTCCTCATCCACAATATCAATTTTTGTATGAAGCTGCTTGCACAGTTCCTAAAAGATCAGATATTGATAACATTAATATTATTATATTTTCTGCTTTACAAAAGCTGGTCTTTTGTGGCTTTAGAGAGCTTACTTGTAGTTCTTGCAGGGACTTTCCAGACAGTTGCAACGGAGGCAACTTTTCTCCTAAATAGCGTACTTTCTCCTCCTCCCTCTCTTGCCTCTCCTTCTCCAAATCCTCACAGGCTCTTGTGAGGAGCAGCATCTGATTGGACACAAATGGGTATCAATCACAGGACGAGGAAGTTTTAGTCTGACCGTGACAAAAATGATAATTTATGTTGGTTTTCATAAACAGTATGTATTATGTTATATGGCAGTGAGTCAAGTGTGCACTAAGAGTCAATGAAACTTGCAGCATGTGCATGGCTCGTCATATTGTTCTTATATAAAATAGTATTAAATTAATATCAAGTTTTGTTTTCATGGGGATATATAGCAAACAAAAAAAGGTGTGTAAAGGCAACTCACTTTGAGGGAGAGCTTGCGAGAAGCCGAAATCTTCGACTTCGGCTGTGGAGAAAGCCAAAGCACAATCAGCTCAGTGATTCTAAATCAAATATTGATTATTTAGGTCTGTAAGGTGATATTTACAGTGTCGAGTACAGTAAATAAAAGGCTAACAAAGTACACTGTATCTTTCAACTAAAATTAAACATTGCACATTGTATGGAAAGACCTGCGAGTGTCAAACTTGACTCCACTTACTGCAGTCACACATAAAAAGATAACGCTTTATTATTAGGATGAAGTCAAGGGGAAAGCTCTCAGGGATGCAGATAACAATTCTGACAGATAACCACTGCCACATCTTTGCCATGTGTGCAAGGACAATGTGTCCCCTGTCCATGCATGGAGGATTAACACTGTGGAATATAGCTGGCTCACCTTTTCCCCTCTGGGATTCATCGTTCTGGATCTGTCGTGCTCCTGAAACAGCAAGCAGGAACACATGAGGACGATGATCTTAAAGGCAATGGCAGGTTTACATGAGTGCATTATCTATTCTTATCCTTTTAGGAAGCGAGCACAACTTTCCCTTAAAAAACATTTTCACAAATATGAACCATACAGCAGGCATAAAAGGAATTTTCTTACCTCACTTCAACTTCTTGAGCAGAAACAAACACATGGAAGAAAAGAAAGTTTATTATTATTAGTATTAGTCATGTTTTGGTGTAATATGTCATCCCATTAAACTACACTGAAAATTAACCATGTATTTACTCCATCATGTTGATCGTCATCCCAAATATTAATTTTTTCATTCTGTATTTTTTACAGTTTAACTAATGACAGCTCAGCACATTTGTTAAGCGAATACATCAGCTGCAACATTTGTTCTGACAAAAAAAAGCAAAGCCAGACAGCAGCAGCTGCACACAGATTTTTAAGATCAGCTCTTTGTTAGGTTGACAGCATTTATGTACAAGTATGTACAAATTACTATATTGTACAGCTTTAACCAAAACAACACTGGCTAAGCACTGTCTTATTGTCTACAAAATCTATTTACTTTTTATATTTTCTGCTCTAATCTTGTAAGAAAATTAAAATTATATTAGTACCTTCTTGTTAGTCACTCTGGCAATATTCTGAGAAACCTTAACTAGGTAAAACACACAATATAGCATCTGTTCTTTTACCTGTAAATGAGCGTCTGTGGAGGTGAAGAGAGTCAAACGGCAGCTGCTGAAGACAATGGGCGATGGCGAGTGGACAGCAGATATAACGTCTGGTCCCAAGAATGTGCTGGCAAGAGACCAAGCACTAAATATCACCTCCCCTGACACTGACAACACAAGGAAAGTGTAATAATAAATCCGTAGCATTGCCTTAATGGTATTGTCTAGAGATCAGCATTTGAAATGTTATCATTTTTCCCAATTGGAATAATTGGAAAAATTCACAAGCTGATATATTAGTAACAAATATTGTCATTATTATAAGTTCTCATAAAAAGGACATTCGAAAGCTTGCCAATTCTTCTATGTTGGTGAAGCCAGTAGCTATATAACCTAAGCAATTACATCAATTCATTATAGCTAAAGAGATTCTCTCAGTAATAAATATGCTGTTTATGAGAAACCTAAAGCCTTTACTGGGGCTAGCCAATGCAGACAATCATACTCTAAGAATAGATCAGGCCTCTTCACCATTGTACTCTGCTTTTAACCGAGTTAGCTGTGTCAACACATGCGGTAAGGTTTACTGCAGGTACAGTGAAAAAACAGAGTTTAATTGATTTTTTTTTCTTTTTACAGACAGTTGCAAAGAATCTGGGGTTTTCTTATCCAAGGTCTTTACATGACTAAACGGTTTACAGACTCCAGAGAAATCTCTGTGCGTATGACTGTATGAGCTCAGGAACACTTCTAAAAGCTTTGTAGAAAGCAAAAATCACTGCAAGCACAAATGGTCAAGACCTTGTTAATGCTGGATACAGCTTTCAAAGCAACATGCTGTCCTTTAAAATTTTCAGGAAATGGAAACTGGAAGTTGGTAAAGACAGGAAAAATCTGCTGTGTGACAAGGCATGTAACAGCCATTCATTTCCTGGGGTGAAATGAGCATCTTGGTGTAGAAAAGTCAGAGTTTCAAAATATTTGTTGTTTCATTTTAGGGTCATTTTTCAGTGACATTTGAAAAAATGACAAATTCTTTCTGTGAGAATTACCAAAACAGTCAAAGAAATCCCAACAGTGCACACTCTTTAAATAAACTACATTAAAAAGCAAGGCAGTTGCTCAAAGCTGAAGAAGGCGCATATACAAAGACTTCAAAACACAAACATCTACTGTCAACAATTCTTTGGCACGACTTTACAAAGACTCCAGAGTATGAGCGCTAATCTTGACCTGAGCGCTGACTCTTCTTGCAAATCACTTAACCCCTGAGCATCAAGTTTCTAATCTTTCCAGTGGCTTATACTGGAATAAAACTGATGCAAGCGCTAAGGTGTTTTTGGTAAACTGAGCATTAGCTACAAAGGGCATCTTCATATAGAGCCACATGTTACATGGAACAGTCAATGCTCCTTTGCTCTCTTGAAGGCTTCTCACAGATTAGAAATCATTGTGAAAATTAGTGAGAATATCTGTCAGCTAAAAGATGAGCCTATCAGACATGGTTCCTTCTGACCCTACTTGACTTCACTGTAACGCCATTATAGACCGACCACATAATACCATTCAAGTTTAGTATCGCGGATGAGTTTTGCATTCTGTGGCTTTAAGAGCAGTGCATTCAGCAGCTCTTAAGTTCAAGATAGAGTATTAAATATTCATTGCTAGAAATCTGAAGATTGCTTGCCAGTATTATTGTTCAGTTTGTTACATCTCAAACTTCTTTGTCTTTGCAATTTTTAAATTAAATCAATATATATCTTACGTCAGCTTGTATTTGAATCATTTTACCCCAATAATTTCCATTAAATTCATAGACAACATAACTCTAAGAGCTTGGGTTTTTTTGTGCCAGTAAATATTCTTATGGCATACACTACCAACTTATCTGTCATATTAGCAGTACACTGCTTTCAGCGGTGGGCAAGCTAAAGAGACAATACCTCAGTGTGTAACGAGTGTCAGTAAAAGGAAGAAGATGAAGGGGACAACAAATGTCCTGTCATATTTTTTTTCCAGTGATCCTCAGCAGGTGGGAGCGCTATTTCTGATGCAACCCAACTCCCTCCTGTCTTTGCACAGGCACACGGGCACCCAAAAAGAAAACTAGGCAGGCCTTGGTATCGGGGAACTGCTTGTAATGCACTTTCTACTGGTGCTGCTTTCACAAATAGGTCAGTTACTTTTGGGCTTAAAGGAAAGAACAAATGGAAAATTATTTTTTTGAATTTAAAGAAGATATTTAAAGTTATATTTTGCATTTGTTGTATTTGTCATATGTTCCATAGTCCACCTGAACCCATGGTCATGACATAACAAGTTAAGTTATCGTGTGTATTGTGTATCAAATGTACTACTTTTTAGGAAAAACAAAATGAAAGTAATTTTTTTTTCATTTACAGCCCTAAAGTACAACTTTGAGTTATTTTAATAATCATGTATTAAACTTGAGCATCAGAATGAGGGAATACCATTTAAGTGACTTTGACCGTGGTTATTGGCGCCAGATGGTCTGGTCTGACTATTTCAGAAACTGCTGATTTTCCCCACATGAACCTCTCTAGGGTTTCCAGAGGGTGCGTCAAAAACAGGCACATAAAAAAACAGGAAATGAAGAACAGTCCACTAGAAAAAAATGCTTTCTTAATACTAGATGTCAGAAGATAATCCGCAGACTTTTCAAGCCAAAATGACAGTACCTCAAATAACCGCTTGTTACAACCAAGGTATGCAGAAGAGCTTATCTGAAGGCACAAACACTTCAAACCTTGAAGCACATGGGCTACAGCAATAGAAAAACCACACTGTTGTCAGTTAGGAACACAAAACGGAGGGCACAGTTTACACAGTTTACATTGACCCCACCAAAACTGGTTAATAGAAGATTGGAAAAAATGTTTGAGTTTGTGGGGTCAGATTTTGACATAAACTGCATGCCAGTATGAAACCACCTGCCCTTTATCAATTGTTCAGACTGGAGGTGGAGATGTAATCGTCCTGGGACTTTGGGTGTGTTCGTGTCAAATGAGCATTATTTGAATGCCCCAGCCCTCCTGACTATTTTTGCTGACCATGCCTCCACAGTCACCAGATTTCGATCCAAAAGAACACCTTTGGGATGTCGTGGATGAGCAGGCTCACATCATGGACGTGTACGGCTCACGAATCTGCAGCAGTTGTGTGATGCTATCACATCACTTCCCTTATCAAGCTACACTCTGATAAGAAACATTTGTGAGGCTCTTTTTTCTTTCTTGTGTATTTTTAGTATCTTTTTTTAATATATAAGTGCCTTGTCTTGAGTTCCCTTATAAGTATCTCATAACTGGCAGGGTCAAAGAGGCATCCTGAGAGAAAGCACAGCTGGAAGCAAAGTTAAAAAATTCAAGTTACTGAAAATCTGGTATGCCTACGCCCACACACCGGATTATTCTGGGGGGGATAAAGCAGTTACATAGCGAAGGTTCACACAGGAGGTTATACTGCAGCTGCAGGTACAGTCCAACTCAAAAGAAAAATCCTGGGCACATGGCAAAAATGGGACTTTTTTGTTGTAAAGCAATCGTCTGAAGATGGTTAAGTCTGGATTAAAATGAGATCGCAAAGTGGCTTTAGTGTGGCGTTGAGGTGTGGTAATCTCACAGCTGCACCAGCGTCTCATGTGAAATCCTATTTCGCTTGTGCAGGAGATGTCCGGCAGGGGGCGACAGCGATTCACATCAGAGAAGATGCTTGCTTTTACGCGTCAGTCATTGACAAGTCAGCGGTAATACAGACGTGACTCTGAAGCAGGATCTTTAAAATAAAGACTCTCACTCAAGAAACTTGGAGAAATATGTTGAAATATGCTGTAAAAGAAAAGTCAAAAGATTTTAAAAAAAAAGTACAGGTAATATTATAAACAGTCACTTGTCACAGTAGGAATCTAAATTACTTAGCAGAAGCCTTTCAGTGGATATTACAGTAGCATGTGGATGCTGTGCCTTTTACTTTATGAAATCAATCATCAAGATAGTGCCTAATAATCGAAAAATGTTTCAAGGCAAGTCCAAAGAAGAAAGCGCTGATGGTTAAACTTCGTACAGCGAACTTTGGAGTCGCACGCTCCGCTGAGGTTCCAGCTCCTTGAGATAAGAAGTCTTCTTTGGATTTTGATGTGTTTATCTGCTCTTTAAGCCAGAATGTTTAACATTAAGGTTGACAGCTAACATTTTAGTGTTAAAAGGACAGTACCTTCAGCTTCACCTTCTTATATGGGATTAGAATAGCATATTTTTCATGTAAAACAGATTAAGACCTGTAACTGCTATCATAACAAGATTACACAATATGCTCTAAGGCATGTGTTTTATGGCACTGCTTTATCGACACATTTGCAAATTTAAGATTTGAATTTATTCCCCCTTTTTTATTGACATTATGTGAGTGTGTTATATGGTCTGGCAGAATGCACTGCACGCCTAGAAGCATTATAATCTTATAATATTCCATGTGCTCCTCGGTTGCATGTTTGCACATAAAAACATCAAAAGCCTTTGCTCAGCATGCTCTACAGTGCGGCATGCGTAAATATACTGTTAAATATTTAGTCAGGACTAAACCAAAGTTGATTTTGCTTTATATATTTGTAGATTTGTAGAGAGAGAAACGTGGCACTCCAAAGGTTGCATTACAACGACAGAGGCCATAAAACCATTAAAAAGGGTTATGTGACTAACTTATATAACATCTACTGTTTGGGTTATCCCTAAATAAACATGACGTGCTGGAAGAGCTATTTATCCATGATTTTATCTATATGTTGTGTTAGAGCAGATACTTTAATAAAATAATTTCAATAAAATTCAAACCTAAATTGTGTTCAGGTCCTTCTCAGCTTGCTAGGTGCAGGGGAAAAGTGGACAAGCGTGAGCCGTAAGGATCGCGTGTGCTTTTATTTTGAAAGCCGTTTTCCGTTGTCGCACGAGGTACTATTGGCATTGATGCGCCTCCGACTGCACAAGAAGCACTTTGTCTGAGGGGAAAGAGGTGAGGGAGGGGGCGGTGTCGATAGAAGAAAGACGGGGAGGTGGAGGGGAGCTGAGTCGGAATTAGCTGGTTAACTTGCACCGCAGACCCCCAGTCCAGGATCTGGGCGATAACGCGCGGTGATCGTGGTCGTGGGGGTCGAGAGAGATCCAGGTGGAAAGGAGTGGGACATACAGAATCGGGATGCAGCAGGACGCGGGGTTTGGAGGGAACACGCGTGCCTCCTCACGAACCGCGCGCTGTAATGGAGATGGTGATGCACCAAGAACAGAACAGCAGATTCCTGCAGAGCCACACACGCTGCCCCACAGCCCCGCGACCCAGCGCCAGCCGTTGCAGGGATAGACGCTGCTCGCTGTTAAAACCTCGCCAAGAAAAAAACGGATTTCCAAACTGATGCTCGAGCCAAACAACTGGATAACAGACTACCTTGCTCCTCCATTCATACCCCCACCGCGTCTGCGGGATGAGACGGGGATTCGGGACGAACAGAGAGACCTGCTTTGAAAAGACTGCGTTTCACACCACATGCTTCGCTCTGCTGGTGGTTTTGAGAAACAGATAAGAAAAAAAAGAGAGGGATAGAAGGAAAATAAAATAAAAGGGAAAGATGTTTCTGCGATGCTACCGCGCCAAATTGTCGGCGTGGGCCGCTCTGTGCGTGCTGGTGCTTTGCTGGTTTTACGTTTTCCCTGTCTACAGACTGCCGAGCGATAAAGAAATAGTGGAGGAGGTGCTGAGGCAGGGGGAAGACTGGCAGAAGAACCAGACCGGCATCGATTTGTACAGGTTCGACTCAGAGCTCTGAATTTCCTTTAATAAGCTTCAAGCTGTGATTGGCAGTGTGTGCCCCCCCCCCCCTTGGATTTAAGTGTGTTTCAAGAGAAGATGAAATGATTAATAATAATTTTAAGGCTTATTGCTGAATGTAACAGATTCCCAGGAAAAAATAGGCCTCTAATTTCAGTTTCAATTTCGTAATTAATACATGCTTTTAATATTTTGGTGATTTAAGACCAACAATTATGACAAACAAAACCATAATTCTAAAGGGAGTAATTCTAGTGTATTACAGTAGTGTCTCAGCCATAAAGATGACCACAGACAAAGCAAAAACAGAGCTCTGAGTGTGTTAGTTACACAGTAGCAGCTTTATTTATATCTTGTTAAACATTCTCAGAGGCAAAGCTGATTACAGGGTAATCAGAGAAAGTGACCCCTGAAGAGCACGCCTGCTGGAGGATGTGATGCTCACTTGGAGCTGGGTTGTTTCTGTGGTTCTCTTTTAATGGAGCTATAAAGACCTTTTATAGGTTGATGACTTAGATTTGCTTGCTTCTTGGGAATTAACAGATGGGAGAAAAGGCAGTTTAAAATTAGCTTGATGTAATGATGTAATATAGTTAAAGTATCTAATTTAGTTTAGTCACCAAAATTGGTGTTTCCTCCTTTCTCCACAGGAAGCTGCTGTCAGAATGCTGCGATCCGAAGCGGATGTTTGCAGTGACCAAGGAGAACTCCCCTGTGGGCAAAGTCCTGTGGTACGATGGCGAGTTTTACTACTCGCACACCGTCAACAACAACACGTACTCTCTCTTTGTACAGGTATACTGATAAGTAACGCTCTTATGTTTCTCAGAAAATAGTGCTGTGTGAGTTGCTGTGACGGTCAGTTCACATACGAGTCCTTCCTCTGGGTTTTATTGTGGGGTTTTGACTTTCCCACATCTAGAGATGCATGTTATTAAGACCGGCAGCTGTGTCTTTGAGATGTGACTGAGACCAAATAACTGAAAATTGATTTCTGTCCTACCCGGTGCATTACAGATGTGTTGTGGTGACTGTGTTAGTGTGAAATCTAGCTGATCCATAATGGAGGAGGGGAGAGGATTACAGGTCTACAGCTCTTAGTGTGGACAGGAGTCGATATGAAGATGTGACGGGATTAGTGGTTTGGGGCAACTTGAAAGCTGAAAAAGATAATACAGTTAGTTATTCCCTGCAATTTCCTTTTTAGCTTTTTTTAAAACATTAAAAAGGCTCCTGCTCTGACCTTTCATAACACTCAACTATATAAGTCTTGTTCTGGTTTTCTTTCTCCACTTAAGTCTAGGACAGTGTTGTTGCGACACTACTTAAAACTGGAAAGGGGCGCGGCTTCAAGGTCTTTCTTCTTTGCTCTATTTTCACTTAGGAAAAAAGGAAAGAGGGTTTTTTGTGTTCATGAGTAGAAACAGCAACGAAAGGGGAGCTATAGGTGTAAGTGCTGTTGCTGTGTTTACCGTATTGAGTTCTTTCTCTGAGGCTTTAGATCTGCAGTCAAATATCCTTCTTGGTACATGTGATGAATATTTTACCCTAATTTCCAGGCATGAGCTGTGCATGTTCTTTCATGAAGGACAGGGGGAGGTGAGTGTGAATAATTAAATAAAATGACCAACCTAGGCACTTGTGTGTGTTTGCATTTGCATTTAATTTATTGGTTTAAACATAGACTTACTGTCACCGGACACTTTATTAGGTACAGTTTGTTAGTACTAGCGTGAACTGCCTTAATTATTTGTGTATAATATATTTAACACGGTACAGGTAACATTCATCAGAGATTTCCATCCTTATTGACATGACAGTATCACACAGTTGCTGTATATTTATGTGCTGCACATCTATGACGAGATTCATCCAGTCCTCCACGTGCAGAGTGCTCTGATGCATTGAGATCTGGTGACTGTGGAGGATATTTCAGGACAGTGAACTTATTGTTATGTTCAAGAAGCCAGATTGTATTTTATTGAACTTTGTGAGAAGGTTCATCCTGCTGAAAGCGGCTATTAGAAGATGGATACACTATAGTCATAAAGGAATGGACATGGCCAGCAACAATACTTGGGTAGGGTGTGGCCGTAAATTATCCTCAGTTGATACAAAGGGGGGCCTAGAGCGTGCCCATAAAACGTCCCTCACACCATTACGTCACCACAACCAGCCTAAAGTGATTTTGTTGCTACAAGCAGAATGAATTCATGCTTTCATGTTTATGCCTAATTCTGAGCCTGCCATAGTGTTGACATGCTTCACGTTCTGGTTTCAAATTGCAAAATAAAAACCACATTGATATCAAATCGTGTCGGAAGAATTGTGATCGTATCGTAGTGTTTCTGGGGATTCCCACCTTTAGTACATGAGCAATTGTGAATTACTCAAACCAGCTTTTCTGACACCAACAACCATGCCATGTTTAAAGACACTTAAGTCACCCTATTTCACTATTTAGTTTGACCAATGAGTTGTTGTCATGCGATTGTCTGATTAGATATTTGTGTTCACAAGTAGTTGACTGTACTACATGCTGCAACAATGCGATTTCATTGCAGATAAATCACTTGCAAGTGTAAAAGAAAATGTTGAGCTAAAGAGAGAGATATCATCTGCGCATAGCAGTAGATTGCATACTTCACCTCTCCTATTTCCTGTTTAGCAGAATCTATGCATCTTTGCTCCACATAATCCTCTAAAATCAGACTACATTGCTTTATCCAAATTAAATCTGGCACTGTGATTTCATTTGTGGAGATGAACCTGCAGCTGTTTACACAACCAATTACAGGAAAGATTTCTTAAGCAACAGTGGCACAGAAAGACAGGATCCTGTTTTTCAAATATAGATATGCTGGTTTTCTTTTTTTTTTTTAGATGATGGCAAAATAAATGTATGTGTTTTGGACAAATCAAGCAGTTTGCAAGACCTCGCCTTTTGTTTTGGTGATGTGTCAGCTATAATCCAAATCACTGTTTATTTTTTATTTTTTTTTAATTCTAATGGAACTATATACCTTGGTTTTGAGATTTCCAAAACAGCCCCGTTTTCAATTAAGTATACTGGGAGCGTTGCTTTGTTTCTTACATTGAGAGCAGGAGTCTCAATCTCAGATGAGCTGGGGTCGTTTCATTGGAGGCCCACGGTAGTGTTCGAAGACTACAAAAAAAACCCCCACAACGCTGAGTTTTACACAGTTCAGTCTCATAGGCTGTTGTGATGAGCTGTCCGGGATCCTGTAGATCTAGGTTCAGGATTTTTAGCTCCTGTGTCATGTCTAAAAGGAATGCCAAATCCATTATCCATTTTGGATCATTGATCTCAGGAACATCCAGTCTTCCAATTTCCATGAAACGCTTGAAATACATCACTTCAGCTCTTAACTTAAAAAAATCTTTTTAACACGTTTCCCCTGCTGAGCCAACGCACTTCTTTAAATTGCAGTACATACAGTGCCTTAGTTTGTTCTCAAAATGCTCAGAATTGGCAGTGTTTTTACACATTTCAGGAGAACAGACGTGGTATGTTTACATGTCGAGCATTTGCTGCATGTTGATGTATAATGCAGTGCAGAACCACTGTTGGATCTCCATTTTCCTTCTCGACGTTTCTCAGTACCAGTGCCAATGCCAGTGGTAATGCACTTCATACCAAGTCACTCAATAATAATACACAGCTGCTGAAATCATACTTTAGCTTTGGTCTGGCCGGACAGGGGACACAAACCTAGCAACTTTTTTTCTCACCTCAAACTTGTTGATAACACTTTCGATGAAAACTGCAACTCTGCTTGTTGCACATTGAATAAGCTCTTTTTTCAGGACATAGGAGACCAGCAACTCACAACATGCAAAGAGAGCAAAAAAAAATCTAAAATGAGGTTTTCAGCTGATATTCTTTAGATGTACAGATAGTGTGTTAGAGTCTTATTACAGGCAAAGATGATGGAGTAGTTTATGACATTTTCTGCAATGTATATTGTGTATATGTATGTATATTAAACCAGTTTTCCACTTCATGTACTTGTTAGTCGACATGTGTGGCAGACAGTGCTCAGAACACTGTAAACAGTGGAGCTGAACATTATTTCCATTAGAAAACAGTGCGATAAGGTAACACGGTGGGTTTTGTGTTTTTAAGTGAACTGACTCTATAGTGACTGTTTTGCCCAACATTTCTTTTATTCCAAGTGTGTTTTTCTGACTAAATACTATGATTAGGTCTTTATATTCTATGTGTCATCTTTTCATTTCCCTGCTCCTCTCTAGAGCCATGTCCTTGTGTCCATTGCATATTTTTATGGGGACCGTTTCACTTCCTTAAACCTATATTGTGGCTAGTTATGGTTCCCAGTAAAAAGACAACTGATAGTTTGGTGGGATGTACTGTGCTCAAATTCAAACACACAAGCACTCCCTTCTTCTCAACTCCCATTGCTGTGATTGCAGGTCTGAATGCCGACAAGCAGCCACGCTGCACCAAGCTGGCAGCAGCTACAGTATCTGGGCATGTGCCAGGGAATGTGCCAATTAGGGCTTTGACAGTTAATTGCTGGTTAGTTCAGTGACTGAAACAGAGCATATATACATACAGCTCAGTGAACTGAGCAGTAGAGTCCTATAATCTTTTTTTTATGTTTACTTAGTGATGTCTTTCCTTTTCTCTAGACCTTTGACAGCGTATGGAGCACAACTGACTGAGTGAAAAATCTTATATGCACATTATAACACCAAAAAATAGAACAGAAGTCCAACACTAACTACTTAAACATGTTTTCTCTTTTATATCATGTTAAATTTGTCTTTTCAGTCAGTTGGATAAATCAGGTCAACTTAACAAGCCAAAGAAAAGATATGTCCACGTATTAGTAAAAGATTTGGTTTAATGTAAGTAGTTGGTGCTGTTGCTAAAGAAACAAGTGTCTTCCTTTAGAGCTTTACAGCTTTAGCTTGTTTTTCTGGTTCCTGTCCTCTTCTTGGTTTGCTGTTAAAGGTCTAAAAGAGACTCTTAAGGGCAAAGAGTGTGTGTGTGTGTGTGTGTGTGCCTCAAGCGGGTGCACTCTGAGGGGAATAATGAGAACAATTGTTTCCACTGTCTCACTTAATCCATTCCCTTGAGTTAAATGCAGTCAATGCACAAAGAGAGGACATTTCTTTTGGGTGGTGTTTCAGTGTCTTCTGCAGCAGCTTTAATCCTGTCCTTAATAAGTTTTCAGCTGTGGTGATGGTAAGATAATGATTCACTGCAACAAAATTGATTACTGGTAGTGACTGGTAATTTTTGTTGTCACTTCCTTGTTGGTTGTTTATTTCAAATGGACTACAGTAAAGTGGAAAACGGAAGATTTTAAAGTAGAAATTTTGGGGGGGGGGACATGGACACCATATCCTCTAGATTAAAAAGGAGAGGGGCTGTGAGGTGTATTGTCAGCGCTCACCTAAAAAGTCTGCATCTCTGTTGATATGGAGGTGCTTTAGTGGAAATGGTTCCCTGGAAAAGGCACCAGCAATGTTGAAAGGTATATACAGGTTAGAGCAGTGCTCTCCATCAACTGGAATATTGGTGATGTGATCCTTGGCTGCTCCAGTCTGCATGCCAAGATACTGATTCATAATTTGATCTGTGATGCATTTATCAGAAAGTAGGAATATGTGTGTCATCACAGTGTGCGTGTTAGAAAGCACTTAGACGTAGACAAAAGTGCTTATGTGAATGGCTGAATGAGTGAATGAGGCATGTTGTGTAAAGCAGCGGACCCCAACCCCCAGGTTGTTTGGTACTGGGCCGCAAGAGTTGAGGCTGGGGTGCGAAATTCATGGTTTATTGGTTTCAATGTGCTGTACATATAGAGATGCTTTTTGGCATACTGTAGTTGTAACAAGTGATTATTGAGTTACTGTTGCTGTCATATCAGCTTAAAATCTGGCCATTATCGTTGGATCTCTGGCATCAACAAGGCATTTTCGCTGAGAACTCCTGTCATGCAGTGGTTGTATGGAAAAATCTCCATAGATCAGCAGTTTCTGAAATTCTCTTGCACCAACAACCATGCCACGTTTAAAGTCCTGGATAATACACAGAAACTGTGTATGATCCATCTCTATTACATCAGCCTGCCTCAACTCTTCTTATCACTTTGCTGGTTTTGTCGGTCAGCACCCGGGGGCTATAAAGGCACATTAGCACTAGGCCCGGGGTGTTACATCATGTGTTTAGGAGCTAGTGGCTGTGTGCATTCTAACAAAGCTTAATGTTGTCTCCTGTGCAGGAAAACCCTTTGCAGCTTCCCCTGAAGAAGTGTGCGGTGGTGGGCAATGGCGGCATTCTCAGACACAGCAAGTGTGGCAGGGATATCGACCAGGCCGACTTTGTTATGAGGTAAGAAACAAAAAACACTCCAAATTTGAATCAGCAGTTCCCCAGAGACCTGCTAGATACCATCAGTGATTATAAGAGCTGGTGTCGATTTCAACAAAGAAGGAAGAACAGAGACAGAAAAATGGGCCACAGTGAGGATGAGAAAGAAAAGAGGTTAAGCAGAAAAAAAACATCTGATGGGGTATGTCAGATATTTATCTTCTGTTGTGTTATACTAGGACTATCGATTGTATTTTATAAACAAGCTGATTGTCTTGGCATTTTTAAAAAGTAATCAAAGACTTGAGACTGAGGAGGAGACCAGGGGGGGAAAGGTACATTTTCATCAGTTATAAGGGCAGTAGAAGTTCAAGTTGAAGAACTAATGTACCATCAACAGTCAACAGACCTCGTGCATGCAGAAAAATGCATGACATATGCATTTCAACTAAAGGATGACCTTTGAGAGCGCCAGGAAATAGTGAATACTTCTGGATAAACACTTGATACAAGCTGCATTTGCACAAACGTCTTTTAATTCGTGGTAACTGACGTATTCTGGCTAGGTATGTGTCAGTCTAAACACAAAGCACAGCTGATTGTCCGCCTCGAGAAAACACAACAGAGCATTTTTTTGCTTTGAGCGACAGTGAAGTGAAACTGTTTCTGTCTTGTGTTTAAATTAGGTTTCTGTATAATGTTGAGTATGTGTTTTTTGTCTGTGCGGTTAGTGGTTATCTTTTGAGTCACCTTCTAAATTTACTTTGACTGTTGGCCCTATTCCAGGAAGAAGGTTTAGGTAACAGCTGTATGTCTGTTGAGCTGTCTGTTAGCTTTGAGTTTTCTCTTCCAGAAAGAGAGTTAACTTAAAGGTACAGTAAGCATTTTTGAGTTTAATTAATAGAAAAAAAATACTCTACTCATAAATATTCATTGATCCATTGTGCAATTACATCTTCCAACAAATCATGTATTTGCATAAACTTAGATTTCTGTCCATTAAAAATAATAGGAGCGTCCCCCGATTTGTGGAAGCCACCATGTTGCCCCACCGTTTTGATTGCTGTGGCGAAGATGAACATCACTGTTCCACCTAATTGCATTTTATTTCTGTGTCTAGAAACCAGCCACATACATTTTACTCTCAACAAGCAGCGGGTGCTGTAACGCAGTCAGTTCTTCTTTTACTCTTTTACTCTTATGCTGTTTTGTGGATCACAAGGTTTAAAACTACTTATAAACACACACACACAAAGTAACTCTCCCAGAGTGCCAATTTCGGGTCACTTTTGCTGGTCCAAGCCCGGGTAAAGGAGCAGGGCTGGAATTGTGACATTAAAAAAAACAATAATTGCTAAAAGAAATTTAATTTATAGTTCTAAATAAATTCTAAATGCATTTAGGACGTTTTTTACTCACTTTATATCTCTTCCACGATGTTATTTCTCTCTCCAACAACATAGGTTACAATTAGATTAGCATGACCAATTATGCAAATTAGGTGATGACGTCTTTTAGCGACTTCTAGCGACTTTTAGGACAGCCAATAGCGATTTTCCTTACTGAGGAGTTGGCAACACTGATCATGATCTCTTTGTCATTATGCCTCTTCCTGCTCCAGCTCTGCTCTTTCTTTCTTCGTCATTTCCACTTCACTTTGTTCTTCCTATCCGCAAGTCCTGTCAGGTCTGAGCCAGTTACCAGAGTAACAGACATTTTCTTCCATAAACTCGCTTTCTCTCTGACTAAATTTCCTTCCTCATTAAGTTGCTGTCACAGTGCATAATACTAGAGTGAATAAACAGAGTGAATTAATTTAATTTACCACATTTTCCGCACTATAAAGCGCACTTAAAATCCTTACATTTTCTCAAAAATCAACACTGCGCCTTATAATTGGTGCGCCTTATGTATGAATTCTACTTGTGCTTACTGGCCTCAAACAGATTTTATGTGGTACACGGCACTCAAAAATCTGTCAAAAAATGTTTTAGTACAACTTTGGTAAGCTACAAAGCCGCTCCACTTGATGGATAGTCAGGAGTCCTGCGGAGTAATCTGTGTCCAAACCTCCGTCTGCTTCAGGTCCCAGAGCCAAATGAACACTGCGGCATCACTGAGAGTTAAAAACTGTCTAAATTCGTTCATTTATAATAAAATGATCAGCGTTGCTGCTTTACCAGGTGTGAATTGAGTTTAACATCCAGGCATGAAAACGGAATTTATTAAATTTAATGGCGTTAGAAGTTAGCAGGAAGTTAGCTCGCTAGTTTCTACCTAAACATGATATAGCATGTTCTGACTGAGAGATTTCTGAAAAAATTAAAACATACAGCTCTGCTATCACTTCCAACATAAATGAAGACAGAAAACTAAACAACAGTGATGTTTGCAGGGTTACTGAAGTTGCACTAGCTGGTATATAATGATGTGCTACGTGATCGCTAGTGATACAGCTATGTTAGCATAATGCTAACTTTTTTCCACTCGATAAAAATTAAACGGACCATTAAACGGACCAAACTTCAGTCAGGAGAACAACTGAGATAATCTACCCACAATATGAGGTTAGTCATTAATATACTGCAACAACATGGAGCAGCTGCAACAGAATTCAACATTAATGAATCAATGGTACGGAAGTGGAGGAAGCAAGAAGAATGAGTTCAGTAAAGTTTGACTTATCTGACTGTTTTGTTTTGCTTAATGTGCCTTATAATCTGGTGCGCCTTATGTATGAAAACAGACCCATTTAACGACAGTGCGCCTTATAATCCAGTGCGACTTCTGGTCCGAAAAATTTTAGTGAATTAAGTTTATGTTTTTACACATGCTTAAATCCTACTTAGACATTTGTTATTTTACCCCCTTAACCATCACCGCTTTATAATCAGTTGTCAATGTGAGAACGAAGACAGTGATTATGGTACATTTCTTATCAACTCAGGAAAAAACCTGGAAAAACTGGTCTCCATTTATTTAACTCTGTGACTCTGGGGACAGCACAGAAACATTAACTTATTTCTCTGGAAAAAATGTTGATATACTTTAGCAATCATTATTTAACTCTGTATAAAGCTTACGGCAGATAACACACTGATCAACAATCTGTCATTTGCCATACTGGATATCATTCACGTTGATTTAAAAAAGATAAGGCTGTCACAGTTGGGATCTTGGGGGTGAATATGTGAAATAAATCGAGTCGAATTGAGTTCAAGAATCTAAAACAGAACTAAATATGTAAGTGTTAAATTCAGCCTCTAGACACCCTGTGTTCTGAACATTTCACGGTGACAGTTGGTCACAGGCTGAGATGCAGTCGTTAAATTATGTAAACATATAGTGTCTGACATTCAGATTTAATGCGACATGACCATTCAAACAGCAGTCGCTTTCTAAAACATCAGAAATTTATTGGATTCAGTACCACATACGAAAGTGACCTAGGTCAGATTTGAAAATATCTGATTTTTTCTTTTCAAACTGTCATATCATAATCGGATATGGGTCGCATAGGGTCAAAAAGGTCAGATTTGATGCGCTTTCGCCTGCAGTGTGAACGTAGTCAAAGTGACTCTCTAAAAAATTAAGTTTGGTAATAGGTGACCACAGAAAGTATAGTGTCTGTGATCATGAGCGGATCAAGCAATTTGAAATGACTCCTTTTTCCCTTCCTGTTTATTAAAAAAAATCTCATAGCCTATAGTGACCACATTGTTATTCCTCGGTCCACTGGATTAAAATGGATGCTCTGCTCTTTATTTACCTGTTGCTATGGTGAATCTCAGTATTAGAGCTCCATTAATGATGGTTTTCTTTCTCTACTCACGCATGCACTTAACTTGGGCTAAACATGTTCAGAGCTGATCTGCCGTTGTCCAACTGAAAACTCAGACTCGTGTTTGTTCTGTTTATTTAGGTGTAACCTTCCACCGATCTCAAAGGAATATGCGGAGGATGTGGGCACAAAGACACATCTGGTTACAGCCAACCCAAGCATCATAGAGAAAAGGTAAACAAGTTGGAAACTGCACCACTGTCGCAAACACTAAGCAAATGTACATTTGTCACTTGACCAGAAACACTCAAAGTCAAAGTCAGCTTTATTGTCAAAGACCATATGTACAGTCTTACACAGGAATTTGCTCCCATGGCCCTCAGTGTACGCTAAAAATATAAAGACAAAAAAGGAAAAATAATAATAATAAAATAAAATAAAAGTCTTATGTAAAACACAATACAATACTATACAATTATTTAAACAGCAGTGTCCAAGACAATCATAGTGATTGTGGGCAAGTTCGTGTGGGGCAGTCAGTGAAATGGCAATGGTGGTGGGTCAGAGTTTGTATGTTTGGGGGGGGGGGGTTGGAAAGCATGTTAGCCGGTTGAGTTGAATGGCGCTGTCGGGAATGTTATTGTTAAGCCAAGTTTCCACAAAGACGAAGACACAACACTCTCTCACTGACTTCAAGGTGGACCGAAGTAAGTGTACATGATCCAGCCTGTTGTCCAGGGAGTGCATGTTGAACAGTGCAATAGTGGGAATAGCGGGTTTGTGTGGATTAGCCGCTAGCCTGCTCCGGATGCCTCAGCCCTTACCCCTCTTTTGTCTCCTCTCGCACCGCCTGAGACGTTTCCACTGTAGGTGAGGTCTTGCTAGCAGGGGTTGCTAATGGTAGATGCCCCGACGTTTCCACTGTGGGCAAGGTGTAGTAGCAGGGGTCGCCGATGGTAGATGCCTCCGAAGCTGCAGTTCGTCAGTGTGGTTCGTAGCTCTTCTGTGATTAAAAAGTTAGTGGATTTGCTTCTCTTATTTTGAGAAGGAGCTCACGACTATATCAGTGTTGTGAAAAACAAGAAAAAGAGCAAAACAAAGACAGGAACACTGTTTTCCGCACCGCCATCTTGGATCATCACACAGATTGTAGATGGGGGCAGGAAAGCATCCGTCTGAGGACACAGGCACAGACAGATGGAAAAGACTAATGGACTGAGTTGTGGAATGAATGTGAAGGCATGAGATATGCAAGAGTTTACATATGGGTTTTGCAGAAGACACAAATTATAGCTGTAATATGCATAAGACAAGAACAACTCAGCCCAGAGCTACTAAACAATAAGTAGAATATTTGCAGAAGCAACACTAGGCATTGTAATCAGGGTTTAAAGAAACATAAAAGACATCATAATAAATAATAACTTGTAATAGCAGTAGTAATACAAAGCCTTTTCTTTTCTTTGTCACATTGTCTGTTTACTCGAAGCTGTTAAATGTTTGTTAAATGTTAAATTGCTGAAAAGTGGTCACGAGTGTTAGTCTAATAGGCCATTGTAGTTTATAGATTTATTGCACCAGCATAGCAAGGTCATTTCCTTTAACAACTGGCAGAAAGAGAAAGCAACTGAAGAAAGCAATCTTTAGTTTGGAGAGAAGTCACCAGGTTAGCGATCACTCTAAAGTATACAGTTATGCAGTCATCTTTTTATCTATCTTTCTCTCTTACTCAGATTTCAGAGCCTTCTGTGGTCAAGAAAATATTTTGTGGATAGTATGAAGGTCTATGGCTCGAGCTACATCTACATGCCTGCGTTTTCCATGAGGCCTGGCACAGACCCATCACTGCGGGCATATTACACACTGGCAGATTCCTCCTCCAACCTCACCATGCTTTTTGCCAACCCTGAATTCCTACGCACAGTGGGTAAATTTTGGAAATCCCACGGTGTGCACGCCAGGCGCCTATCCACAGGGCTCTTCCTGGTGAGCTTAGCCCTAGGACTGTGTGAGGAAGTCACAACCTACGGCTTCTGGCCGTTTTCCGTCGACCTGGATCAGCGACCGGTCAGCCACCATTACTACGACAACATCCTGCCCTATAAATGGTTCCATGCCATGCCTGAGGAGTTTGTCCAGCTTTGGCATCTGCACAAAAGCGGCACGCTTCGTGTGAGGGTGGGACGTTGCGCCCCTCGGGAAGGAGGAAGTTAGAGCACCTTGAAAAGTGAAGCGATTGCACACAGCTCCATCTGTCTCCCTACGCATTCCTGCTGTAAACCCCCAATCCCCACCCCCACCCTAGCCCAGCTGATCCCTAATTACTATGAGAATGTCCTCCACCCATATGAGCCACACTAGGGAAAAAGGAACACAGTGACACATGCAGGCACGCACTCACACAGCATAACATATTTACACATTCCTGAAACTAGCCATATCTACCTGTGTTTCTGAAATTGTGTATGTGTGCATGGTTGAGTGTCTGTATGGAAAGCATCATCTGGGACTAATACATGTGAAAGTATGGGAGTGGATGGTTGGGGGATGGATTTTGTGCACTGACTGTGTGTAACTGACAGAAGGGGCAGCTGGAGCACATTCCCCTCTGGGACTTTGTTAATCAAGAATAAAAGAAGTGGAGGGCGGAAAGGGGGACAAATAAGACTAAAAGACTAGAGATAATGGTAGTTCCTAGTAACTTGAATAGAAGCTAAATTTAATAGAGGAAGGGAAAAAAGGTAAACTTTGAAGTTGAGTCATTAAAAGCCATCGGCCAAGATTTTAAATAGTCTAAAAATTTTACGTTTGAACCTGGACCTCTCTTCCACTGAAGATTACCAAATTCAGTTTCCGTCTTAGCTTCACTTGCTGTCATCTGCATTTTATCCTCGTCAAGCTACATCTTTTAGCTTGTTGCTGCTAAGGATGTAAGCTTTATCTAATAACGAAAACTCAATTGAGTGCTGAGGTGAATAAGATGACTCTTGATACATATTCATACTTCAGAGTACGCTGGATTAAAATAGGTGCTCTGCTGTTTATGTCCCTGTTGCCAGGATAGATCATGGTATCATTAGCTTGATCAAGGAGGGCTTTTTTTTCCACCACTCACATACATGCCTAACTCAGGGTGAACATGCTCCGAGTTGACTGAACTAAGTGTTATCATCCTTTCTAGAGCCAAGAACGGAGTTTCCCATCTTTTATTTAATCAGTTAGACTCAGTGTTTGATGAATCTGTCTTCTAGAACAGGACCAAGGGGAACATGGGAAAAAACTAGAAGTCACACACACATATACACTAGGGGTGCAACGATACTCATATCGATATTGAACCGTTCGATACAGTGCTTTTGGTTCAGTACACATATGTATCAAACAATACATCCATCCATCCATTCGCTTCCACTTATCGTTTTCAGGGTCGCGGGGGGCGCTGGAGCCTATCCCAGCTGTCATAGGGCGAAAGGCGGGGTACACGCTGGACAGGTCGCCAGTCTGTCGCAGGGCTAACACATAGGGACAGACAACCATTCACACTCACATTCACTCGCACATTCACACCTAGTGGCAATTTGGATTATCCAATTAACCTATCCTCACAAGCTGCATGTCTTTGGATGGTGGGAGGAAGCCGGAGTACCCGGAGAGAACGCACGCAAACACGGGGAGAACATGCAAACTCCACACAGAAAGACCCCGGCCTGATGGTGGAATTGAACTCAGGACCTTCTTGCTGTGCGGCAACAGTGCTAACCACCGTGCCACCGATGCTGTCTGTGTTGAGCGCTCAGTGGATCTGCGTTCGACTACTCCGCCTAGGCTGCACTGTGGAGTGCAGATCCACTGAGCGCAGCGCAAGACAGAAGCTAAGCTCGTTGCAACATGGCAACCGCCTCAACGCTACCTGAAATTGAAGCTCCCTCACGCTCATTCAGATCTGGCGTTTGGTACTATCTTGGTTTTCATGTGAAGTATGACCCTGATGGTAAGCGCGTCATGGACAAAAGTAAAACAGTATGTCGGATGTGCCACGCAATGCTCAATTTGTGGGAACTAGTGCGTTAGCACAGTTAGCTTGTTAACGTGTTGACGCCGTCCAGCCCCACACACGGGCGATCTGCAGTAACACGTTAACGGAGATTTGCCGTGTTATGGCGTTAATGTCATTTTAACGAGATTAACGCTGACAGCACTAGTGGGAACACAACAAACATGACTGCACATTTACGCCGACATCATCCTAGTGAAAAGACAAGTGGAAGCAGACAAAAACAACAAGCACGCATGCTACAAACTTTACCCGAGTCATTTAGACAGCTGTTAGCATGTGATTCTCCTTATGGGGACCTGATATATTTAAAATGCTGCTGAGAATATAGCCCAGAAGAAGCATATAGTATAGCTTTTATTTTGGAAAGAGCCATTTCTCTGTAATAAACTCTCTTTTCTAAAGATGAGTGATTTCTCGATCAGATAGTTTTTTTTATTATTATTATTTTGTTGTTTCAGCAACATTAAATTTAAAAACTGTACTTTTGAATTAAAATATATATTTATAATTTTAATAAATGACAAATTAAAAAGCATGAACATTTTTTTGTATTGAAAAAATATCGAACCGTGACACCAAACTATCGAACCGAACCGAACCGTGAATTTTGTGTATCGTTGCACCCCTAATATACACACGGGGGGGGGGGGGGGGGGGGGGTGAAGAAAGAAGATTAAAAGTTGTGTTTATAGAAGGATTTTTCTCTGCTTTCCTTTAAACAAGCGCTGGGGTGCCAAATAGAGCTTTAGTTCAAAGTAAAAGCCATTAGAAATGTTGTCTTAAGTACGATATTCCCTAGAATGTTTAGCCAAGATGCATTTTAACCTGGTGTTCAAATGGTTTTCTTTGCCAAATGGGATTTTTCAGGACTATGACAATTCTTTTTTTAAGGTTCATTGTCAAGGGGAAAACATCTATAAGCAAAAATGAACATTTGCTATGCTAATTAGACAAAATGAACACACACACATAAGTACCTCACCTTTTATTTGACTCTAATCATCGATGACTGAATCTTTGGTATGTTTCAACTGTTAGCAGAACTCGTAGACCAAAAGAAGAAAAAGAAAAATGCACAGCCAGTGCATTTCTTCAGAGGGGCTGCTGGAAGTCGTCTCTTGGTAACTGTACTATACTTGTGAAGTGCCAACAGTGGTCTCTTTGATACATGATGTTGAATTGAGTGAGGGCGTGACAGAAAGAGACAGAAAAATCCTGTCACTAAATTACATTTCAATCAGTGTTGTTGTTTTTTTTATCATTACCTGAACTTATGAGGTAAGTTTTGTGATTTATTCATGCCGTTATTGTCATTTTACATTGTAGCACAGGAATAACTGAGCCTGTTAGAATAGTTTCTTTTTCTTTTTGTTTGCACAAGGGAAAAGTAACCTGCTGACACACAAGCCAACACGGCATATGTTTGTGTGGACTTGCAGCCCTTGCAGACTGAAAGTGGTGTACTTGTTTTGAAAGAGCTGTTTCTTAAAAATGCTGTAAATGCTATTTGAGAGTGATAAATGTGATCATGACATGCTGTTATTTAGCAACGAAGGATGACTAACTGGAAAGTGCATGGAGTATTGTACCACAATACTATATTCCTCTGAGTCAAAGTTGAACTATGTTCATAGGTTTGTGCTTTATGTTCTTGTCCACTCTGATACACTGAACAAGGTCCAGTGCCTTTATGCTCTACTAAAGCGAAAATAATAATTTAAACAAGGGATATTTCTAATGCTAATCATGTATCTTGATTTTCTTGGCTAAATTTGGATCAGTTGGACGATATGTGATATGTAATAATGGCTGATGATATGTAAATGTAACTTAAAATGAGTTGTACACATAGCTAGACCATGTTATAATTTGAAAAAAAAAAAGGTCTAGTCAAAATACATCTGTTGTTCTATAAGACTTTGAATTTGGCTGAAATTAGCGCTGGTCTAGGTATGTGATTTATTACTTTCTTGTACTTTCTATTGGGATGTTTCATATTTGCACCTTTATTTCATGTTGTGTTTCCTGTCCAGTGTAGTGAATGAATGATATGTGACATAATTTGAACTTTAGGAAAGCATGACGATCTTTGAATACTTATGTGCATTTGGTACCCAGACTTTTTATGCTGTGATGCAAGTTTTCATTTGATACTATGAGTGATTTGAGCAAGTGAAAACACAATAAGCAAAGCTGCACTTGTCTGTGAAAGTGAAGTAAATGTTAATATGTGTCCATTAGCAAAATTGCAGGTCTAAAACCAGTTAGCTATCCCTGTACTAAAACACCTGTTTCACTAAACTGAGTGGACTGCATCATTAATTGTAAGAAATCTATGAGAAATATAATTTAAAAAATTTTCTTGGTTTCTGTGGAGTAAATATTTATCTACAGCAAAGTGTAACTAGTAGCTTAGCATACAGCTACATATCCCTGGCAAAATCACAACTTGTCCCATTTAACTACCCAAGATAAAACTAAACTGTGCAATTTCTGAAGTAGCAACAATACTAGACTTGGTCTGTTGCTTGTTGCAGAAAGTTGGGGGTAAAAACATTATAGGGAGAAAATGCATGATACTTGCATCCTAAAAAGTTTTTTTTTGTTGTTTTTTTTTAATGAAATAGGTTTCCAATTTTAAAATGTGGCACAATGAATTTGATAAACTCTATTCTAAAACTCTTATTTATCAGTGTTGTTAATTTTATAAAAGAATTAAGGGCTTTTGTTTTGTAAATTACACATATATTAAAGCATATTAGTCTACTGTTAAGACATAGCTGACTTTTATTTTGAAAATCCAACACCCACTTGGCCTTTCTGTTAATCATTGTCAGGGTCTGATGCTGTAGACTAATTTCCATCAGTATGTGTATGTGAGAAAGAGGAAGACAAGAGCAACTTTACATTGCGATTGGAAACTTAATTAGCGCTAGAAGTACTTTTGGGTTTCCCATACATAAATCAAGCAGTCGGATCATGTTTAATCAACATGTCAGCTGTCAAGTTGCTTACACTTGTGTCAGTGACCAACACAGCACTTAAATGTACCATTGTGATTGTATTCTGTGTAACTGAAAAAATCTGTTAAATTTTGCTTAGCACTACTCACAAGAGATGGCTAGTGGTCAGAATAACAGCTAATAATAATATTTATATGTAATGTTCTTTTACGTTAAACGACCCAAAAAGTGACTTTACAGATCTGTGTTTGGGTTTTGTTTTTTTGTTTTTTTTAAACCCCTAGTATTAAAAATTTTATTGTTTCTGTGTTTCTTCAAAAAATGCAACAAATTCCTAGATTGCAATTGCAAGTAATTGCCTCACACAGAGGAAGTCACTTTGGTGTGAAAATGGTGTTTCTGCAACAAACAATGTAAGAGAGATAACCATTAAAGAAAAAGTTTTAAAAAGTAATCTAAAATTTTTTTTAAAAGTGCTTTGTAACAGTTAGACCAAAGAGCCAATTAAACCACTTCACAGATAGACTTGACAGAACCAATTTAACTTTTTTTTTTTTACTGTTTTTACTAACCCAAGCTAAGAAGCACTAGTTGTAAATGTATCTTAGATTAGCTTAACTTACTGTAGCTCAGAAATAACAACTAAAGTAACTAAACTAAATCCACTAATAGTCAACTCACACTCAAATTTAATCTTTGGTCATCTGTGTACTTAAAAAAAATGGAAAACAAATTAAAGATACAATTTTATAGCCCTAGCCTATGAGCTTTGTAGCATTTGGACAAAGGTTGCTTGCGTGTTTTTGCTAAGCTAAGGTAACTTGCTGCTGATTGTACCTTTAGGACACAAATGATATATATATTTCCTAAAATGTCAAACAAAAGACAGCATTCTCTGAGGTTTTTTGAAAAAAGTGCAATTAAAATATAGCATCACAGCATAAACACAAAAGCAGTATTGTTAGCATATTCTTTCCTGTCTCCGTCCAGCATTTCCCATCAAGCGCCAGTATGTGTGGCTGCAGTGCACACTGGTAACACCCTTGTAATAGAAAGGTTACATGCTTTATCTGCAGTGTTTTTAAATTAGACACCTCCATGTGATGACAAAGTGAAACCTATGATTAGCTCTTAGTTCTGTAATACAGTTCCACGGCGTCATGGTAATGATATCTTCTGCTAGGAAAACAGTGTTTTGTTGTCATAGTGAGGGTTTAGTACTGCAAATCAGGACTCAGAGCAGTTCAGGTTGCTTGTGAAATCTTCACATTCGTGTGTAAGGGGAATAGTAAGGTGGGTCAGCTAGTACACTAATTAAACCAGTTGTGATCTGATCAATCTAATCAATAGTTTCGCTAAGAAACTGCACAAGTTAATGACACTGTGTATATGAGTTTTTGTTTTGCTATCTGCATCCTCAGTTCAAATAGGAAGACATTTTTATGCAACCCCCGAGGGTATTAAAAAGAAATCTTTAAAATTCAAAGACACTAGTCAAAGATCATTGAAACGGAAATAATCATGTGTAAATACAGTTTGCCTTCCCACACCCCTGTGTTTGGATTGAGATGTGTCCATAAAGTACAGCTTTTCTACACATTTAAATATTCAATGTTATGCAAAGCTTTTTTTTTTGTTTTAATTGCTGTGTACATGTGTCTTATCTGCCTTGACTGAGTACATTTGATATAAAAAGATGAAGAAATTCAACCTTATTGAAGGCGTTGCATTTTGCTTTACTCTGGCTTGCTCCTTATCCGCTCATTGAAGTTATGACATGTTCCTGCCTCAGCATGGTAAAATAAATCAGGACTGCTGTTGGACTAGAACCAGTTTTATCTGCCACCTGGAATAAACTGTGAAAGATAAATTAAGAGGGGGGAAAAAACAATGAATCCAACTTATCAATAAACAAGTTGAATAAAGGAATCCAATAAAAAAAGGAATATGCATTTTTTTGTGGTTTTCTTTAAGAATATGAGTGTTGAAATGGTGCTGATGGTGGTGTTTTATAGCTACACACTAAGAAGGGCAAATTTTTCCCTTTTCCCATCCTTCGCGTACTCAATCTGCACCTAACATGTTTCATGTAAACTTCCCAGGCTGCTCATACTCATATGTAAGGCTTTTCATCTTACAATTTCACTGAAATTTACTTGCTTATTTTCTTTAGTTGTTATGAATATATCAGTGACACCTTCTGCTTGCTGCAGCCTACAGTCTGCATGGCTTATTTTTTCGGGCCATTAATTTTTAGAAAATGTGTCAGGAAAAGCTGCACAACTGTCTCCCAGGCCCGTGCCCCCTGCTGGACCATTCAGCCTCATATGTGCTGTATTAATGTTCAAGGCCCTTTGTCTGATAAAAAGAGAGGTAATAGGATAAAGCCTATTAAGAATGATGAAGATTTATTTAGGGAGGTTAGAGGGAATGTAATCTGTAGTAATGTGGCTTTATTTTTTAACATATTGAAATACTATGACAACAAGGAAAAGCATGAAACAAACATAAGAAAAACCATGATTATAATTTAACACTCAAAAAGGAGTAGAAGGACGGCAACTGCCCCCTTGCTGCTATATATATTATGCTGTCAATAGATTAAAAAAAATAACTAATTAATCTCACAATTTTCTGCAAATAATTGCGAGTAATTGCTTACTTGATCTATCCTGGTTGTACTTACAGTTTTCAACAATATATTTAAGCTTGTAACTGACATTTATGCAATATAATGAAGTTGTCAGAAGAATGTGAGAGTCTCCGGCATGTTTGTCACAAATGGAAATAAGGGAAGTTGTTGTGTTTGTTAAAGCGTAGAATCAAATAAAAAGAGTTATGTATGCATTGCATTGCTAAAAGATTAATAAAAAATCATAATCATAACAAGTGCCATAGATCATTAGAGGAGAGCTGCCGTTAATAAGTGTGGCTGACAAATATCTTTCATTAAGGTTGCCAATGAGAGCATAGTGTCAGAGGTAGTGCAGGGCGGGCGTTTAGACGAAGGCAGTTAGAGGCTGAGCGAGTCTCCTCGCCACCGGCTTAAACTAGTCTCAACATCACCTAACAAGGTAATACCCGTAGGGATTAAGGGACTCTGACCCAAAGGATGGAGAGCCGGTCCAGACCACCTGTACAGGGGTAACTGGGATCTAATAGCTTGGCGTCCCTGGGTGGGCTCGAGAGGAGAATTGAGTCCACTAACAAAGAAGCAGCAGAAGGAGCACCACTGACAGCTGTTGAAACGACCAAGAGGGGCAGTGAGGACCAGCCTGCAGAGAAGGTGTGCAGCTGACAGGACGTCGACCCGAGCACCAGGCAGAGAGCTACTGCCACAGAGGAGGTGTGCAGTGGAGGGGACATCCGCCCGAGCATCGAATCAAGATGACCAACTCTGAGGAGGGAAATTGTCAGGAGTAATGCAACATCGAAGGAGGATTGACCAAACTCCGGAGGACAGCGTAGAGCAACCAGGCAGCTGACCAATCATCCCTGACTCAGCGCGCGAAGAGAGGCTTTGAAAGGTGAGCAACTCAAGACGACAAAGACTATAGACCAAGAACTCTAAGGAGAACGGAGAAAAAGAAGTAGACCCTCGAGGAAGGAGGGAGCTCTCCCTCATCACTGGGCGAAGGTTAAAGTCCAGAGGCCACAGGAGGGACAGAGGGAACCCACAAGCAACTCTGCCGAGTGATACCCTACAGAAATGGCTTTAACTCTTGGCACGAGTCAGTCCGGGCGCACCTTAAAGGGATGAATGAAGAAACGGACACTGAGACCCTGAGTGAGAAAATTGAGGAAGCAATAAAACGGGGAGAGAAGTTTTATTCACCCAAGACCTACGATAAAGAGATGGTGGTGGTGATATCCAGTCCAAAAGAGACGAAAAGCAAAGAAAATATCTGCGGTTGGATAAGGTGGTGGAACGTAACATTGAAGGCAGCCTATCACTTTGCTCAGCAAATCTTAGAGAAAATGAAAAGAGACTTATCGGACGAAGAAGAAGAAGAAGAAGAAGATTTGGAGCCGGCTATCCATCACCCTACACCTAAGGAAGAACAACGAGGGAGACGCAAGAGTTTCCAGAATTTAAGAAACTGAAGAACCTGGTTCGGGAACAAAATGAAGAGGAAAGTATAACCGAGTACTTAAGAGAGGTATGGCCTCTGGTAGAGAGCTGCACCAGTAACGACAGCGCCAGGAGGTTGTGGCTCACACACCTGACTTCACAGCCCTTGAATGCAAGGGAGCCAGCAGTCAAACATTATCAAAGATTGGTGCTGGAAGACTTGGATGATGAGGAGTTCCTGATCGCACGCGGCAGAGCTGGACTGGAGAATGGACAGACACTCTCACAGGTATGGCACATGCTGAAGGGTTCCATCCCCCCGAAGAGGTATGTTAAGACCCTACGAGCCATCACTGTAGGGAGAAGAGGAGAGGTAACCTTTGTAAGGATGCCAGCTGACATGACCTCTACCCGAGAATTGGAAGTTGAGGTGAAAAAGTACGACTTGGAGCAGAATTTCTATGACGGGAAAAGGAAGAGAGGGACTAAACAGCCTGTCAAAGCAGAAAAGCCAACACCTAGACCAGCCACTCCTGGACCGACCAGAAGACCGCCTAAGAGATCACAGGTCAGCCCATCAAAACCACCTGAGTCAGGGCCACGAGCGGCGCCTGCAAAGAAAGGGGGTATTTGCCCCCAGAAGAATACAGCAAACTCACATCAGAACAACGAGACGCTCTCCGGGAAGCCCACTGGGTGACGTCTGGAGGGCCAAGCAAATGACGTCTCTAGAGGCGCGGGTGACCCTGGACAATGCCTACTGGGTCGGAGATGAAATCTACACGTTAGTGGATGGATCTCCATACCTGGTAGACACCGGGGCAGAGGTGTCAATGACCCGCAAAAGCCTCAAGAGAAAACGACACCTGACTGTACAGTTTGCGAATGGATTTGAGAGTGCCAAGGGAAAGGCAGTGGCCCATACAGATCTTTGGAAAAAGATCGCTGAACTAAGGATGAGTATAGACTTGAGAGTAGCCCACCAAAGAGCCCACGTCAAGGAGGGGGCTCATTGGAGAGGAAACAACGAAGTGGATCGCTTCGTGCAACAAAGGAAAATAGCCTTTGTTGGGATTGAGAGCCCTGCGACAGACTGGCGACCTGTCCAGGGTGTACCCCGCCTCTCGCCCTATGACTGCTGGGATTGGCTCCAGCACCCCCCGCGACCCTGAAAAAGATAAGTGGTAGCGAATGGATGGATGGATGGATGGATGGGATTGAGAAGTGGGACAAGACACCCAAGGGGTCCTGGTTGGGTGATGATGACTGGTGCGGTCTTCCCGAAGAGCGACCGAGCCATAAGCCCCGGAAATACACGCCCACCAGGGCCCACTGGGTCAACAAGCCCAGTGCATACTAGTTCAGAAGAGGAGCAGCAATTGGTTGATCAAATAGCAGAAGCCCAGCAAGAAGAACTGATGGAGTATGACTCTGTTTCATCAGGATCCCTGACAGATACTCCAACTGTGGAAGAGATGACAGTCCTAGATTCCTGGGAACTAGGCCTCACTCCATCCCCTGAGTTCCCTCAACTGATTCCACCATTTGGAAGTGATGACGATATTCTGACCCTGACAGTCCCGGACGACGATCTGCTACATGAGTTGTGAGGGGGTGTCAGAAGAATGTGAGAGTCTCCGGCATGTTTGTCACAAATGGAAAAATCTAACAAAGTAAATGCAGAATAAACACAAAGAATGTATGCTTAAATTCAAAGAGAATTTGAATAGTTTTCAGAAATCTTTTAGCACAGGTTCAGTCCTGTGAAATACAACTTTTTAAAACTCTCATATACTAATAGGTAAGTATACACTAATATATATAATATACATATATACTAATATATATGTTCCTTCTTCCTGATGTTGCTGTCATTCGGAACTACTACTTCTATCACCATGGCCGTCTTCTTCTGTTTGCCTTCCACCAATATGTCCGGTTGGTTAGCCATCACCATTTTGTCCGTCTGTATCTGGAAGTCCCACAGGATCTTAGCTCAGTCATCCTCCACCCAAAATAGGAGTTGTCTCCTATTTTGACCTCTTGACTTCCAGGCCATACTCGGCACAGATGTTTTTATATATACTATGACGGCCACTTCTATTACAGTCAAAAATTGACCTACAGTGGGGCCTACTGGGGGCCAAAATAATGCCATCCACAGTAATCTGTTAGCTTCAGCTTTGCGTGAATGTAAAGGTAGAATTTTTTTTATAATTTTTCAGTTATGAATGAATCTACAGAGCTCTGGGGAACTCCATGGCTACATTTTGAGAAAGACTCATTCATGGCTAAACTGAGAAGGCTTTTCAAAGAAGCACGGGGGATTTCCTTTAATCTCAATCTCAAAATCCTGTGATGATGCATCACTGAGTCATAAAATAATACAAGACTAGATGAAACCTCAATATGAGGCTATAAGAGGCTGCTGACTTTAACTCGTTGTATAAACTGCTGGAACAATCTGACCACACTGTATACCTCCACATTTTAGTTTTTCTCTACTTGCTATAGCCATTTCTGTTTTTACTTTTTGTTTCTGGACTTTGAAAAACCTCCCCAGACACCCAACAGACACCTCCAAAACCTGAATAAAGGGGGGTTTGTGTGGTGAGCACATGTTGAAAGTTAATAGGCTAAAGGAGTTAAAGTCTGGTTACTCTGAGATTAGAGCTAGTTTGATCAATTCAGTCTCTAAATTTAAGTTTGCCATGTTTCTTTTTCACTGCACATTATTGTCGTTGATGTGTTACAAAGCAAATCTTCATTTTAGTCCTCAAAGGTGGTGCTGTGAAATATTAACTTGTGCAAGACTCCGGGGGATTCTTTCTTGAAGTCATTTTAGATTAATAATTCGTTTCATTTTATGGTGTCCTCTAATGCGTTGCGATGTTACAGAATACACTCACACACCCAACACACATCCGACTGCCCATGCAGAGATGTTACCACTACAACTTGCGGATATAACTTAGCCTCTGGTTTTCCCCAAAATTCCAGTCCACCACCGCTTTCCTTTATTCCACCCCCCCCCCCCCCCCCCCCACCCACCCACCCACACACACAATCTAAACATATCACCATTTGTCCCAAGCCTCTTTTGCACTTTGTCTTGAATGCTTCCATTTCTTTAAATGGTCTTTAGCTGAAGACAGAAGACAGGAATCAAACATTTGAGGTACTTCTTTGCATGTTTGGTGTATTTTGCAAATGGTATGTTTTTTCAACAGGTTCTCCCCCTAAGGGTAATATTTTACGCTACGTGACAAATCTTCAACTTTTTACGCTTTCGGGTATCCAACACGTTCCTAAATGACGACTTCGGAAAAATCAGAAAACATGAGAACCGCTTGGACTCAATCTACACATGTTTGTTCATTTTATTAAAATAGCTTTGGAAAACACTATTTTATGTAATTTCAGTGCTGGTTAACGTTAGGAATAGGGTTATGGTTAGGGTTAGGGATAAGTTTAGGGCTGGAATACATGGTTGTAACGTGTATTACCGCGGGACCGTCATTCCACTGGAATTCATCCATAACCCAGCGCGTACCATAAGAACGCGGAAGGTGACAAACACCCCGGGAGCACACGGGCTGTTTTTTTAATTACAAGCAGCGTTGGTCAAGTCACTTAAAAAAGTAATTTGTTACTAATTACTAATTACTTATCCAAGAAAGTATTCTTGTTACTTTACTGATTACTTGTTTTCAAAAGTAATTAGTAACTTTATTAATTAAATTTTTTACTTGAGTTTTCTTCCCACGCATAGTGCACAGTGGATACTAATGATTTTGTCACTTTTTACGGAATCAAACTCAAAGTAATGCCAGTTTTTCAAAGTTTTAAACGTCGTGCTCACTCCCGGACTCCATATTATCCATTGTTGTTCTACACCATTTTAAATCTAGACACGTCTGTTGCTGCCATGGATGTAGCACACTCGTACGTCATTGTCATGAGACACTCTCACAAACAAAATCACAGTTTAGTAACGTAGAGTGCTTATGGGAAAGTAACAGTAATCTAATTACTTTTTTGCAACAGTAATCCCTCACTTTACTCGTTACTTAAAAAAACTAATCGTATTATGAATTACTGCCCATCTCTGATTACAAGTATACCAGATAACTGTTAAAACCTTCATGTTTGCAGTTAGGGCAAGGAATCATATTACAAAGTACAACTGAAAGTTCAATATTGCATTCCTTGCTAAGGATGTCGCATTTATGTATATTAAGGTCATGTGATAATAAGCATAGTGTCTTTCTTGCTATTTATTTCTCTTCCCACTTTATTGATTAGGTCCAGTTAGTCTCCTGGGTTTGTAAATGCAAAAGTCTTGAAATATGCATGACCGTACGGGGTTGACTGCAGCTCGGGAAGTAGAGGAGTAGATGTAGTGACATCTACTAAGCCTTCAGTCTGCATGTCTATATCCTTGGGTAAGATACTACCCCAAACTGCTCTCCAATGCCTTCATCAGAGCATGAATGTGTGTAAATATTAGATAAAAAGCACGTTAGAAAAAGCATAGAAAAAGGTGCTTATGTAAAGATCCAGTCCATTTAACATGACAGAGTCATGCCACTTTAATTCCTTCCAGTGGGAAGAAAGCTTTTAAAACCTTTAAAGGCATGTGAAGAAAAAAATAATAGGAAAAGCTATGAAAGAAAATACATTTCTACTCTGTGTGTGTTTAATTTTTTATGTTAATACAGGGCAGTATGCGCACTCATATGCACATATGCACAGTGCATACACACACTCATGCACAGTGCCCTTGCCTGAGCTCTGTCCTTCTAAATGCACGAGGGAGAAAGAAGAATGGGACAAACCCAGTGAGGGGCCTTTGGGACATGCAAGCGCAAACACATTTCCACCACAGGCCCCTGATGTCAGGTCCGATTACATCCAGCATAAGGTCCTTGGGGCAATTAGGGCACATGGCTCTATCCCAAAAAGATTGTCACCCTTATTCTTTGTCGATATGTCTATATGTCCACACAACGGGTGGCTCTTGCTAACATTACGGACCAAAAATAAATAAGTTGACATTACAGGCCAAAAAAAAACTATAAAGAAATAAGGGACACATGTGGAGCAAAGTACAGGAATATTTTAGTTAGACTGAAAGTTGATGGTACTGACATCCCTCCACACACACACAGACACACAAAATACACAAACAGGATGCGGTTGAATTTTTCCCCTTTTCTGTGTTTATTTAATGAATGCCTTTGCATCTCAGAAACATTTTTTGTGAAATAAAATTGTTTTTCTTCTTACAAAAGCAACCAATGCTAATGAGACAAAGAAAAGATCTCAACTGTGTCATCTATCCATCTCTTCCTGGTGGCATGCCATTTACCCCTCCAACTAATCCATAATGGATCATATAGCCAAGTTTACGGGGGAAATAGAGGGGGTTTCCGAAAGCCTCTGGGATGCTTTCCAAGGCACAGAACATAATTTGGAGATGGCCCATGTGGTTTATGTGAATGGACTACAGGAAAATTTGATTTATGGGCTGCAGGACAACTTGAGCCACTTTAGTAATAAGCTGATTAAGCAGACTGTAATTCTGGGGCCATAATTCAAACCCAGAAGGTCTAATAAGGGTGTAGTGCATTTAGAAAATGCACAAATAAAATAATTAAGGCTTCTCTAAATGATTCTTAGGATAATGTTAAGGTAAAACATCTGGTTTCCAGACATTTTAAACATGTTTCTCTAGTTTCACTTCCAAATTGGTTCCACATCTCCCCGCTGACCTCAGTAACTACTTTTATGAGAAACTTTTATTACCTAATATGGTTTCTGAAAGAAAAAATAATCCAATTTGGGCAATGTTGACTTAAGCAGTATATAGTTTGGGATCGTAAGTAAATATTCAAAGAACTTATTCCTACAATGTAAAGTGACAGCAGATAAGCTCACTGCCTTGCATTTAAGGAGTATTATAATGGTTGACCAGGTTAGCAAAAACAGAAATTATACTGCACCACATCACATTTAATTTTTCCTCATAACCTAGCAGCAAGTATCAACATGGTAAAGGCATTACCGTGTTAAACTTAGACAAAAGGCTTTTTATTGTCATTGTGCAGTTTCTTGCCCAGCGAAATTGGGTAGCTGGACCACAAAGGTGCAAAAGTAAGAAGAGAAAACAATATACAACGAGGGAAAAAAAATAATAAATAAATAGAAAGCAATATATATGTATACACATACAGTGGCTTGCAAAAGAATTCGGCCCCCTTGAACTTTCCCACATTTTGTCACATTACAGTCACAAACATGAATCAATTTTATTGGAATTCCACGTGAAAGACCAACACAAAGTGGTGCACACGTGAGAAGTGGAACGAAAATCATACATGATTCCAAACATTTTTTACAAATAAATAACTGAAAAGTGGGGTGTGCGTAATTATTCAGCCCCCTTTGGTCTGAGTGCAGTCAGTTCCCCATAGACATTGCCTGATGAGTGCTAATGACTAAACAGAGTGCACCTGTGTGTAATCTAATGTCAGTACAAATACAGCTGCTCTGTGATGGCCTCAGAGGTCGTCTAAGGGAGCAACAACACCATGAAGTCCAAAGAACACACCAGACAGTTCAGGGATAAAGTTATTGAGAAATTTAAAGCAGGCTTAGGCTACAAAAAGATTTCCCAAGCTTTGAACATCCCACAGAGCACTGTTCAAGAGATCATTCAGAAATGGAAGGAGTATGGCACACCTGTAAACCTACCAAGACAAGGCCGTCCACCTAAACTCACAGGCCGAACAAGGAGAGCGCTGATCAGAAATGCAGCCAAGAGGCCCATGGTGACTCTGGACGAGCTGCAGAGATCTACAGCTCAGGTGGGGGAATCTGTCCATAGGACAACTATTAGTCGTGCACTGCACAAAATTGGCCTTTATGGAAGAGTGGCAAGATGAAATTCATTGTTAACTTCCCTGTTAACCAGGGTTACACAAGGAACGATGGTGTGATTTTTTTTTTTTTTTTTTTTTTTTTTTTTTTTTTTTGATTGTACTTTTAAAATTTGATTAACGGATTCTTTCAACCAAGGGTCCTCAGTAAGGTGAAGGCCTGCCTCCCGAGTCCCGGCACATGATTCTGAGAGAGTAATTCACATTTTTATTGCCTCTATAGACTATTGTAATTGTTTGGCTTTGATGAGTTGTTACTTTTGTCTTCGTGCTGTAAAGAATGTAGCAACACGTCTTTTGAGAAAAAAAGAAACACTGTGATCACATTGCACCTGATAATGGCCTACTTACACTGGCTTCCAATCAGTTTCAGGATCAACTGGTTTAAAATTTCATTACTTGTTTTTAAGAGTCTCAGTTATTTGGTGACACCTTACCTAACTCAATTTGTACAAACCTACACTCTTAAAAGAGAACTGAGGTCAACAAACCAACTCTTGAATATTCCTAAATCCAGGCTCAAAAGCAGAGATAATAGACCAGGGTACCCTGTGTGTGGGTTTTTTTTGTTTGTTTTAAATTATAAGTCTAATTTGGTGTGTGTGTGATACTGTGTATTGTACAGTACATTAAATGCACAATGGAAATAAACTGACCTAACCTGACAGAAAATCCCAAGCTAAGACAATGAGTGTTTTTGGATACATGTTAGAGCATTTAAAAAAACCCAGTTTCTTCTTGTTGACACACACACCTCTCAGTCACGCACAAACAGCAATTTTAGCCAGAAATAGGTCATTTTCAGGGAAAAAAATGGAATGGTTTTGCTGCGAGCTAAAGTATATTATCAAAGTAAATTACACTGTTTAGACTACAAGCCTTTTCTTTGCACTTGGCATGTGTTTGCAGACCACTTGATGAAAATTTGCTTCAATCCACTGAAACTACATGATATTCTTTCGACTTTAGTTTGGTATGAGCAGGAAATTCTTTATTAAAGTATCCCAGTTCTTGTGTCGGTGCCAGTGAAGTTAATAACTGGGTCGCAGGGCTGCTCTGATGGCTCGGCTAGAAAAAGCATGGACTACGTAACTCTCAATACCCTTGTCTTAAATATGACCTTAGTCCCGTGTCATCTCCTCCATCTCTCCGCTCTCCTGTGTTCATCTAATTAACAGAAGAGTGCTATCTAAAGAAAAGAGGATTTTAGATTATATCTGTGGATATGTGAGAACTCAACACAGACCTTGATGTTAAATCTCCACAAATAAGGCTTTTCTTAATGCTAGACTGTAACTTGCAAGCTGAACAGGCAGTTTCTGTTAAGTCATAATAACAAGTGTGACATTTGCTGAATCATTATAATTCTGAACTTGCCATGACATCCTACTGGGTGATTTCCACACATGAATCACCCAGTGAACACACACTGTACCTTTCTTTATAGCACAAAGATGAAAGGATGAGGAAAAGTGAGATA
This sequence comes from Aulonocara stuartgranti, assembly GCF_965226115.1. Classification (NCBI taxonomy): domain Eukaryota; kingdom Metazoa; phylum Chordata; class Actinopteri; order Cichliformes; family Cichlidae; genus Aulonocara; species Aulonocara stuartgranti. Next base: position 29,184,685 of record NC_138953.1, read on the forward strand.
AATGATCAGCATGCATACAGTTTTGATCCAGTGATTAATCACTTTGAACTCTACCAGTCTCCTACTCAAATTACTGTTGTTTAAAATTCAATCACAGTTGTCGACAGAGAACCTTAGACACCCACACGAGCAGCTGTGAGTCATAGCGTTGAAGCTGGAAGGCATACAGGCAGAGTTTGGAGAATAATAGCAAGTGGGTGGAAAGAGTAGGTGGGAGAGGAGGCAGGGGGTCTTTGGCTGCCGAAGAGCTTTTTTTTTTTTTTTTCTTCATAATTCATTGGTTTCTCCCTTCTTCCCACTTCTTTTTCTCCTCTCTTGCCATCTTCTATGGGAGGAGCTTGGGGAACACAAGCATGCTCATGCATGTGTTTGTGTGTGCAAGGCTGAGATCCAACCAGGTCTGGGATATTTATAGCTCTCATTAGCCACATCCCACTAGAGCCAGGGTCACAGCGCAGTGAGTTGAAGACAAAAGGACTGCATTTGTCTCACACCAGCAAAGCGCAAACACTCTGCAGTGCACTGCATACACCAAGAGACCTGATATGACCCAGCTACAGACAGAGGAACAAAATGTACAACAACACATTTTCACTTTTGAATAGAGCTTCTTTCTGGCAGATAAGAAGCTTCTCCAAAACCCCTATTTTAAGCCCTTTTGGCATGTTGGAATGTACTTAGAAACACACTGTCTTGGCTAGATGTCCACTCAATCTGTCTGCTTGAGAGATCCCAGCATGCCCTGGTGCAGCAGGTGGCCAGTGGGCGTAGGGACTGGATGGGGGAGCCTGCTATGCTTAATAGAAAAATGTAAATAAATAAGTAAAAAGATAACGAAGAACAGAACCAAGAAAAATCAAACTGAGGTGTTCATACGCACAATCAGGAGGTAAATCCTTTTTGAAACTGACACAAAGCGTGCTGATTATATCGCTGTGCTTTGGGACTGAATGATGGAGATATTCTCCTGCATGGTTCACTCTGTTGGCATGGCAACAAGTATCAAATCGGACAGAACAAGCTTTGTCCACTCGGTATATTTTGGTTCTGGGACAATAAAGAAAAGAAGAAGCTATTTTCAGCTGCTCCCTCTTTTACAAGGCATCACCACAGCTGGAAGTTTTGATTGTCTTCCAGTGGATGCCCTTCCTGACCCAAACACAGAGCGATAATGTGTTTGGGTCCATATAAAAACCAGGAATCTTTCAGTTGTTAGGTGAATTTGTACATTGATTCTTACACTAATTCTGGCACCATAAATGGTTTATGGTCTGGTCTGTGCAGAAAAAAATCTCAACATAGGATTCAGATGTTAATCACTTTCTTTCACTCAGAAATGTCAGCACTCCATTTTCAGTCTGTAGTCCATAAATGTCTATAAAATTATTTGAATATGCTGATCAATTTTTTTTCAAAGGAAAAAAAAAAAAGATTACGAAGGATTTTTTTTTCTTTCTTTTTTTTTTTTTTTTTTTAAATCTATCTTTAGGCATCAAATCATTAAGTCTCCTTACAGCCAGATGGTTGTGATGCTGCTTGTTTCTGTGTTAAAGACAGAAAGACAGTCCTACAGTCTGTGTTTCTGCGTTAAGCCAAAGAAAATGGATGGATAATAAATTAAAAACATAAAATTAGAAGTTTAGAGTGACGCTAGCTGTTCTTGCTGTGCATTCGGAATCTCTTCCTGCAGCAAATGTCATGAATAACGAGCTGACATTCGCATGTGTATTTCCTGTTGTTACATGTTTAGTGACCTCAGGCTCACCTTAACATTTGTAGACACAACAAAAGATGAGATTCTACCTGCCCTTTGTCCTAACAAAGAAGTGTGATTTAAAACAAATCTATGATTGAGCTCTATGAACACATAACATATCAAATATTTTGTCTTAGCTTAGCCCTTTAAAATCCAAATGTATCATATCTGATGCATGAGTTTTTGTAAATTTTTGAGATTTCTGCATCATCAGTGTAAATTTTTTTTCATCTTCTGAAAAATTGAAATGATGAATGACATTACTTGTTTCATCTGTTTTCTTTCTTTTCTTTTTTCAAAGAGCCTGACAGGTGCCATAACTTAATACCCTGGCTGTCAATAATTATGTAACCTAAATCATTCATAATGTTTCCACCAGCATCGTACACGCTCCTTCACTTCATGTTTTTTATGTCTTGCTCGCCGACACTGCTGCGCAGTCGTTACATTTGTTGTTTGGGCCACAGAGGGTAGCACCACCTCACACTTGTGCGTTAATCATGCTCCTTGTCCTGGAAAATTACCATAAATCTTTCAGAGATGCAAAACACCTTTTCCAGACATACCAGCTGGTATAGCCTATAATCAGATCATTTGAACAAGGGCATCTAAATAAGAATGGGAGATTTGTGTGATGGAAGTTGTGGGGGCTTATGGGAACAAGGAAGCAAATCAGCAAAGTGAGCTCTTAGTGAATTGGATTACAACCATGAGATCAAGTTTATTTTCTGGCATCATTCCAGTGAAGGGAGTTGCTGTCTCAAGGACATCAAGCGTCAATGTCTTGCAAGCTGCTAGAAAATCTAGGATGCTTAAAGTCAGCAGATTCCTGGACACACACATATGAGTCACATTTAAAAGATGCAACTTTATCAAGCAAATATTTGTGAGTGGGAGATATGGGAGTGTGTTTTTAGAGCGAATTTAGCCAAGTAGCATGCCGCTTTCATTTCATCTGCCCATCCCTCACTCACTCCCTCTGGAGAGCCACCGCACTGCAGAGGAAACCTGAACTGTGTGGCTGGCTCTTGTGAATATCACAGACAGCTTTGACCCATCCTCACATAAAAATACTTCCCTTAATGTGATTACTGAGAAAAAAGAAGAAATTATTGGTTACTCAGATTGTCTTATTTAAAGGTCTAATAGACATGACATTTTCTCCTTAAAAGCATTTTCTTATAAGTATACTTTTTGTTGTTTTTGTTTTTTAAATATTGTAATTTTTTCAAAAGCAATTGCTTCAATTTTTGAATTGTTTCTGTTGTATGTATTTATTTTTTCATATAACATCCTTTTTTTTTTTTTTTTTTTTTTTGTGTCTCAGGCATTTGGCTTTGACTTAAAAATAAAACCTAGAGTTCTTTTTGTTGTTGTGTAGTTTTTTGTTTGTTTGTTTTTTTGCTTTGTTTTGTTTTTTTTCCACAATGGTTCATACTGTTAAGAAATAGGTTTTTTTTTGTTGTTGTTTTTTTAAGGCTTATCTGCTCATTGGAGTGTTTTATGAGAGGTCCGGACTTGACTAGGTCACAGGCTGACCAAATGCTTCAAAATGGCCACCGTCGTCCCTGTACCCAAATCCTCCACCATCTCCTCATTGAACGACTGGCGACCTGTAGCCCTGACCCCCATCGTAAGCAAATGCTTCGAGAAGCTGGTCAGGGACTTCATCTGCTCTGCACTACCCAACTCACTGGACCCTCTACAGTTCGCATACCGCCACAACAGGTCCACTGATGATGCCATAGCCCTGACACTACACACTGCCCTGTCACACCTGGAGAAGAGAGACACGTATGTGAGAATGCTGTTTGTAGATTACAGCTCAGCATTCAATACCATCGTTCCCTCGAAGCTGGACAGGAAACTGCAGGATCTAGGACTGAGCAGCTCCCTCTGCAGCTGGATCCTTAGCTTCCTGTCTGACAGACGCCAGGTGGTCAGACTGGGCAGCATCACCTCGTCCCCTATCACACTGAACACTGGTGCTCCACAGGGGTGTGTACTGAGCCCTCTCCTATACTCACTCTACACCTACGACTGCACAGCCACTAACAGCTCCAACATCATTGTGAAGTTTGCGGACGACACTACAGTGGTGGGTCTTATCACCAACGGTGATGAGACGGCTTACAGGGAGGAGGTCAGCACCCTGACCCACTGGTGTCAAGACAACCATCTCACCCTCAACGTCGCAAAGACAAAGGAGTTGATAGTGGACTTCCGGAGGTGCAGAGAAGTACACACCCCCATCACCATCAACGGCGCTGCTGTGGAGAGAGTGAGCAGCTTCCGCTTCCTTGGAGTACATCTGGCTGAGGATCTTACGTGGTCAGTACACACAAACAAAACAGTGAAGAAGGCGCAGCAGCGCCTCTTCTTTCTCAGGAGACTGAAAAGATTCGGCATGAGCCCCCGCATCCTCAGGACCTTCTATCACTGTGCCATTGAGAGCATCCTCACTGGATGCATCACCACCTGGTATGGCAACAGCACCGCCTACAACTGCAAAGCTCTCCAGCGAGTAGTGCGGTGCTCTGAACGGATAATTGGAGGTGAGCTTCCCTCCCTCCAAGACATCTACAGGAAGCAGTGCCTGAGGAAAGCGGGGAGGATCATCAAGGACTCCAGTCACCCCAGCCATAAACTGTTCAGACTACTTCCATCAGGAAGGAGGTTCTGCAGCATCCGGTCCCGTACCAGCAGACTGAGAGACAGCTTCTTCCACCAGGCCATCAGACTGATGAACACGTCATAGACACCTCAGCTTCACTACTGGAACTTTAACATTATAAGATAAGATAAGATAACCTTTATTAGTCCCACACGTGGGACTCCATACTCCATACTGTACAGTAATGCCACTGTTTTGCACATGTCTCAACTCTGTATATTTTTATATATTTTATTTATTGTTTACTTTATTTAATTTGTAAAATATGCGTGCGCGCGCACACACACACAGAAAAATATTTAGTATACACATCCAGAAATGCATATACTATTATATATTGTACATATATTTATTAGTTTCAGATGAGCCATTCTTGTATTTTGCTTGTTTACATTATTGTATTTTGCACAACTCTGTTGCTTGTGAAGCTCGCACACAAGAATTTCACTCACATGTGCAGGTACATTGGTACAGCACATGTGATGTGACAATAAAAGTGATTTGATTTGATTTGATTTGACCAGAAACTGCATGGTTTTGCAGAATATGAGGAACAGAGTAAGACTAAGTTCACAGGTTGCCCCTGCAACAGACCTCAAAGGGGAAGTTATTGCAAGCTGCACAGGAAGTTTTAGTGCACAGGCATCTTAATAAATTAGAAACAGAAAAGAGGAACTGAGTAGAAGGAGTTTGTTTGTAATGAAACTGTGTGTGTCACGTGTGCAACGTCTGAAATACCGAAATACAGGGAGTGCAGAATTATTAGGCAAGTTCTATTTTTGAGGAATAATTTTATTATTGAACAACAACCATGTTCTCAATGAACCCAAAAAACTCATTAATATCAAAGCTGAATGTTTTTGGAAGTAGTTTTTAGTTTTAGCTATTTTAGGGGGATATCTGTGTGTGCAGGTGACTATTACTGTGCATAAATATTAGGCAACTTAACAAAAAACAAATATACCCATTTCAATTACTTATTTTGACCAGTGAAACCAATATAACATCTCCACATTCACAAATATACATTTCTGACATTCAAAAACAAAACAAAAACAAATCAGCGACCAATATAGCCACCTTTCTTTGCAAGGACACTCAAAAGCCTGCCATCCATGGATTCTGTCAGTGTTTTGATCTGTTCACCATCAACATTGCGTGCAGCAGCAACCACAGCCTCCCAGACACTGTTCAGAGAGGTGTACTGTTTTCCCTCCTTGTAAATCTCACATTTGATGATGGACCACAGGTTCTCAATGGGGTTCAGATCAGGTGAACAAGGTGGCCATGTCATTAGTTTTTCTTCTTTTATACCCTTTCTTGCCAGCCATGCTGTGGAGTACTTGGACGCGTGTGATGGAGCATTGTCCTGCATGAAAATCATGTTTTTCTTGAAGGATGCAGACTTCTTCCTGTACCACTGCTTGAAGAAGGTGTCTTCCAGAAACTGGCAGTAGGACTGGGAGTTGAGCTTGACTCCATCCTCAACCCGAAAAGGCCCCACAAGCTCATCTTTGATGATACCAGCCCAAACCAGTACTCCACCTCCACCTTGCTGGCGTCTGAGTCGGACTGGAGCTCTCTGCCCTTTACCAATCCAGCCACGGGCCCATCCATCTGGCCCATCAAGACTCACTCTCATTTCATCAGTCCATAAAACCTTAGAAAAATCAGTCTTGAGATATTTCTTGGCCCAGTCTTGATGTTTCAGCTTGTGTGTCTTGTTCAGTGGTGGTCGTCTTTCAGCGTTTCTTACCTTGGCCATGTCTCTGAGTATTGCACACCTTGTGCTTTTGGGGACTCCAGTGATGTTGCAGCTCTGAAATATGGCCAAACTGGTGGCAAGTGGCATCTTGGCAGCTGCACGCTTGACTTTTCTCAGTTCATGGGCAGTTATTTTGCACCTTGGTTTTTCCACACGCTTCTTGCGACCTTGTTGTCTATTTTGAATGAAACGCTTGATTGTTCGATGATCACGCTTCAGATGCTTTGCAATTTTGAGACTGCTGCATCCCTCTGCAAGATATCTCACTATTTTTGACTTTTCTGAGCCTGTCAAGTCCTTCTTTTGACCCATTTTGCCAAAGGAAAGGATGTTGCCTAATAATTATGCACACCCGATATAGGGTGTTGATGTCATTAGACCACACCCCTTCTCATTACAGCGATGCACATCACCTAATATGCTTAATTGGTAGTAGGCTTTCGAGCCTATACAGCTTGGAGTAAGACAACATGCATGAAGAGGATGAAGTGGACAAAATACTCATTTGCCTAATAATTCTGCACTCCCTATAACACCATATAAGACCCATGTTGAGCTTCAAATGTTAGAGATCCTGCAACTGGCGTTTGGGCTGTGCAGGGGTCTCTCTCTTCCGGAAGATGATTGAATAAAAAGAAATATAAAATGTTTTGACCACTATGAGTCGGGTTTTCTCTGTTCTATCATGGGGACAAAAGAATCGGGGTTTAATAATACCTTTTGAAAATTCATTGGATGACCAAATTATGCCCAAGTTATCATTTTATTAACCTTATCACAGCGTATGGTAAATGGACCAGTATTTATATGTCACCTTTCTACTCTAAATGACAACTTAAAGTGCTTTCCCCCTTTTCATCTATTCATACAAACACATGGATACGCCATTTTATTCTAAATACCCTGTCTAATATTCACACACTCATTTGGTGTGCAATATATAACCCTGATAGACAGCCCACTCTACCCCTTGAGCCACAGACCCAGGCTTCACAGAATCTTATGCAACAGTTTAGATTATGATGGGATTTCAGACTGGACTGTCAAAGCCTGAAAGGCCCCAGACAAGAACCACAAACAAAAACATAAAATCAGACAAGAAGTAAAATATACATATCTAAAAATATTACCACAAAGGTTATTTGTACTGAGAGAGCCTTCGTGGTCCTTTTAATGTCATAAGGAAGTGCTTAGACTGAAAGATAAAGTGTAATGTGCTGTGAAGAACACCAAGCAGGTGGAGCTGATCAATTCTCAAATATGAAATGGGAACGTGGGAGCATGCATGGAGGAAGCAGTGAGAGTTGTCTGGTGGACACTCGTAAAAAAAAACACTGTGGAATTCCCATGAGATTTATTTTTCTTTGGTTGCAACAGAGCAACACTTATGAAGTAACACGATGCTTCATCAGCAAGATGGAAATTCAATAAAATCCACACCAACTACTTTCCTCCTAACTTCTAGAGGTGTGTCTTTACATTGCACCATAAGACCTAGGTTTGTGTTTACTTATCATCAAACCAACAACACAAGGTAAAATGTTATCTTACAGTCACACTAGGCCCTAGTGCAACTTAAGATAACATTTGACTGGGGGAAAAAATGATTATAAATTGCACTTGCTGTTGTGTTGCCTTGGAAATTGTTGCTGTGATGACAGAGACCAGATCTGCGACCATTAGGACCCCACAGCAGCTTTATGGATTCAGCCTGCTATAAGTTTAAGGTTAAATGGGGTCAAACTGGCAATTATGTGCAATCTGGTTGCGATAATACATTAATTAACTGTGACGAACAGAAGAAAATTGCAAATCTATTGCCATCTGTTGCAAATATGTTGCTTTCTATATACATGCATATTCCTCTTAAAATGAAATTCACATTATCTACTTCCATTCAGACTCCAGCTAGAATCTCATAGTCTTGAAACTCTAGTTCAGAAATTCTTTAACATCTAGCAATGTACTTGTTGCAGAATGACAATTTACCTGCAAAATGACACACCGTTCACCAACCAGAATACGACTAGTTGCCAACTAGTTTGCAACCAGTTGAGGCAAGTCCCCTATTTCAAAGAGATTCATTGCAGCTATTGGTGCAAACGGACTCAGATTGATTGCAATGTGTTGGCAACCTGCCTGCATCATAAATTACCCAGCAACAGAGATTACAGACCCTCCAAATAGGATTGTGATTGGTTTTACTACTACTGATTTTATCTATTGTTCTGATTTTATCTGTTTTGATTTTATATACTGTTTTGTTTGTTTGTTAATTAGTTTGTTTGTTTGCTTGTTTTATTCAATTTTAAATCATGCTTTTTATTTGTTTTTGTTTCTAATGTCTCTGTAAAGCACTTTGAATCATCTTGTTGTTGAATTGTGCTATACAAATAAACTTGCCTTGCCTTGGAGATAGATTGCCTCCCACCAACCAAACTGTGGAATTACCTTGCAACTAAAAGTCATCACTACTACTTTCAAATAGTTGCCAAAGCAGAAAGGTTCTGTGCAATCTACAACTGCTGATTTCTCCTGTTCATAAGGAGGTTGTTGACCTATTTTAAGTGTGATTGAGCCATTAGGAAACTCTTTGTCCATCTAACATATGCTGGCAATATTCATATGGTAAAGCTTCAATTATATTTCACTGCAGACAGAGACACAGACACCGGGAGACTAGAGACCAGACAGATGAGCAGTCTTTATGTTATACTTCTTTGAAGTCCACCACCTGGGTTGCATGTGTAGTTGTTTGATTGTAATGTAAATTACAGTGCTGTTTTGTTATTTACACATCTGGTTGATCGCCTGCTTTTGAGGCTATTGTTGACTGTATTTGGGGCTTTAGCCTTTCATTCAACAGTATTGTTGTATGTAATTATGTATGTAATTCTTAATAAGCAAGATCAGCTTTTTATTTTAAAACAGACTTGCTGAGAGCAGACCAACTTCCCAGCAAACTTGCAAGCTTTGGTTAGTTTTGTCAAGAGCTGATAAAACCTGCTACTAACGATGGTAATTTAAGCTTTCAAAGAAACAGGAAACAGCTTCTGTTCACCTCTGTGAACTCACTGCTTCAGATTTTACTATAACATTTTATTGGTAATTATTACATGCAACCTTTCTCTTACTTTTCTGCGTGGGACAAAAAATCTGCAATGTTGCGTGGAAATCAGGGGCGGTATGTCTGGATTGGCAGACTGTTTTGGTGGTTACCATCTTTAAGAAGGGGGAATGGAAAGTGTGTTCCAACTATAGGGGGATCACACTCCTCAGCCTCCCTAGGAAAGTCTATGCCAGGGTGCTGGAAAGGAGAGTCTGTCCATTAGTCGAACCTTAGATACCTCATCCTGGTTGTATCTGCATGATGTCATTCCAGTGTCAGATGCACAGATCAAGTGGAAATGAAAAGGAAATTCTAGTGGGTGGAACATTAATGAGGATGAACAGATGGGCACAAAACCAAAACATTAAGTAGTTTGAAAGGGCTTTAGAAGAGGAATCAATGTGTTCGCCTGATTGCCATCCACACACAAAGAAGCCCAGTTGTTCATAGACATCCTGAGTTCATGAGGCAATGACCAAACCAAACATCCAGAATAGAGGAGCTGTTCTTGTAACACAATAAAGGCTCTTATTGAATTTTCGCTGCCCCTGGAGTGACTCTTAAACCAAAACGTATTTCATGGAGAAGTCTGCCATCTAGTGGTAGTTACACTTCATTTACCATTCGACAGCCTGTCAACTATTAAAACAAACAACAGAATTAGAATGAAAACAACGGAATTAACATGAAAACGACGGAATTTTAATGAAAACAACAGAATTTGAGAACAAACAATGGAATTTGAATAGAAACAATGGAAATAGAATGAAAAGAACAGAATTAGAATGAAAAGAACAGAATTAGAATGAAAAGAACAGAATTTGATCAAAAACTAAAGAATTTGAATGAAAACAACGGAATTAAAATGAAAACGATGGAATTTGAATGAAAACAACAGAATTTGAGAACAAACAATGGAATTAGAATGTACAGAACAGAATTTGAGGACAAACAATGGAATTTGAATAAAAAAAGAGTAGAATTAGAATGAAAACAAAAGCATTTGAATGAAAACAACGGAATTAGAATGTACAGAACAGAATTTGAATCAAAACAACGGAATTTGAATAAACAGAGGTCCGTTCTACCTCGCTTACTACATCCAAGATCAAATGACACATCCAAGATCAAATCATCACGCCAACTTTGAGCTCGCTATTCCGCTTTTCCGAACACACCTGTTGTTGATGATTAGTACAGCTGGATGAAGTAATGTGAGATCACTGGGTGGCTTAAAAGGGGCTACGCATCGATAGTAGAAACATTGATCAGCAACCCTTTGATTGGTTGGCGAAAATGTCGAAGGAGCGCGCTCAGTATTTTTCAGCAGCGGAGCAAGAACTCTTGATTGAGGGATTTCAGGAGTTTCAGAGTTTAATTAAAATGCAAGGGAACACTGCAAAGGCTGCAAAAGCAAGGAGAGAGGGCTGGCAGAAAGTTGCTGACAAATTAAACTCGTAAGTAATGTAATAATAATGGATTGGATTTATATAGTGCTTTTCAAGGCACCCAAAGCGCTTTACAATGCCACTATTCAGTCACTCTCACATTCACACACTGGTGGAGGTAAGCTACGGTTGTAGCCACAGCTGCCCTGGGGCAGACTGACAGAAGCCAGGCTGCCATATCGCGCCATCGGCCCCTCTGGCCAACACCAGTAGGCGGTAGGGTAAATTTATTATATTATATTACATTATATCATATTATATTATATTACATTATATCCTCTTTCACATTAGAGCCACAACAGGACCCACTAGAACATGGGAACAAGTAAAAGTGAAATATAAGAATATTCTACAGAATGGTAATATTTATCACTTATATTGCTTTTAGTCTCTTGAAAAGAGACCCTGAAATAATCTGTTTGTTTGTTTGTTTATAACAGCAACCAAGAAAAGGGCAGAGCAAAAAAAGACAGGTGGTGGTCCTGCACCCCCTCGTCAACAAGTTGGTTAAGTAAATAATACCCTCACGGGAAAATCGACATCTCTCTATGAGCACACTGTCGCGCTGAGCTAAAGGATCCTGTCTATCCCGCAATATACGCTGAATTCTGAGGACTCTCCTTATCAATCTTGCACCTTCCGCAATGGGTTGGTCGCGTATACGGACAGGACATGGCTGCGACAGACTTCCCAAATCCACCTTTGCTTTTATAACCGTGGTCTCTCATCTTGATTACACGAAGTAATTTACTATTACGGTACTACTCTAAAATATGAATGACATCTGAAATAATCAAATGCATGAAATAGAATGATTAATAGTACATTTCCCTTTTTTTAGGAAATGACCTGTATGTATCTGTATGAAATCAATGAAAGGATCAAGTACTGCATTATCTTTAGTTACATTGATAATATTTATTTATGGAAAAACAGTGGTAAAATATCGCTGTTGCTTTCATATACATGAAGCGGACATACCCGAGTGGCCGCGATCTAATCCTGTTTACATAAAGTAAGCCTGCTCCCGAGCAGGTTTACGCTTACGGATCTGTTGCTATGACAGCAAGTCCCTGATGAGCTTCGGAGAACCGAACGATCCAAGATCACGCGAAATCGTCAACAATCAAATCCAGCTAACTTACTTAGCGAGGTACGAAGAACGGACCCCCGAACAGAATTTGAATGAAAACAATGGTGGTTTAAAACAAACAACAGAATTAGAATGAAAACAACGGAAATTGAATGAAAACAACGGAATTTGAATGAACACAACAGAATTTGAATGAAAACAACGGAATTTGAATGAACACAACGGAATTTGAATGAAAACAACGGAATTTGAATGAAAACAACGGAATTTGAATGAAAACAACGGAATTTGAATGAAAACAACGGAATTAGAATGAACAGAACAGAATTTAAATCAAAACAATGGAATTCCAATGAAAAGAACAGAATTAGAATGAAAACAACGGAATTAACATAAAAACGACGGAATTTTAATGAAAACAACAGAATTTGAGAATAAACAATGGAATTTGAATAAAAAGAGTAGAATTAGAATGAAAACAAAAGCATTTGAATGAAAACAACGGAATTTGAATGAACAGAATTTGAATGAAAACAATGGAATTTGAATGAAAACAATGGAATTTGAATGAAAACAACGGAATTAGAAGGAAAACAATGGAATTAGAATGAAAACAACAGAATTAGAATGAAAACAACGGAATTAGAATGTACAGGGCCCTATTTCAGGAAGCCGGTTTAGTGCAAACTCTGAGTAAGTATACCCTGAGTTAACAAAAACTCTGGTTTTTCGGTTTCACAAAGCGAGTTTAGATTAATTCTGAGTGAGTTACTATGACGACACACTCCGTGAAGCTAACCTGCCCCCTAGAACAGAATAGAATAGAATAGAATAGAATAGAATTCAACTTTATTGTCATTGCACATGCACAGGTACAGGGCAACGAAATGCAGTTTGCATCCATCCAGAAGTGCTTTAGTGATATAGATATATTACAATATATATTAGCAATAGTATAGATATGTAAGTATATTACAGAAATGGGTCTATTATGGTATGTTATAATGTACACGGTATGAAGTATGTTGTGAATATGCTATAACTATAAGTATGTACAGGCTGTAGTGAGTACAAGCTATGTACAGGCTATGAACAGGATATAAATATGAAAAACTATACAGAATATGAAATAAATAACTTTACAGAAATCTGAGATATACAGCTATACAGAAATGTGAACTATGGAAGTTGTAAACAGTTGTAGAATTAAAGATTATCGAATGTACAGAATGATTATTTACACAGAGCTATACAGTAGTGCAGTTAAGATAAGTGAGGGTGTAGATAGTTTCTACAGAGGCTATATAAAGTGCTAGTGGTTGTGAGTGGTGGTTCAGTCCATGTTATTATTGTGTGTTTGAGGGTACAGTTGTCCATTGTGGGTGTGTGTATGTTCAGTCCATGAGTTAACGTGGGTCAGATGTCAGGAGGCAGAGTTCAGGAGTCTGACAGCTGTGGGGAAGAAGCTGTTCCGGTACCTGGTGGTCTTAGTCCGGAGGCTCCTGTAGCGCCTCCCAGAGGGCAGGAGGGTGAAGAGTCCATGTGATGGGTGACTGGGGTCTTTGATGATTTTCCCAGCCCTTTTCAGACACCGCTTCCTGTAGATGTCTTTTATGGCAGGAAGTGGTGCTCCGGCGATGCGCTGGGCAGTTTTCACGACCCTCTGCAACGCCTTCCGGTCCGAGGCAGAGCAGTTCCCGTACCAGACTGTTATACAGTTGGTCAGGATGCTCTCGATGGTGCAACGATAGAAGTTCACCAGGATGTCTGAGGACAGGTGGTTCTTCCTCAGAGTCCTCAAGAAGAAGAGGCGCTGATGAGCCTTCTTGACCAGCTTGGAGCAGTTGGTCGTCCAGGTGAGATCCTCGGAGATGTGGACTCCCAGGAACTTGAAGCTGCTCACACGCTCCACAGCCGTCCCCTTAATGTGGATGGGTGGATGTGGGTCAGCATTCCTCCTGTAGTCCACGATGAGCTCCTTGGTCTTCTCGGTGTTAAGCAGCAGGTTGTTTCTGTCGCACCACTCAGCCAGACGATCCACTTCCTCCCTGTAGGCGGCCTCATCGTTGTCACTGATGAGGCCAATCACCGTGGTGTCATCTGCAAACTTAATGATGGTGTTGGAACCATCAGCAGGTCTGCAGTCGTGGGTGAAGAGGGAGTAGAGGAAAGGGCTCATCACACAGCCTTGTGGTACACCGGTGTTCATTGTGATGGTAGATGAGCAGTGGTTATCCAGCCGGACATGTTGGGGGCGGTTGGTCAGGAAGTCCAGTAACCATTTGCAGATGAGGGAACTGATGCCCAGGTCTGTCAGTTTCTTGATGAGTTGTGAGGGGTGGATTGTATTGAATGCTGAACTGAAGTCTATGTGGCGGGGCGTGGCCTGCGGTGCCGTGCAGAGGAGGCGGACGCACCTGCACGGCATCCGCAATCACGCCCCGCCGAATTAAATATTGTACTGGGTCCTGTGGTTGGGTTGTTGGTGTTATGTTGAGCTGGAAGCGGGAGAGCTGCAGCTCTGAGTGCGAATGTACAGCAACCGTGTAGGGATTAATAAAAGCATCAAAATGCCACTGGGTCTGCCGTGGCTCCCGTCCTGGGTTTCGGCACCACTGTAAACGACCACGGCAGACCCAGTGGCATTTTGATGCTTTTATTAATCCCTACACGGTTGCTGTACATTCGCACTCAGAGCTGCAGCTCTCCCGCTTCCAGCTCAACATAACACCAACAACCCAACCACAGGACCCAGTACAATATTTAATTCGGCGGGGCGTGATTGCGGATGCCGTGCAGGTGCGTCCGCCTCCTCTGCACGGCACCGCAGGCCACGCCCCGCCACAGTCTATAAACAGCATTCTGGCGTAGGTGTTGTTGTTGTCCAGGTGTGAGAGGACAGAGTGCAGTGCGATGGAGACTGCATCCTCTGTGCTCCTGTTCTGGCGGTATGCGAATTGGTGGGGGTCCAGGGTGGGGGGGAGACAGGATTTGAAGTGTGCTAGGACCAGCTGCTCTAAGCACTTAGTGATGATGGGGGTGAGTGCTACTGGGCGGTAGTCATTGAGGCAAGATGGGTTGGAGTTTTTGGGTATCGGGACGATGGAGGTGGATTTGAAGCAGGCCGGTACCACAGCGTGGGCCAAGGACAGATTGAATATGTCTGTGAGCACTCCTGCAAGCTCCCCAGAACACGCTCTGAGAACACTGCCATCGGGACCTGCAGCCTTGTGGACATTGATCCTGCTCAGCACCGCTCCTACATCGGTGGGGGAGAGAGTCAGAGGTTGGTGGTCTGGCGTCATGTCTGCTTTGGTTGTGGTTGTGGGGTTCCCTCGCTCAAAACGAGCATAAAAGTTGTTGAGCTCGTTGAGGAAGGAGACATCAGAGGATGCGGGGGAGGGTTTGGTGGTCCTGTAGTCTGTAATGGTCTGGAGTCCTTGCCACATGCGTCGGGGGTTGGAGTTGGAGAAGTGTTCTTCTACCTTCTTTTTGTAATGGTGTTTGGCTTTTTTGATGCCCTTCTTTAGATTAGCCCTGGCTGTGCTGTAGGCGTGTGCATCTCCTGACCTAAAGGCGGTGTTGCGGGCCTTCAGGAGGAGACGAACATCCCGGTTCATCCAAGGCTTCTGGTTGGGGTACATGGTGATCCGTTTCTGGGTGGTGACACTGTCTGTGATTTCGGAGATGTAATCCAGTACAGATGAGGCGTACTGGTCCAGGTCTGTGTGGGTGAACATATTCTAGCAGGTTTACTTCAACTAACCCTGACCTTCTCCGCCTCTTTGTCGGAAACCTGACTGTAGGAAGTGTCAGACATGGCGTGCCCCTTCCTTGAAGAGCCAGTAGATGTTGAAGCCCAAATTCACCGCAGAGCTCTCCGCCGGGAGAGAGTGATTAGAGCGCGTTTGGACATTTTATCATTTCCTGATGATTTTCTGTGTGAACGTTACCGTTTTTCAGCACAATCTATAATTTATTTGAATAACATCCTCAGGCCTAATATTGCTCATGTGACACATCGCGGACATCCTCTCAGTTCTGTACATATTATTTGTATTGCACTTCGGTTTTTTGCAAACGGGAGCTTTCTGTATAATATTGGTGACGCTGAGCACGTTTCCAAGGCTACCGTCTGTCGGGCAGTCAGGAATGTTACAGTTGCACTGAAACGTCTCCTGTACTCGTTTGTGGTGTTCCCCGGTCATAGACCTACAAGATTTATCAAAGAGGGATGCCACAAAATTGCAGGTATCAGGATGAACAAAACTTAATTCATGATGTGGTGATACTTGAACTACTACTTAAATTTTACATTTATTCTCACGGTTCCCAGGCGTGATTGGCTGTATAGATGGCACTCACATTCCAATCATTGCTCCTTCAGTAAATGAAGGAGACTATGTGAACAGGAAGTCTTTCCACAGCATTAATGTACAGGTACATAGTTCCCTGTAGCATTTCAAACTAACAAATTATTTCATTATAGTAATGGATGCTAATTTGTGTTCTCTGCACTGTGAAGATCATATGTGATGCTGCCAACATTATCACAAATGTGGAAGCCAACTGCTCAGCCTCTGTGCGTGGTGGTGGTGGAGGACCCCCACCTGTTTTTCGGGCCTCCGCTTTTTGTCTGTTGGCTATAATGGGTCACATTTGAGCATACAGAGTATGCAAATATTTACTTGTAATGTGCTCAGATAATTTCAATAAATGCTTACAGAAAGAAAAGTAATGTAGCCTCTAACTGCAATTGATTTATATAGGACAAACAGACCAAGCACTATGGCTCATAATACAATTACACCTTACCTGTTTGGACTATATTTTTATATTTCATTTTTACTTGCTGCCAGGAACGTTTGGGGCCTGTTGGGTTGCACCTGCGCTCACATCACATCACAAAATAAAATGTATAAAATAAAAAAAATAAAAAAATAACGTGTTAAATGGGTGGAAATCTCTAGATCAATGTTTAAATTAACACTCACGCATTGACTCTGTCGGCTATGTTTTGCCATGCACAGAGGCGGAGCCAGACATTTGAAACACCCGGGGCTTAGCCCAAAAGGGTAGTGTGCATGTGGGATTTTTTTTTTTTTGGGGGGGGGGGGGGGGGGTAGAAATGACTGAAAGATTAATAGGCTCTGTTTTGAGTTTTGTTCAAAAAAGAATGACTTCATATAGGAAATAAAATATATCACATATGCAGGACACCTTAAACTAGTTTTTTAATTAAGCAGCGAGGCAGAACAAAGTCGGGGCTGTATCAAGACACGAGGACTAAACCCCAATTCAACCAGACCCAGAACTGATCTAGAATTAAAACAGGACTACAACAGTTCAAAATCAGGACTACTGAGGACTTAACCAAAACAGAACCACAATCAAAACTAGATGATAGTAGCACTAAAATCACCATAGACCTGCACTACACTTGTTTTTTTAATTCTACCAAAGTACAATATTTCGATTGAGAAAAGTTTATATAATTATTTAGCCTTGTTGTGCAAACAAGCCTGCAAAACTTAATAAATATAGAATTTGAAAAATAACAAACCTAAAAAGAAACACTAGGTATGAGATACATGAGTACCTATGATACGGTGAAACCAGATATTTACATACTCTTCAGATAAAAACACTTTTAATTGTAACATCAAATCAGACTAAATGTTAATTATTTTTAGATTGATAAATATAAAAAACATATTTGTTTTTTTTATAATTCAAGTATTTATTAGATTTTGCATTTTATAACAGCAAATACGGAGATGCAACAACCAAAAGCAAGAAGCAAACAAACAAAAACAAACAAAATAAATAACTGTAGCGCGCGGCGGACACTAAAGCGGTCGCGCCAGAATGCCACGCTAAAAAGAAAGATTCTTTAAAATACAAGGGGGAGCAAGCAAGTCAGATACCACGGGCACAGAGAGGAAGCAGGTCTGATCAGAAACAGTTTATTACTAGGCCAGGGAGCACAAATAAAAACACCCTTAAAATGTATGTAATAAAATGTTTGCCCTCTACTAAAAACAATTCTAAAACCCGTAAAACTACCATTTTCTACATTCACTAAAAACCCCCCTGCTATAATTAGGCCACATGTTCATTATGGGTCCATCAGCAGGCCAGGAATTCCTCCTTTAGAGCAGAGTCCACGCCAGCCCCGTCTTCAGCAGACAAGAAAGAGCCACCCATCTTCTTGTCCTTCCGCTGGCCCATCGCTTCCCAGCCCGGCTTGCGTTCTGCACCCGAATCCATGATGTGACCACCGCCACAGCTCCCCTTGCGTCGGTGTCCTGCAACATAACAAATAGGGGCCAGAACAATGGTCCCAGAAGCAGCCCTGGCTCATGGCCATGGTGACCCTCTCCCAATCCAGCTGCACCCAGTAAACAACAGTAGAGACCCTACTCACAAATGCAGGCAGAGGTAAACCTCTGCCCTGCTGCCAATCACACGCGTTGTCTCTTACTGTTGCCGTTCCATGAGGTCAGGACTTGGTCGCCGCATCACACTTGCCATCTCGCATTAACCTTCCAGTCTGGGGCCTCTCTCTTTCAGTGCACAGCTAGCCTGTTTTTAAAAGGTCTTTACACAGCTGATAGGCCACCTCTGGACACACCCCTGCCTCAGCAGGTGGTCCCTATCAGCTAATTTGTCCCATGTGCAGCCAGTCCACAGTGGATAAAAACCATGTCACATAAAACACTAAAAACCATGCAATAGAAACAGAATAAAACCATGCAAATAAAACACTCATAAATAAACACTAAAAATCAGAATAAAAACAATATACAAGATAAATACAAATTTCCACTGTGTGACATAACTTAAAAAAAAAACCCCACAACAAAACAAAACAAGTGAAGTTTTAACATATGTTGTATTAAGCTCAAATGTCCAAAAACATATTTGTTAACTTTAAGAGTAAAGAGAGAAACTATCTGTATTTCTTAATTGTAAATGGCACCAAATTGTATTCAAACTGAGCCACACTTATGGAGCTCCACAATTCTTTTTCTGGTGTTTTGGTTGACATCTCTTGGTTTTCCCATGTCACAGAAACAGGCTCTGTGTTTTGCCTTATATGCATCCACAGGTGTGCCACCAATTTACTCACATGGACTCTACTAACCTATCAGAAGCTTCTTCAGCTCAGAATGGAATCGTCTGGAGTTTCTTATTAATTAACAATAAACTTAGTGTATATGTACTCCTCTCTCTCTCTCTTTATTCTGACATTTAACTAATTCAAAAGATATTTCAATATTTATTTATCCAAAACAAAACAAGTTTACTCTAAATTGATGTTGTACAGTAAAAAAATGTTCTTGTGTTTTCCATAAAGTGTATGTAAATATCTGGTTTAAACTGTGAATATACTGCTGTGTATTGAAATTCCTCTTGTTTTGCATAGATATATACTGAACAACATACAAAGCATAATATATAAAATACTACCAGAGTTTTTTCTTTGAAAGAAGCCCCTTATGTCCATTCTTGTATATCAGTGCATTACTGAAACCGATTTATTTAGCCGTGGAGGGTAACAACTGAAAATATGAAATAAACACACATGTAAGCTAAGACTCTCTAAAGAAACATTATTGTTGTTGTTCGGCTTTTCATTTCGCCGTTTGCTGATTCACTGTTTGATATCAATCTTTCGTGATGCACCGTCATATTTACATTATTTTTACAGTAAGAATGATTTGCTTTGGTACCTGGTCGAACTTCAGTTCTCCTCTGTCTGCCTGGCTGCGTTTCTCTAACAGCGCAGCAGCTGCCCCGCTTAGTGTCTGAGCTCGGATCATACCAATATTAGGGGGGATTTACGCACAGTCGTAAATTCCTACAGTGTGCACTATGTGCTTCGAATATTGTGTGTAGTTTTTGTTTTATACAGTGTCAGCCAGACATCTAACTATGAAAAAATTACACTCCAAAAGACCCCGGGCTTCTGACAAAACAACCCGGGCTTAAGCCCAGTAAGCCACCCCCCGGCTCCGCCACTGGCCATGCATGCTCCCTTTCTTTTGCAGATGAGGCTGTGTTACTTTTTTTCCGCAAAATTTGCATGTTATCGGCATATGCTGCCATCAGAATTTCGGCCTCAAGCGCTGTAAAATACATTGACCGCGCCTTCTTTCCCTCCGTCTCCATGGTGACTCGCTTAATCTGTGCTCCACTAATCAGGGCTTTATGTATCCTCGTGCGCGCGTTTAACTTGGGGTTAAAGCAACTCCGCGTTGACTGAACTAATTGTTATCAGCCTTTCTGAAACCAAATATTCCGAGTTGGACAGTTCGGGGTTACTCAACCCTGAGTATCGTTTTTCACTCTGAGTTTTCTAAAACGGCTTCCTGAAATAGGGCCCTGAACAGAATTTGAATGAAAACAACAGAATTTTAATGAAAACAACAGAATTAGAATGAAAACAACGGAATTTGAATGAAAACAATGGAATTAGAATGAAATGAATAGAATTTGAATCAAAACAATGGAATTTGAATGAACAGAAAAGAATTTGAATGAAAACAACGGAATTTGAATGAAAACAATGGAATTAGAATGTACAGAACAGAGTTTGAATGAAAACAACAGAATTTGAGAACAAACAATGGAATTTGAATGAAAACAATGGAAGTTTAAAACAAACAACAGAATTTGAATGAAAACAACGGAATTAGAATGTACAGAACAGAGTTTGAATGAAAACAACAGAATTTGAGGACAAACAATGGAATTTGAATAAAAAGAGTAGAATTAGAATGAAAACAAAAGCATTTGAATGAAAACAACGGAATTAGAATGAACAGAACAGAATTTGAATGAAAGCAACGGAATTAGAATGAACAGGGGCCCGTTCTTCGTACGTCGCTTACTACATCCAAGATCAAATGACACATCCAAGACCAAATCATCGCGCTACCCGTGAGCTCGCTAATCCAGTTCTCCGAACACACCTGCTGTTGACGATTAGTACAGCTGGATGAAGTAATGTGAGATCACTGGGTGTCGTAAAAGGGGCTACGCATCGATAGTAGAAACATTGATCGGCAACCCTTTGATTGGTCGGCGAAAATGTCGAAGGAGAGCGCTCGGTATTTTTCGGCAGCAGAGCAAGAACTCTTGAGTGAGGGATTTCAGGAGTTTCAGAGTTTAATCAGAACGCAAGGGAACACTGCAAAGGCTGCAAAAGCAAGGAGAGAGGGCTGGCAGAAAGTTGCTGACAAATTAAACTCGTAAGTAATTTAATAATAACAATAATAATGGAGTGGATTGATATAGCGCTTTCCAAGGCACCCAAAGCGCTTTACAATGCCACTATTCAGTCACTCTCACATTCACACACTGGTGGAGGCAGCTACAGTTGTAGCCACAGCTGCCCTGGGGCAGACTGACAGAAGCCAGGCTGCCATATCGCGCCATTGGCCCCTCTGGCCAACACCAGTAGGTGGTAGGGTAGATTTATCATATCACACTATATTATCCAATATTATATTACATTATATTATATTATAATATGTTATATTATATCCCCTTTCACATTAGAGCCACAACAGGACCCACTAGAACATGGGAACAAGTAAAAGTGAAATATAAGAATATTCTACAGAATGGTAATATTTATCACTTATATTGCTTTTCGTCTCTTGGAAAGAGACCCTGGAATACTCTGTTTGTTTGTTCATAACAGCAACCAAGAAAAGGGCAGAGCAAAAAAAGACAGGTGGTGGTCCTGCACCCCCTTGTCAACAAGTTGGTTAAGTAAATAATACCCTCACGGGAAAATCGATATCTCTCAATGAGCACACTGTCGCGCTGAGCTAAAAGATCCTGTCTGTCCCGCAATATACGCTGAATTCTGAGGACTCTCCTTATCAATCTTGCACCTTCCGCAATGGGTTGCTCGCGTAAACGGACAGGACATGGCTGCGACAGGCTTCCCAAATCCACCTTCGCTTTTATAGCCGTGGTCTCTCATCTTGATTACACGAAGTAATTTACAATTACTACTCTGAAATATGAATTACATCTGTAATAATCACATACATGTAATAGATTGGTAATAGTACATTTCCCGTTATTAGGAAATGACCTGTATGTATCTGTGTGAAATCAATAAAAGGATCAAGTGCTGCATTATCTTTAGTTACATTGATGTTATTTATTTATGGTGAAACAGTGGTGGAATATCGCTGTTGCTTTCGTATACATGAAGCGGACATACCTGCGTGGCCGCGATCTAATCCTGTTTACATAAAGTAAACCTGCTCCCGAGCAGGTTTACGCTTACGGCTCTGTTGCTATGACAGCAAGTCCCGAATGAGCTTCGGAGAACCGAACGATCCAAGATCACGCGAAATCGTCGACAATCAAATCCAGCTAACTTACTTAGCGAGGTACGAAGAACGGACCCCCGAACAGAATTTGAATGAAAACAATGGAATTTGAGAAAAAACAATGGAATTAGAATGAAAACAATGGAAGTTTAAAACAAACAACAGAATTAGAATGAAAACAACGGAATTAGAATGTACAGAACAGAGTTTGAATGAAAACAACAGAATTTGAGAACAAACAATGGAATTTGAATAAAAAGAGTAGAATTAGAATGAAAACAAAAGCAGTTGAATGAAAACAATGGAATTAGAATGAACAGAACAGAATTTGAATCAAAACAATGGAATTTCAATGAAAAGAACAGAATTTGAATGAAAACAATGGAATTTGAATAAAAACAACAGAATTTGAATGAAATGGAAGTTTAAAACAGACAACAGAATTTGAATGAACACAACAGAATTTGAATGAAAACAATGGAATTAACATGAAAATGACGGAATTTGAGAACAAACAATGGATTTTGAATGAAAACAACAGAATTTGAATGAAAACAACAGAATTTGAATGAAAACAATGGAATTAACATGAAAATGACGGAATTTGAGAACAAACAATGGAATTTGAATGAAAACAATGGAAGTTTAAAACAAACAACAGAATTAGAATGAAAACAACAGAAATTGAATGAAAACAACGGAATTAGGATGAACAGAACAGAATTTGAATCAAAACAATGGAATTTGAATGAACACAACAGAATTTGAATGAAAACAATGGAATTAGAATGTACAGAACAGAGTTTGAATGAAAACAACGGAATTTGAATCAAAACAACGGAATTTGAATGAACAGAACAGAATCTGAATGAACAGAGCAGAATTTGAATGAAAAGAATGGAATTTGAATGAACAGAACAGAATTTGAATGAACAGAACAGAATTTGAATGAAAACAACGGAATTTGAATGAAAACGATGGAATTTGAATGAAAACAATGGAAGTTTAAAACAAACAACAGAATTAGAATGAAAACGACTGAATTAACATAAAAACGACGGAATTTTAATGAAAACAACAGAATTTGAGAATAAACAATGGAATTTGAATGAAAATAGTAGAATTAGAATGAAAACAAAAGCATTTGAATAAAAACAACGGAATTTGAATGAACAGAATTTGAATGAAAACAATGGAATTTGAATTAAAACAACGGAATTAGAATGAACAGAACAGAATTTAAATCAAAACAATGGAATTTGAATGAGCAGAACAGAATTTGAATGAAAAAACAATCAAAACAATCTAATCCAGCTAACTCACTTAGCGAGGTACGAAGAACAGGCCCCAGAACAGAATTTGAATCAAAACAACGGAATTTGAATGAACAGAACAGAATTTGAATGAACAGAACAGAATTTGAATGAAAACAAAGGGAATTTGAATGAAAACAACGGAATTTGAATGAAAACAATGGAATTTGAATGAACAGAACAGAATTTGAATCAAAACAATGGAATTTGAATGAAAACAATGAAAGTTTAAAACAAACAACAGAATTAGAATGAAAACAACGGAATTAACATAAAAACGACGGAATTTTAATGAAAACAACAGAATTTGAGAATAAACAATGGAATTTGAATAAAAAGAGTAGAATTAGAATGAAAACAAAAGCATTTGAATGAAAACAACGGAATTAGAATGAACAGAACAGAATTTGAATGAAAACAACGGAATTAGAATGAACAGAACAGAATTTGAATGAAAACAATGGAATTTGAATGAAAACAATGGAAGTTTAAAACAAACAACAGAATTAGAATGAAAACAACGGAAATTGAATGAACAGAACAGAATTTGAATCAAAACAATGAAATTAGAATGAACAGAACAGAATTTGAATGAAAACAATGGAATTTGAATAAAAACAACAGAATTTGAATGAAATGGAAGTTTAAAACAAACAACAGAATTTGAATGAAATGGAAGTTTAAAACAAACAACAGAATTTGAATGAACACAACAGAATTTGAATCAAAACAATGAAATTTGAATGAACAGAAAATAATTTGAATCAAAACAACGAAATTTGAATGAAAACAATGGATTTTGAATGAAAACAAGAGAATTTGAATGAAAACAATGGAATTAACATGAAAATGACGGAATTTGAGAACAAACAATGGAATTTGAATGAAAACATCCATCCATCCATCCATCGTCATCCGCTTTGTCCGGGGTCGGGTCGCGGGGGCAGCAGCCTAAGCAAAGAGGCCCAGACCTCCCTCTCCCCAGCCACCTCCTCCAGCTTGTCCGGGGGAATACCAAGGCGTTCCCAGGCCAGCCGAGAGATATAATCTCTCCAGCGTGTCCTGGGTCTGCCCCGGGGCCTCCTCCCGGTGGGACATGCCTGGAACACCTCACCCAGGAGGCGCCCAGGGGGCATCCTTGTCAGATGCCCGAACCACCTCAGCTGGCTCCTTTCGATGTGGAGCAGCAGCTGCTCTACTTTGAGCCCCTCCCGGATGGCCGAACTTCTCACCCTATCTCTAAGGGAGAAGCCAGCCACCCTTCGGAGGAAGCTCATTTCTGCCGCTTGTATCCACGATCTCGTTCTTTCGGTCATGAATGAAAACAATGGAAGTTTAAAACAAACAACAGAATTAGAATGAAAACAACGGAAATTGAATGAAAACAACTGAATTAGAATGAACAGGGGTCCGTTCTTCGTACCTCGCTTACTACATCCAAGATCAAATGACACATCCAAGATCAAATCATCGTGTTAACTTTGAGCTCGCTATTCCGGTTCTCCGAACACACCTGCTGTTGACGATTAGTATAGCTGGATGAAGTAATGTGAGATCACTGGGTGGCTTAACAGGAGCTACGCATCGATAGTAGAAACATTGATCGGCAACCCTTTGATTGGTCGGCGAAAATGTCGAAGGAGCGCGCTCGGTATTTTTCGGCAGCAGAGCAAGAACTCATGAGTGAGGGATTTCAGGAGTTTAAGAGTTTAATTAAAACGCAAAAGAACACTGCAAAGGCTGCAAAAGCAAGGAGAGAGGGCTGGCAGAAAGTTGCTGACAAATTAAACTCGTAAGTAATTTAATAATAATAACAATAATAATGGATTGGATATATATAGCGCTTTTCAAGGCACCCAAAGCGTTTTACAATGCCACTATTCATTCACTCTCACATTCACACACTGGTGGAAGCAGCTACGGTTGTAGCCACAGCTGCCCTGGGGCAGACTGACAGAAGCGAGGCTGCCATATCGCGCCATCGGCCCCTCTGGCCAACACCAGTAGGCGGTAGGGTAAATTTATTATATTATATTACATTATATCATATTATATTATATTACATCATATCCTCTTTCACATTAGAGCCACAGCAGGACCCACTAGAACATGGGAACAAGTAAAAGTGAAATATAAGAATATTCTACAGAATGGTAATATTTATCACTTATATTACTTTTAGTCTCTTGAAAAGAGACCCTGAAATAATCTGTTTGTTTATAACAGCAACCAAGAAAAGGGCAGAGCAAAAAAAGACAGGTGGTGGTCCTGCACCCCCTCGTCAACAAGTTGGTTAAGTAAATAATACCCTCACGGGAATATCGATATCTCTCTATGAGCACACTGTCGCGCTGAGCTAAAGGATCCTGTCTATCCCACAATATACGCTGAGTTCTGAAAACTCTCCTTATCAATCTCGCACCTTCCGCAATGGGTGGCTCGCGTATACGGACAGGACATGGCTGCGACAGACTTCCCAAATCCACCTTTGCTTTTATAGCCGTGGTCTCTCATCTTGATTACATGAAGTAATTTACTATTACTACTCTAAAATATGAATTACATCTGAAATAATCAAATACATGAAATAGAATGATTAATAGTACATTTCCCTTTTTTTAGGAAATGACCTGTATGTATCTGTATGGAATCAATAAAAGGATCAATTACTGCATTATCTTTAGTTACATTGATAATATTTATTTATGGTAAAACAGTGGTAAAATATCGCTGTTGCTTTCGTATAAATGAAGCGGACATACCTGAGTGGCCGCGATCTAATCTTGTTTACATAAAGTAAGCCTGCTCCCGAGCAGGTTTACGCTTACGGATCTGTTGCTATGACAGCAAGTCCCGGATGAGCTTCGGAGAACCGAACGATCCAAGATCACGCGAAATCGTCAACAATCAAATCCAGCTAACTTACTTAGCAAGGTACGAAGAACAGACCCCAGAACAGAATTTGAATGAAAACAATGGAATTTGAATGAAAACAATGGAATTAACATAAAAACGATGGAATTTTAATGAAAACAACAGAATTCGAGAATAAACAATGGAATTTGAATAAAAAGAGTAGAATTAGAATGAAAACAAAAGCATTTGAATGAAAACAACGGAATTTGAATGAACACAACGGAATTTGAATGAAACCAACGGAATTTGAATGAAAACAACGGAATTTGAATGAACAGAATTTGAATGAAAACAATGGAACTTGAATGAAAACAACGGAATTAGAATGAACAGAACAGAATTTGAATGAAAACAACGGAATTTGAATGAAACCAAAAGAATTTGAATGAAAACAACGGAATTTGAATGAACAGAATTTGAATGAAAACAATGGAACTTAAATGAAAACAACGGAATTTGAATGAACAGAACAGAATTTAAATCAAAACAATGGAATTTGAATGAAAACAATGGAATTAGAATGAAAACAATGGAAGTTTAAAACAAACAACAGAATTAGAATGAAAACAACGGAAATTGAATGAAAACAATGGAATTAGAATTAACAGAGAGTTGGAATGAAAACAACGGACTTTGAATGAACAGAACAGAATTTGAATCAAAACAACGGAATTTGAATGAAAACAATGGAAGTTTAAAACAAACAACAGAATTAGAATGAAAACAACGGAATTAACATAAAAACGACGGAATTTTAATGAAAACAACAGAATTTGAGAATAAACAATGGAATTTGAATAAAAAGAGTAGAATTAGAATGAAAACAAAAGCATTTGAATGAAAACAACGGAATTTGAATGAAAACGACGGAATTTGAATGAACAGAATTTGAATGAAAACAATGGAATTTGAATGAAAACAACGGAATTAGAATGAACAGAACAGAATTTGAATGAAAACAACGGAATTTGAATGAACAGATTTTGAATGAAAACAATGAAATTTGAATGAAAACAACGGAATTAGAATGAACAGAACAGAATTTAAATCAAAACAATGGAATTTGAATGAACAGAACAGAATTTGAATGAAAACAATGGAATTAGAATGAAAACAATGGAAGTTTAAAACAAACAACAGAATTAGAATGAAAACAACGGAAATTGAATGAAAACAATGGAATTATAATTAACAGAGAGTTGGAATGAAAACAACAGAATTAGAATGAACAGAACAGAATTTGAATCAAAACAACGGAATTTGAATGAACAGAACAGAATTTGAATGAACAGAACAGAATTTGAATGAAAACAACAGAATTTGAGAATAAACAATGGAATTTGAATAAAAAGAGTAGAATTAGAATGAAAACAAAAGCATTTGAATGAAAACAACGGAATTTGAATGAACAGAATTTGAATGAAAACAATGGAATTTGAATAAAAAACAACGGAATTTGAATGAACAGAACAGAATTTGAATGAAAACAACGGAATTTGAATGAACAGAATTTGAATGAAAACAATGGAATTTTAATGAAAACAACGGAATTAGAATGAACAGAACTGAATTAACATAAAAACGACTGAATTTTAATGAACAGAATTTGAATGAAAACAATGGAATTTGAATGAAAACAACGGAATTTGAATGAACAGAATTTGAATGAAAACAACGGAATTTCAACGAAAAGAACGGAATTAGAATGAAATGAATAGAATTTGAATCAAAACAATGGAATTTGAATGAACAGAAAAGAATTTGAATGAAAACAACGGAATTAACATGAAAACGACGGAATTTGAATGAAAACAACAGAATTTGAGAACAAACAATGGAATTGGAATGAAAACAACGGCATTTGAATGAAAACAACGGAATTAGAATAAACAGAACAGAATCTGAATGAAAACAACGGAATTTGAATGAAAACAATGGAAGTTTAAAACAAACAACAGAATTTGAATGAAAACAATGGAATTAACATGAAAACAACAGAATTAGAATGAAAACAACGGAATTAGAATGTACAGAACAGGGGCCCGTTCTTCGTACCTCGCTAAGTAGGTTAGCTGGATTTGATTGTTGACGATTTCGCGTGATCTTGGATCGTTCGGTTCTCCGAAGCTCATCCGGGACTTGCTGCCATAGCAACAGAGCCGTAAGCGTAAACCTGCTCGGGAGCAGGTTTACTTTATGTAAACAGGATTAGATCGCGGCCACGCAGGTATGTCCGCTTCATGTATACGAAAGCAACAGCGATATTCCACCACTGTTTCACCATAAATAAATAACATCAATGTAACTAAAGATAATGCAGCACTTGATCCATTTATTGATTTCACACAGATACATACAGGTCATTTCCTAAAAAAGGGAAATGTACTATTAACATTCTATCACATGTATGTGATTATTACAGATGTAATTCATATTTCAGAGTAGTAATTGCAAATTACTTCATGTAATCAAGATGAGAGACCACGGCTATAAAAGCGAAGGTGGATTTGGGAAGCCTGTCGCAGCCATGTCCTGTCCGTATACGCGAGCCACCCATTGCGGAAGGTGCAAGATTGATAAGGAGAGTTTTCAGAAGTCAGCGTATATTGCGGGACAGACAGGATCCTTTAGCTCAGCGCGACAGTGTGCTCATTGAGAGATATCGATTTTCCCGTGAGGATATTATTTACTTAACCAACTTGTTGACGAGGAGGTGCAAGACCACCACCTGTCTTTTTCTGCTCTGCCCTTTTCTTGGTTGCTGTTATGAACAAACAAACAGATTATTTCAGGGTCTCTTTCCAAGAGACGAAAAGCAATATAAGTGATAAATATTACCATTCTGTAGAATATTCTTATATTTCACTTTTACTTGTTCCCATGTTCTAGTGGGTCCTGTTGTGGCTCTAATGTGTAAGGGGATATAATATAACATAATATAATATAATGTAATATAATATTGGATAATATAGTGTAATATAATAAATCTACCCTACCGCCTACTGGTGTTGGCCAGAGGGGCCAATGGCGCGATATGGCAGCCTGGCTTCTGTCAGTCTGCCCCAGGGCAGCTGTGGCTACAGCCGTAGCTGCCTCCACCAGTGTGTGAATGTGAGAGTGACTGAATAGTGGCATTGTAAAGCGCTTTGGGTGCCTTGAAAAGCGCTATATCAATCCACTCCATTATTACTGTTATTATTAAATCACTTACGAGTTTAATTTGTCAGCAACTTTCTGCCAGCCCTCTCTCCTTGCTTTTGCAGCCTTTGCAGTGTTCCCTTGCGTTCTGATTAAACTCTGAAACTCCTGAAATCCCTCACTCAAGGGTTCTTGCTCTGCTGCCGAAAAATACCGAGCCGAGCGCGCTCCTTCGACATTTTCGCCGACCAATCAGAGGGTTGCCGATCAATGTTTCTACTATCGATGCGTAGCCCCTTTTACGACACCCAGTGATCTCACATTACTTCATCCAGCTGTACTAATCGTCAACAGCAGGTGTGTTCGGAGAACTGGATTAGCGAGCTCACGGGTAGCGCGATGATTTGGTCTTGGATGTGTCATTTGATCTTGGATGTAGTAAGCGAGGTACGAAGAACGGGCCCCAGAGTTTGAATGAAAACAACAGGATTTGAGAACAAACAATGGAATTTGAATAAAAATAGTAGAATTAGAATGAAAACAAAAGCATTTGAATGAAAACAACGGAATTAGAATGAACAGAACAGAATTTGAATCAAAACAACGGAATTAGAATGAACAGAACAGAATTTGAATGAAAACAATAGAATTTGAATAAAAACAACAGAATTTGAATGAAATGGAAGTTTAAAACAAACAACAAAATTAGAATGAAAACAACGGAATTTGAATGAAAACAATGGAATTAGAATCTACAGAACAGAGTTTGAATGAAAACAATGGAGGTTTAAAGAATCACTTTAATATTAATGTAATTCTCAGCTTAAGTATGGAATGTCTGATGCAGTTTTTTGTGATTGGTATCCCATATGCCAGTTTTTTAAATGTATTGTGGCGATATGTTCTGCTATAATATATTATTGATGGAAGGATTGTTTGTGTTGTGTTCTGGACTAATTAGATTAAAAGAAAAATAAATCTGAATGAATACATGAATGATGCTGCTTTACAACTGACAGCTGAGATAGCATTGTATAGATGATATAGATTTATGTGTTTGTCTTCAGTATTCGCAAAGCAAATCATAACACAAACTCTTGCAGTGGCTTTCACTTAAAATGACAGCACTAGTTAGAGCTGTATCGGCTCTTTTCTGTTTTGAGTGTTTTGTTTGATTATCATTGTCAGACAAAAATAAGGAATTCATCTGGAAAACAAAAAGAGATGAAAATAATATAATTTAATAAACTCTGGTCGATGTTATATAAGGGAGGTTGACTCAGCTTTGGTTAAAATAGCTGTTAAATATAAATCTTCTTCTTTTTTTTAGCTGATGGGTTTGTAAATTTCATGATATGCATTAATGGTTGAGCAAAGGTCTTGAGCGACTCCTAATTTTGTAATGAGTAGCAAGCATGTGTTCACATTTCTGCAGGTAAATCTATGAAAATGAAATGATAAAGATATCATTTGACAGAAATAAAATAGCATTTCTTACACAAAAAATGTGATTCGGGAGCTATTACCTAAAAATTCCCAGCATGACATGCAGTGTGTCATAGAAAAATGAGGAAACTGGACTATTGGCGGACAAAAGAAGAAGTGGCAGGCCTAAAAAAATAACATCTACAGCAGATGAACATACAGGAATTATCTGTAAAGCACTGTGGAGGTTATGTGATTGTCTGGGGTTGTGTTTCAGTAAGTGGTGTTGGGAATCTTATCAAAATTTAGAGAATCGTAAAAGTAGAAATTCAGATTTCCATTGACAAGGCAATACAATCTGAAAAGCATCCAACTAGCAATGGCTTCGTTTATTAGCATGACAATGATACTAAACACACTGCATTGTAGTAAAATAATAACAGGATAGAAAAACTTACAATGGATAACAATCAGTCATTGATTGAACTTCCCAGACTCCTGCAGGATTGTTCCTGAAGACAGCTACTTCTTCCTTTTTTACTCACAAGATGGTGTTTAAACACCACTATACATTTAATCATTAATTACTATTAATTTCTGGCTCTTTCTCCCATCACCCCCAAATGGTCACAGCAGATGGCTTGTTAGACTCTGTCTTTATCTTATATACGTATTTTCATGTATGTTTATTATTATTATTATTATTATTGTTATACATTTTATTTATAAAGCACCTTTCAGGACACCCGAGGACACTGTACAATAGGATAAAACACATAATAGAACAATGACACAATGAAGGACAATAAAAATAAAAGGCAAAAGATAAAATTAACAAACAGTGAATATGTTTGCATGTTTAAAAAAAAATTGCGCTTATTTCTTATTTTCCTATAAAGAAATGCAAAGTATTTTATTGATTTGCCAATGTTTCTATATATTATACTGGGTTGTAGAAAGCTGTAATTATTTGAAAATAAAATAAAATCCCGTGGTTATACTTTATTTCTCCTGTACTTATGGTAATCACTTTAAAGTTTTGTGTCTTCCTCACCGTTAGGTGGCAGAACCTACATTCAGCCCAACCATTACCTTTAGAAAGCGATGGATTGTGGGTATCCTCTGTGATAAAATGCAACGTGAGCGTTGCGTTAGCGAAGTTTTGTGTGAAGTGAGCAGAGTGTGGTCGACGTTCTCTGTGCTCTCATTATATTGATTGTCTTTTTTTAAATATATTCTGCTTTACGCTTTTAAGAAGG
The DNA here is from genome assembly GCF_965226115.1 of Aulonocara stuartgranti. Taxonomy (NCBI): domain Eukaryota; kingdom Metazoa; phylum Chordata; class Actinopteri; order Cichliformes; family Cichlidae; genus Aulonocara; species Aulonocara stuartgranti. The sequence goes on from NC_138953.1 coordinate 29,216,939, forward strand.
TGTTTTGGAGAGGAAAAGCGATCCTTCGATTTAATTATTATTACCTTTTAAAGAACTTTATGCGGAGCGAGAAGAAGGAAAAGCTGTCCAGTTTGTCAACAAGAGATTTTTTTTTCCTCGGACATGTGTGTAAAAATGATGACAACTAAAGCGAAGAGAATAAAAACGAGTTGTCTGCGGAAAAACATGAAGTTTGGCTCTAAGTTGACGTGGAGGCTTTTCCCAGTGGCCGCGGAGGAGAACGAGGCCCTCAAACAGAGTCCAGCCACAACGGCGAAGACCACCATTCGAAAATACCTCCGCCGGGAACAGAGACGGGCTCAGCAGGACGGCCTCTGCACCCTGCGGGGCCACACGGACGGGAAGAACGGAGACTTCATGTCTGTGGAAAGTACCGCCACGGCCTGTGTGCACCGTCATCCAGCTGTCGCAATGGCGCCGGAAAACACCACGCAGTACCTGATGGGAAACCTGTATGAAGACATGAATATTGACATTAACAAGTCAGTTCAGGATTCACAGGCAGTAGCTGCTCAACAGTTTAGCGAATGTTCTTCACCGACGAGCTCATGTACTGCCTTGGACTCTGATAGCTACCTTGCGTTTCAGCAGCGGAACTTTGATGAGGCCTTTGAAATGTTTTGGTAACCAGGACGAACTTCGTGAGCGTGGCCCGGCTCCCTCAGCAGCCCGACTTTAATTCAGCTCATTGTTAAAAGGTGTGAAGAGTTTAATTGTAAATATTTAAGTGTGATTCATGTGTCATGTGGTGTTCCGTTCTGTTTTGTAGCCCTGATCATGTAGTGTGTATGTGTGCGCGTGATTCATAGTTGGGCCTTTATTTGTCTCACAGCGGCGCGCCTTTGCACGCTTGCCGCCCGCCCACTGGGGAGCGCTACCGAGCCCTGCGTGCCGCCGCCTGGAGGGAATCGACCAAACGGCCCGGCTCTGCTACGCTATGCTCGGCTCTGGTCTCTTCACGGATTGTAAAATCCAGGTAAACCCGGGCAGGTATTGTTAGCAGTGCATTGTCATTGATGGCAATAGTCGATGGTGATTGGATGTTCCACAGTCACTGTTGTCTGAGCGTTTTCCAGGTCGACCCTGCTAGGACACGTGGCTCAGCTGTGGGAGGAGCAGGAAGCAAAGGAGGTCGGTCTTCACGTGACTGACACAAGGTGACACTTCAAACTGAAAGGGCCGTAATGGCGAGATAATCATGTGCATGTCATTTTAATGATAGAATTTAATGTTGTATTAAAACTTTGATTGCAAAGTGATGGTGAATGTGAGTTTAATCTTCAATAAAAATTATTTGTTACATTGTGTAACCTCTTTTTTTTTTTTATATATTTTTTTTTTTGGCTACTTTACAAAACTATTCTGTTCAACTTTAAATGGTTTCAAATCACAGCAATGGCCACCTCATCGTGCTTGGTAAATATGCTACTATAATATGAACCTGGACAGCCCCCTATGAGCAACAGCTTTGCTAAAGATCCTGGGCCCGTATCCCTAAAGATTCTGAGAATCCTCTCAGAGAGCTCCTAACTTAACCTAAAAATTCCTTGCCAGGAGTTTTAGCTTAGAAGTGATTCCAGAACATTTTCAGTGAACTCTGAGCAAGGAATGGATGGAAAATCCTATCTTAGTGAGGTGTGGTTGACCCCGTTGCTAGGTATGAGTCATCATTTCAAAAGCCGTGATTGGTTGATCCTACAAGTTTGATGGAAATGAGCTTTTGGTGATAATGAGCAAAGGATGTACCCTCAAATCAATAAACATATTATATACTCTAATCTTATGCTGACTGTAATTGTAAATATTTCACATTCAAGAAAATATCTGGAAAATGAATAGTAAGCTGTAGGGGTTATAGCCATTAGAATCTAAAATGTGAAAACTTAAACTCATTACACCCTGTTCAAATAATGATTCGTGTCTTATTTGCTCATATAAATATCCTAGCTGGCATATTTTGTACTTTCACTCCCATATGGACCCCGTTGAAAACAAGATGGCCTATCTCAAGAGGCTGTCCTTAATGAAGTAGAAATCACAACGTTACAAGTCCAGTGTGGTCTTAACGAGGGTAACATGGCTCAGCTTTTAGCAATGTCTGTGATTGCAGACCCAAGTCATCACTGCTGCATTGTTGCATTTTCCCGGTTGCCAAATACCTCAGGGTTGTGATTACTTTCGTCTTCGGTGTAATAGCGTTGTGGCGTCGAGTTGGTGAAGTAATTGCATCTCTAAGGAGATCCACCACAAACATGATTCCTGCACGATCCAATCTGTAGCATCTCAATAATTCCCTGTCATCCAGTGTTTGCAGGACATCTCTCCTGCCTCTTCTGTTGGCCATTTTGTGCAGCTGCTTAGGGGAACTCCTAAGCCACTAAAAGTCCTCTTCCCTGCTCTTAGCAGATCTCACCTTAGGAGCCCTTTTAAGCGCTAGGAATCTTGAGGAATAGCTTTTATATTAACTGGGATTGTCGTGTCACTTTTAGGGGAAATTCTAAGAAAACGTCATGACTCTGAGAATTTTCTTAGAATTTGGCCGCTAGGAGCCACTTTTTGCACAAAGATTCTTTAGGGATACGGGCCCTGGAATGCAGCCGAAGGGTTTTTTGTTTTTTTTAACATGCATTCATGTCAAGGTTGTTATAGCAAATTTAAATATGTGAATGCGGTTTAAAAACCATATTGTGAGTTTGGAAAAATATTTTAGTGCTTAAAAATGTATCAGACTTGTGAGGCTTTCAGATATTCATTGACAGACAGTTGTCTGCACAACATGGTCAACAATTTTCATAAAATTGCAATTACCGTCAGTGTGGATTTTGCTAAATCTTGCCTCTGATACAACCTCAATTCAATACAACCGTGACTCTAAAATGAATTTAAAGCATAAAGCCAAAACAAGAACTAGAAGTTACAAAACTTGGGTTTTAGCTTAGCTGAAGTATCCCATGCACCACATACTGGCAGCTGATGTGACTAAAAATAAATGCTAAACTAGTTGCAATATTGCTTTATAGTGCTAGAAAGGTGTTTCTGGCATATGCTCCCAGGTATGGTCCCCCACAAGAGTTGAGAATTCTCAACTACCAAGGTTTGTTCATCTGCTCCTGAGTCATTAGTTCCCGATAAACACTTGTGTATATGGATTTATGTGAGGTGTGATTGTAATTTGTTGGAAGCCTGAAAATAAAGTCTCATATTTATGTGAAGAGTCACTTGGATGAGTTGTTTCTTCCACTGAAACTGCTATGTCCAGCTGAACAGAATACCCTTTTTGGGATGTATTTGTTTAAAAAAATAAAAGATAAAAACGAACCCCAGCTGATCCCCAGCATTAAAGCCAGTTACAGGAACTGAGTGTTGTACATATAACGTATTAAGTACAAAGTATTTCTTAGAACAAGATTGACTGAGCTAAGATATGAGGTTCAAGTGCTTTCTTTAAAAAACAAAGTTAATATTTAAAGACTCATTGTGAAAAGTGCACTTATATCTGTTGGTTGGCCTGGGAATGCCTTGGTGTTCCATGGACAAGCAGTGAGAGGGAGGTCGGGACTTCTTTCCTCTTAGGCTGCTCCCCCTGCAACTTGGCCTTGGATAACCAGAAGACTATGGATGGATGGACATTGTGAATTGTCCAGTTTTGCCAGATCTCTTTAAAAAAGTCCCAGATCACTTTCAAAGGTTACTTTCTTTGAACATGGGGCAATTCCTATCTCTGGTATAAATAAATAATGATCATTTTAGAAAGGAAGAGAATCACGTATATACTTTTTTTTTTAATTGTTAGTCACAATTTCCTTAGTGCTACTGTAAAGTTTGACAAACCATGTTTTATATTCAATATACCCGCTCACCCTACTGTAAATCCACTGAAAAAGAAGGCAATAAATATAACTGTTTAATATGAAAAGGAAGATATTTCTTGAAAGATTAAAATCAAGCTGAAAAAAGCGAAATTATATTAATTTGTCCAAGCCCTACTTTCCTGCAGTTATCCTTTTTTTACTTTTCAGTGAAGCACCTTCATGCTAAGTATTAAGTACAACTACAGTGCCATCTAATTATTGTTGCATTGTGACAAAAATATCTTGCTTTGATGAGGCTATCCATTGCAAAGCTCTGTGTTTACGGAATAACGGTACACCCTAGCTGTTTCTTACAAATTGCTAGCTGTGGTTGAATTTCATCAGTAGCACCACAGCAGACTTGCACAATTTAACGGAAGTGGAAAAGTAATTATGACTCCCCAGAGTGTTCCTGTAATTCCCGGCATGCACAACAAAAGCTGACAAACCTTTATTCCCATATATGGTGCCAATTCCCAGCACTCCACCCAGATTGATGCTTTGCACTGATATGTATTTGTGTTTTTGTTTTATCTAATCCCCACATGGTGGCAGTAGTGGACAACACATTTGCAGATGGCAAAGACTGGAGGTGGGTGGGCTTGTGCAGGTCATTTGGTTTGTGCCAGAGGAAGAGGTGTTGATTGTTGTTATCCGCATTTAGACCGCATTGCATGGCATTTACTTCAGCTGTGGGCTCACTGGGACACCTCCACACATCCTTTAGGTGGAGTCTTATGGCAGCAGACTGGCAGGGACAAATGGCTTGGGTTATTGAGCAAGATTGAAATCTCTTAAATCCAAATACAGTTTTTTTTATTTTTTTTATTTTTTTCAAATGCTCTGATTTACAGTATGTTTCCAAGTTAATCTGATATGAGATGTTTTAATGGAGAAACTATTATGGTGTCTTTGAAGAGCTCTTAAAATGGCACACCAAAAGTTCCATGTCTTTTTAAGGCAGAAAAATCATCTGGAAAAGGGCTGCGGTGCCTTTATCTCCTCCTTCTGATTCAGAGGCTGATAGCTTTGAGAAACGGCCACAGTTGTTGCTGTGGGGTGACGCACTGGCCGAGGTCCTGGGTTCAGGAGCTGTCAGACTGAAAAGCTCGCTCTGTGGTCCAACTGTCAAGTGTGATGGTCAGCAATTACACCTTTGGGTCCACTGTTTGTGTGTGCGCGCATGTGTGGGGTAGAGACTCGGTCAGGATATCTGCAGGATGATTAATGAATACTCCTGTGGGATGTCACAACATCGATCCACTCGTGATCGCTGCTGTGCTACGTACAGTTCCAAGTATTAGCTCATCTCACTTCTGTCATCACCTTCTTTAAAATCTACGCTGCACATTATATATCAGTTACTGTATATTTTATCGCCTCATTGTGCTCAAGGCCTCATTAGTGATATTACTCATGAAAGTTTTTAGAAAGGGTAATTTCAGTTGATTTTGCACATCATTAAAGAAGTCTCATATAGTTGATGGATGAGGTCGGCTGAACATTAAATTTAAAAATACTGCAAGATTTACTACACATGTCTTCAGATAGTTAGATTTCTCTGCATAACTGCAACACAAAAATTTAACCAAGCCATTAAAAATCAATGCTTACCCTCCAAATCCACAAACAGTTATACTCTAAGACTGTTCAGTAGGCACACCCTGTGGTTAGTCACCATGTCCCTAGTAGAAGTTCACCAGTCATCTTTCTACAATAACATTTAAAGATAGAAATGTCCACAAAATAATAAACATAATTTATTTTTGATTGTCTCAGAGAGCACAAATACAGGGAGTGCAGAATTATTAGGCAAATGAGTATTTTGTCCACATCATCCTCTTCATGCATGTTGTCTTACTCCAAGCTGTATAGGCTCGAAAGCCTACTACCAATTAAGCATATTAGGTGATGTGCATCTCTGTAATGAGAAGGGGTGTGGTCTAATGACATCAACACCCTACATCAGGTGTGCATAATTATTAGGCAATGTCTTTTCCTTTGGCAAAATGGGTCAAAAGAAGGACTTGACAGGCTCAGAAAAGTCAAAAATAGTGAGATATCTTGCAGAGGGATGCAGCAGTCTCAACATTGCAAAGCTTCTGAAGCGTGATCATCGAACAATCAAGCGTTTCATTCAAAATAGTCAACAGGGTCGCAAGAAGCGTGTGGAAAAACCAAGGCGCAAAATAACTGCCCATGAACTGAGAAAAGTCAAGCGTGCAGCTGCCAAGATGCCACTTGCCACCAGTTTGGCCATATTTCAGAGCTGCAACATCACTGGAGTGCCCAAAAGCACAAGGTGTGCAATACTCAGAGACATGGCCAAGGTAAGAAAGGCTGAAAGACGACCACCACTGAACAAGACACACAAGCTGAAACGTCAAGACTGGGCCAAGAAATATCTCAAGACTGGTTTTTATAAGGTTTTATGGACTGATGAAATGAGAGTGAGTCTTGATGGGCCAGATGGATGGGCCCGTGGCTGGATTGGTAAAGGGCAGAGAGCTCCAGTCCGACTCAGACGCCAGCAAGGTGGAGGTGGAGTACTGGTTTGGGCTGGTATCATCAAAGATGAGCTTGTGGGGCCTTTTCGGGTTGAGGATGGAGTCAAGCTCAACTCCCAGTCCTACTGCCAGTTTCTGGAAGACACCTTCTTCAAGCAGTGGTACAGGAAGAAGTCTGCATCCTTCAAGAAAAACATGACTTTCATGCAGGACAATGCTCCATCACACGCATCCAAGTACTCCACAGCGTGGCTGGCAAGAAAGGGTATAAAAGAAGAAAAACTAATGACATGGCCACCTTGTTCACCTGATCTGAACCCCATTGAGAACCTGTGGTCCATCATCAAATGTGAGATTTACAAGGAGGGAAAACAGTACACCTCTCTGAACAGTGTCTGGGAGGCTGTGGTTGCTGCTGCACGCAATGTTGATGGTGAACAGATCAAAACACTGACAGAATCCATGGATGGCAGGCTTTTGAGTGTCCTTGCAAAGAAAGGTGGCTATATTGGTCGCTGATTTGTTTTTGAATGTCAGAAATGTATATTTGTGAATGTGGAGATGTTATATTGGTGTCCCTGGTAAAAATAAATAATTGAAATGGGTATATATTTGTTTTTTGTTAAGTTGCCTAATAATTATGCACAGTAATAGTCACCTGCACACACAGATATCCCCCTAAAATAGCTAAAACTAAAAACAAACTAAAAACTACTTTCAAAAACATTCAGCTTTGATATTAATGAGTTTTTTGGGTTCCTTGAGAACATGGTTGTTGTTCAATAATAAAATTATTCCTCAAAAATACAACTTGCCTAATAATTCTGCACTCCCTGTATTGAGCTGGCAGGTCTCTGATCTGCAGCCAGTGTCAGTGTGATGTCCACTTGCATCCATGTGATAATAGAGCAGGTAATTATCTGGCTTTATCACAGCAAATGCGTTGGCGTCATATATTTTGAACTCTCCAAGGAGCTTGATTGATCAGAACTTAACCACCAACAGTGATGTTGTTGACGGGGATGTGAATAAACTTGACAAATAAAGCAATGAAGAAAAAAAAAAAAAAAAAATATATATATATATATATATATATATATATATATATATATATATATATATATATATATATATGTGTGTGTGTGTGTGTGTGTGTATGTGGCCAGGGTGGCCTTTTGTTGTGGGCAGTCTGAGGTACACCTGTGCACTACTCATGATGTCAGCATCCTGATGTGGCACACCTGTGAGGTGGGATGGATTATCTCAATATAGCAGATGTGCCCACTACCACACATTTGGACTGATTTGTGACCACTGTTTGGGAGGGATGGTTATATTGTGTATCTGGAATTAATTTTAGGTCTCTACGTCCATCCCATGGGGAATGGGAGCAAAAACAAAAGTGTTGCGTTTATATTTTTGTTCAGTGTATATATGTATATATAGCAAGAATAAGTGAAAAGAAAAATATCTCTAAAGATACAATTATGCATCTTATTATGTTTCCAGTAAGACTTATTTTCCATCATCTATCCTCACCACAACAGACTTCCTCACTCCAGAGATGAAGTTTGGCCACTTGGCGTCACATGAAGGAAAAGGGCAAGTGGCCAAGAGTTGGGATTTGGCTCTGACAGGACTTTGGGCACAGACTCCCCTTTAATTGGAGGTGTTAAAAGAATCTGGTGTGCGAGCGAGTGTGTTTGCGTGTCTGTGTGTTTGAGCCCTACTTAAAGTGTGAAAATGCATCAGGGATAAATGTCAGGCTACAGTATGTGTGGAGGGAATTAAGAGGTAATCTTCATCCGCGGGTCCTTCTCCGTGCCCCACACGTAGCCAGTGATGACTATCTGTGCGTGCTGACGTAAGCTTTGGTGTGAAGTTCAGGATGCAGCCCTGGAGAAATCAGATTAGAAAAGTTCGCATGGATCAAAACAAAGGAAGCAGCACTGATTTAAGCTCCCACGAGAAGTTCTGGCTCAGATCCTGTAGTGAGAGAAGTGACTAACTAAAGTGTAAATATCCCAGCACTGTGTTTTTTGTTCCCACTCAAGGGCGGACTTCAAAGTGACTTCTAGATGGAATTTGGGGGAAGGGTGGGGGTGGGTGTAGTAATGAGTGGATGAGTAATCAGAAGGCTGAATGATTTGCATTAAGAGCCTGTTCTTGTCATGTTACCACTTTGTTAAAATGGGCGTCAATGAGCTTAGCACCCTGCCCTAAGCACCCTGATTTGATTATCTTTAGCTTTGTAAAATACTGCAGTCCAGACTATCCTGGGACATAAAATATGATTTCTGTACAGGATGATGACTGTCTAAATATTATTATGACCATTAGCTCACTATATAAATCTATAAATTTATTCTGAGAATAAAAATGAGTGACGTCATGTTTTGGGGCCACTTCAAAAAACACACATAGGGGAGGGGGAGTGATGAGGAGGCCAGGTTCTTGTTTGCTTTGACCTTCACAGTTAAATGACAGGAAAAGTGCTGCAGGACATTCAGGTGGTTGTGTTAACCTGCTGACACTCGAAGACCGCAGAGTCACACACAAACACCCCTAAGAGATACCTTCAAGGTACAGAAGACTCGCACCTACAGCATGAGAAGTGGTGACACGGGTACACACATATTATCATTTTTCACAAGTGTTGCAACATTTTATCTTAAATGAGACACAGGTGTAATTTTGCTGTCCTTCCTGCAAGGTTCATGTAGAATGACTATTCCTGTGTATTTGACCACAGTGGGTGTTGGATTAACAGTTGCTGAAATTTGTAGTGTGCATTAGGATTGGCCAATTGTATTTTGTGCATAAATTGTTTCGGGAAATTCTTCCAAAGGAAAAAAACTTAATCTACCTTGATCTGTGAATTCAGCAAACATTTTCATAATTGGTACACAGTCTTTATCGATAGTTTCAAGAAGTATTTAATAAAATATGATGGTCATTTTAAATTTTATGGTCCCCAGAAGAATTAAAAAACAGGATAAAAAAGGGCTTCAGGGCAACTGTGTCAAACATAAGGCTCAGGGGCCAAAATCAGTACAGCAAAGACTCCAGCCTACTGGACAGGATTGGAAGAAGGGAGAGAGGTCATTAATTTGGGACTTTTTAGTGTATTTTTTCACTGCAATAGAAATAAAAAATAAAAAAACTTTATAATTACAATTAGCCATCTCACATAATTTATTCCCATAAAGTCACAGCGACCTGTATCTGTGCAGAAAAACTGATATCCACTGTTGATATTGCACCTTTTTTCTGATTAAGTGTGCAGTTAAACTTCTTTACACTGGAGCATGTCACTGGTCCAGCCACTCAACTGGGTTGAATGTGGCCCATAATGTACAATGAGCTTTACATCCCAGCTTTAGGGCCATTGTGATTGGAGTGTTCCGTCTGTCGGTTTCTCAGTCAGACCATTTATCATGTCTCATTTCAAAGCATCAAGATAGGCAACAGCAAAAACAGGTCCTCTCTAATGAGTGAGTGACATCACGATGACTATATCTTTTATATACAGTCTTCTCTACTGGCACCCCTATACCTACAGCTGTACCTACTTTCTCGCCAGATCATTCTGTGAGTGCTCAGGTCAAGTTACTCCAATTTTCCCCGGCATTTGTTTCAAGTTATTATTTTTTTTCCTTCTTCAGTCGACGCTCCTGCCAGCAACTAACTTGTTTGTGTGCCAGCTCAATGCCACACCAGCTTCACGAACTATAGCCTCAAAGATCACCCAGCTCCTTCCTCTGCTTTGCCTTGTAGTTCAGATAAACACTTTTCAAATCTGATTCTTCATTGATGTCCTGCTTTTTCCTAAACGTCATGTTACGTAAGTTGTAATTTCTACATCCAAGATGTTCTACATCCAAAGTTCTGCAGCTTTGTGGAAAAAAAGCAATCAAGTTCTGACTACAAAGGGAATTAGACTGTTTGTTTCTTTAATTCTGTTCCTCAGCTGAACACCATCAAAGTTAGACCACTTGTGGTCATGTGCTTCTTTCACTGTGCTGCTATTTCCACTTGCTGGTTTCCCTCTACTTGTGATGTTGACGGTTATTAATATGAGTCAGTCAGCTGGTCTGAAACCCACTTCTTACTGTCAGTTAGAGGTTTGGATTGTGACCCAAAAAGAAAGAAACTAGCCCTGCCCAGCATGTGGGGGTTTCATGTCAACCACACATATTTAAAATAAACCCAGACAGGAACACTCTCGAATGGAAAGAAAAATAGGGCAAGGAGAAGGGGGCACTGACGCTACCCTGTGCACCCTTTTGGGAATTAACCCTCTGAAATATTTGCTCATTAGTCAAAATGGTCTGAGGCGTGAAACTGAGGCATGGTTGTGCCATATCTATTTCTGTCCTTAGTTCCCCAGTTTGCTTAACTTCTCTGCAGAGACCAGGCAGAGGACGTTAATGGTCGTTGACCTGGCAGTTCGAAGGAAACAGGCAGGTAGAACGTGTATGTTGTGACACTGGCACTGTGTCCAGGGGTAGAATTTGCCACATGCAGTGACAGTCCTCTAACTGTGTCAAGGACATGGACAAACAAACCGGCTGAAGCCAGAAAGTGAGAGAAGACCTGATTCATGCACACACTCAAAGTGAAGCTCTGACATTACTCTGAAAAGTAAATAATCTTTTGCTGTTTTCTGCACAAGCAGAGCTCTGGCCTTATTTAATGTGCTCAGCTTTGATGCTTTTTCATGGGTATTTTGGTAAATACCAAGCTGCTTTATAGAAGGAGAGCAGCGAAAAGAAGAAAAAAATATGAAGCATGAGCCACATTCTCACTTACACCTTCTGACAGCACAGAGAAATACCTATAGTTACCATCTTTCTTTGATTTAATCAAGACAGTTTTTTGTATAGTACTGTTGCTCAATGGGAATAGCCAAATATAAGGACACAATGTTACACACACACCAGCATGTGTTGTTAAATGTTATTAAATTCTGTTTATTAAAAAAAAAGTGCATAGTTGTTCACATCATACACACACAGTGGAAATGGAAAGTGAAAAAAGCATGTCTTGAAGCATACTCAATCATCCAGGTAAGTAAATCCCAAAAGGTTGATTCTGTTCATCTGGACGTAGCGTTTTCAGTGGGAAAAACATTTCATCACTCATCCAAGTGACTTCTTCAGTCTCAGCTGACTGCAGGTGTCACGAACCTTATAAACAGTACATTTGCACAATAACTGAAACCAGTCCACTGAATGAACAATGGGCTGTGATGTCAGTGCATTGATCATTAATATGCAAATTTTCATGACCTTTTGATCAAAGACCACTGATCAATGGTTATGAGTGCCGTTCAGAGAGTTGTGGAATGGCTGCAATCACAGCATTTTAAGATGGCGAAATATATACCCTTAAAAATAAATCCTGGAGGTGGCGCTAGATTCAGATTGCCTCCAAGAATCCATATCTTAGCAAAAAAAACAACAACAAAAAAACACCCCAAAACATAGAAATGAACAGAAAAACTAAGCCCATTGGAATGAATGAAAACTAGAGATTTTTAAAGAAAACGCAATAATTAATGGAAAGTAATGGTTCTCCATGAATTACATGAATTTCCATATTCCCCATCATTGCCAGCAAGACTCACAACTGAAAATGCATGCACAAAAGCAGAATTAATGTCCACTAATACAGCTGTGTGTTCCCTACTCAAGTCAGAATTTCTGCTCCATAAAGCATTCATTGGACATAGGCACAAAGAACCTCTTGTTGATTTTGCCTGTGAACAATTACAATGCAGTTTATTCACTCTAGGTGATAACACTTATCACCGGACAAGAGATTTGTGTAATAATGAATGAAAAGATAAATATAGTGAGATATCACACTAATCACCAAACATTCAACTACATGTGGAAAAAAATAAAAACTAGTTAGTAATATTTAACGTGAATTTTTTTTTAGCTTTGTCTGCATCCATGTGGGACATTTGACCTGTATCTGAAGTGCAAGCAGCTAATTTGGTATAGTGAGCCTCCAAAAAACTGCATAGTCAGATTGGGATGTGATCACTTGTTGCAGAGAGAGCAGAGAAGTCACTCTTAGACAGACATATCTGTTTTTCAGTGTACCTTTCACCAGTGTTATCTTTGTTTGACTAGTGCAGCTGAGAAGGGATCAATGGCAGCGCACAGTTTCTGTGTTTCTGTCATTGCAGGGGCAGGGACACTTGTGTCACTGTCAGATATTGTTGAGGGCAGTAGGACATAAAAAGCAGATGGCTGAAGCAGTGCCTAAACAGCATGATAACTTCTACCATTCAGTGTACAGCTCAGCCTGTAGATAGTCTCTATATGAGCATATGAAGAATTATGAACTAAATTGGCTTGTCAGTTGGCTCATGATTATATGGGTTGATGTCTGGAATACAGTTTGTGTCCCATGTGGTGCTTTTGATCTCTGAGCTCTTCCAACTTTTGCTACATTCAATAACAGAAAAAATGTAGCTCAATAGTTACAGAACAGTAACAATTGCATAGCTTGGTGGTTAATAAGCAACATTATCGTCTTAATATATATAATGTATAATTCACATTTTGTGGCTGTGAATGAGATACTGTCATGAAACTTAATTGACAGGATATTTTCATGTAGGTGAATAAATCCAAAAAATGGATAATGTTCGCCCATTGTCAACTCATTCCTAGGCACAAAGATGACATCATAGAATAGCATAAGATCCTTTATGGGCCTAAGATCTACCTGTGTGCCAAGTTTTGTTGCTCATCTCCTGATTGTGTGGGAAAAGATGGCGGACAAACAAACAAACACACAGACAGACGGAGCTTTCAGATATTATATCAAGACACTGAAAACCAGGGGAAAGTACTGCCAAGATTACAATTTAAAATACATAATCTGTGCACAAAGGAAACATACTGGAATGTAGAAAAAAGGCAGGGAACACAAAAAGGATATAAAGAACAAGAAGGAGAGGGTTAATCATAGACAGGGAATCAAGCCAAATTGAAGGTGGGGCAGAAAAGCAGGAGGGAAAAATATAGAGACAGTAAGTAAAATTAACCTAAATATGCAGTGATGATGAGAGGGAACAAATTTAGGGGCTCAAAATCCCAGATTAGGAGCAATTCTTGTAAAAAAAAAAAAAAAAAAAAAAAAAAAGCCTTTCCTAATATAACTAAATAACCAGCAACAGCAAATCCTCAGCAATTCAGCAACTTCAGCAACTCAGACTTCACAATATTCTTTTACATGGAAAAGTAATATATCCGTTTTAGTATTTGTTGTTTATTGTCACACTTATAATCATTTATAATTTCTGTGTTTTTCCTAGTGAGTAAACCTTTGTGGGTTTGGCTTAAAGACTTGTGGTCCTTTAAAACACTTGTTTTGGATGCATTTGAGCAGATTTCCCCTGCCAGCAGGAGCTTTGGTCTGACTTTGTTGTGTGGCTTGGCAAAAAAGAGACGTAATAGACTTGAGTCAATACAGAGCTGTGAATTTTGGCAGCACCTTAATAACATGGGGTGGGGGAATCAATAAGATCAGAGAGCGAGGGACAATATGAGGCTCCCACCCCCGACCTATCACCTGCTGCAGGGCGCGCTGCCTATCAGCTATTTTTTACCCGGCACACACACACACACACACACACACACACACACACACACACACACACACAGGTGCAATTATAAAGAAACGTACATGCATATTCTGTTACTGGCAACCCCACATACAGCTGACCTTTGTTTTAAAGCACAATATCTAGGTGTGCACATGCATGAGAATGCATCAGGATACAACTGATAAACGCTCATAGATTTATAAGCACAATATAAGCATCCATACTGTGCAAAACACAGCAAAACATGGCACACAATTCTGGAAAAATATGTTCTTCTTCAGGACAAAAGCCATGCAATCAATCATGCTTACTCTGCCTCGCTAGCGCCGAAGGGAAAAAAAGACGAAAATTGATTTTTGTTAAATTCTCTCCACTGAAGAGTGACTCACACTGTCTTTCCACTACTAGATGATGTGGGAAGAAAAATGGGAGTTACAGAATAGCAGCATACATACAAACAATCCTCCTGCACTTTCTGGAAGAAGGCAGACCTTTGTCAGCGAAAGATTTTGTGCCATTAACTGAAAAAAGATCCATTTATTTGTGTTAAGTCTATCAGCAGACCCGCAGCTGTTTATGAGACCGCATACATCATATCCCTCAGTAGCACTCCTGTCAAAAACCGTCCTTTCTCTCTCTCACTGACTGCCTAGAACTAAAATTGTTCTGTTCTATCCTGAAACTTTTCGGGTTCTCTGAGCTCTCACAGAAGAAATGTGTCAGCTTGTCGTACTGAATCTGTATCAAAGTCAGTCAGAAATGCCTCTGCACCCCTTATAATCCTCTGCCACGTCTGCAACTTTACATTAGATACCTAAGAAATTCTAAATCCGCTCATGCAGAAGGAAAATATTATTAAGAATTATCAGCAACCGTGACAAAAACAGAATCTGACTAATGGCTCAGAGAGAAAAATTACAACCAATCTCCGAACTCCAGGGCTGAAAGATCATATAAACGTTTATTGCAGTTCCTGGAGTGGCCACTTGAGGCTTCGTCAAAATCATCATAAAACTTTTTTCAGATTGCATTTTTTGGAGGGCAAAATTTTTGTAAAATGGTTTTCACTGTGTATATACTTTACATGACAAGTTTGCATCCGAAAAATTTTGAATTGAATTGTGTTATTTATAAAGCTTTTTTTCTTTTTTCTTTTTTTTTTTTTTGCAATGCCCTCATGTATAAATGTAAATGTATATAAAGTTAGGAGCATTTTATTTACAGTATGCTGACACACGCAACTGTAGCCAATCACCATCTGCCATCTTTTAGCTCTTTTAAAAAGTTAGTAGCGGACCTCAGTGTTACTTAGTGAAAGTCCATAAATTAGCATAAATCTGTGGTTGTGCATTACATCGATACAGTTTATGAATGCACATAGCATAGCTAAGCTAGCTTGTCCAAAGACTGGCTAAAAAAAATAAATTAAAAAAACATCCATGTTTTACATATATAATTCTAACATGTACAGGGCGCCATTATAATATATATACCTCTCTATTTCAAGGCATCATTGTTAACTGAATGTGCATGAAATAAAAAGATATTGCTGATTTACAGCCTTACTGCAGTTGCCCAAATTAACAAAGGAGTCTTTCGTGCCTCTTTCATCTCTCCTTGGCAATACTTCCCTCTTGGTCACATGTGTGATTGCTTTGATTTGGCCAGTAATTAATTTTCCCATTACAGGGTTGTTTGAGGATACCTTGCCTCACTTTCAGTAACCGTTTAAAGTCCTTTTAATTAGTTAGAGGTAATTAAAAATGCCATTCAAATCCAGCAAGTGGTAATTATTTTCTTTACAGTTTTTTGTAAGCACTTAACATGTTCTAATGGATATTTATCACATTTTAAATGACCTTATGAAAATTTGCAGTATTTATTTGTTGAATCATAATGTTCAGTGGCGGGCGTACTACTTTATGGCTTGGCGTCTTCCCTGTTTTAAT
The DNA here is from genome assembly GCF_965226115.1 of Aulonocara stuartgranti. Taxonomy (NCBI): domain Eukaryota; kingdom Metazoa; phylum Chordata; class Actinopteri; order Cichliformes; family Cichlidae; genus Aulonocara; species Aulonocara stuartgranti. The sequence goes on from NC_138953.1 coordinate 29,232,894, forward strand.
CAGCAGCAGGTTTTCTGGCTTTGAGGCAGACTGAGTTATGTTGAGTGGATTTCAGCTGTTTATGTTCTGTTTTTTTTCCCCCTCTCTTTTTTAATCTGCCGCTTGGACAAGTTAGGCTCCGGCACTTTATGAGCGCTGAAATGTCACGTGAATGAAAGACCGCTGATTCATTTAACACTGCACTTTAATCAATTGCACGAAGGATGTTTATTGACGCCTAAACATATTAAGAAACGTGATGATAGTTTACAGATTTTCTACTTGGTGTTTGGATTTAATTTGTTATTTATTTGAATCACTTAGACTAGATTAAAGTGGGTTTTCCTATCCCTTCTAAGAGATACTATTCATAGTATTACAGTAATTTCTCTCTCACACACACTCACTCACATCCCACCAAGTCTGTTTCCCTTGACAACCTATCTGCTGTTCATAATTATGCAAATGATATGGATCTCTGAGCCAAAACGATGCTCATAAACAACCAACCCCTTCAACTATTCCTGTGTTTGTCTGCCTAAAGTGGCTATGATTACCGTTGGAGGTGGAGGCGTGAGTTTAATTGAAAGTCACAACTCATTTCTTTTTCCATATTTGCAAAAGGTCAGTTTTTATAGTTATAGGCAAGGATGCATGGGTGTGTAATTCGTCTTGCAAATTTAGGCCTCCCACCTATTAAGAATTAGAACTACAAATAGACTGACATCCCCTTCTCTCCACTATGATTCATTCCTACACTCTGAAAGAATCCGCTCCTGTGAGGTCTAGTTCCGGAGCATCTACTGTAAGTGAAGTCTTTTCTGGTCCACTGGAGCAAATATTTTATAACAACCAGCCACCCAAACTATTTTTTTCCACTCCGGCTTCCATTTTCAAACAGAGCAAACAGTTCTTTCTTTCCTCCCATTTTTCCCCTCATTCGTCTATCAGTGTAATTGCCCTCTTTCCAGGAATAGAAAAGAGCTGCCACAGTCTGTCAAAGAGCCCGTGGTTAAAGTGTCCTTCAGGAAACCATTGAAACACTCTGGAGGTTAGCTTCCCCCCCCCCCCGAACAGTGTGTGAAGTTGTTCACACTTCAATTGTGTCACCCGGGTTATTCCTTTCTGTCCTTCAACTCTCCACAAGTAGCAGATTTTGTCAAAGTATACAAAAATATTTCCCTACACGCATGAATAATAATACTCTAATTATACATTCAGGCATTCTAGCAGTGGCTGGGTAATCCATCTCTTTGATAGTACAAATATATTAAGCAAATTTAAAAAAAAGACTGCAAATACCACTCAGCCCTGCGTGGTGCTGCAAACTTAAACATTTTGGTCAGGTGGGGAAATTTGCAGTTATTTCATTCTCTCTGCCATGCAGACAGCTGTGACTCACTCTAATTACATCCAGCAGTCGTTTCTTTCATCCGGCTTTGGTTCTGAAATTCACTCAATTTAATTTATCATCTAAAAGCATTTCTAAGCTGCAGCAAGGACGCCTCACTCCGTGCCAGCAGAAGCAGCCTTGAAAGTGTTTTCAGTGCTGTTCTCTCAGCTTGCTTTGTCCACCGCTATCCTCCTTTTCTTTTTCCTCAGCCATCTTTTTTTCTGTGCTGCTGCCCTGTCTCGTCAGTTGACCGTCTCATCTTTGCTTGTAGATTCAGAGAAAAGGTGTGTGTTCCCTGAAATATTCAGATTCATTTATGCGCAACATGAAGGCAGAAATGTTATGATATTGGACGATTAATGAGACGCTCGCACATTTCTGCCAAAGGAGCGTCCTGCTTTTTTGTGTGTCTGTGTGTGCATATTTGTTTTCGTCCCTCGTTGTTTTTCATTTATTCAGTCTGTCACCAAGCTTTAATGCCAACCCACTGTGCTGGAGGCAGTACAGCCTTTCTCACTTTGTAAACTCCTTTTAAAACTAAGTGATGTGAAAATATTGGATGGATTATAGTCCCATGTGGCTCCAGTCACAGTCAGTCTGTTTAATTGCTGTGATTTGACATTTACTTGCAATGTTTTTAACTTTCAGTGTACAGTACAGTGGGGCAAAAAAGTATTTAGTCAGCCACCGATTGTGCAAGTTCCCCCACCTAAAATGATGACAGAGGTCAGTAATTTGCACCAGAGGTACACTTCAACTGTGAGAGACAGAATGTGAAAAAAAAAAAATCCATGAATCCACATGGTAGGATTTGTAAAGAATTTATTCTTAAATCAGGGTGGAAAATAAGTATTTGGTCAATAACAAAAATACAACTCAATACTTTGTAACATAACCTTTGTTGGCAATAACAGAGGTCAAACGTTTACTATAGGTCTTTACCAGGTTTGCACACACAGTAGCTGGTATTTTGGCCCATTCCTCCATGCAGATCTTCTCGAGAGCAGTGATGTTTTGGGGCTGTCGCCGAGCAACACGGACTTTCAACTCCCGCCACAGATTTTCTATGGGGTTGAGGTCTGGAGACTGGCTAGGCCACTCCAGGACTTTCAAATGCTTCTTACGGAGCCACTCCTTTGTTGCCCGGGCGGTGTGTTTTGGATCATTGTCATGTTGGAAGACCCAGCCTCGTTTCATCTTCAAAGTTCTCACTGATGGAAGGAGGTTTTGGCTCAAAATCTCACGATACATGGCCCCATTCATTCTGTCCTTAACACGGATCAGTCGTCCTGTCCCCTTGGCAGAAAAACAGCCCCATAGCATGATGTTTCCACCCCATGCTTCACAGTAGGTATGGTGTTCTTGGGATGCAACTCAGTATTCTTCTTCCTCCAAACACGACGAGTTGAGTTTATACCAAAAAGTTCTACTTTGGTTTCATCTGACCACATGACATTCTCCCAATCCTCTGCTGTATCATCCATGTGCTCTCTGGCAAACTTCAGACGGGCCTGGACATGCACTGGCTTCAGCAGTGGAACACGTCTGGCACTGCGGGATTTGATTCCCTGCCGTTGTAGTGTGTTACTGATGGTGACCTTTGTTACTTTGGTCCCAGCTCTCTGCAGGTCATTCACCAGGTCCCCCCGTGTGGTTCTGGGATCTTTGCTCACCGTTCTCATGATCATTTTGACCCCACGGGATGAGATCTTGCGTGGAGCCCCAGATCGAGGGAGATTATCAGTGGTCTTGTATGTCTTCCATTTTCTGATGATTGCTCCCACAGTTGATTTTTTTCACACCAAGCTACTTGCCTATTGTAGATTCACTCTTCCCAGTCTGGTGCAGGTCTACAATACTTTTCCTGGTGTCCTTCGAAAGCTCTTTGGCCTTGGCCATGGCGGAGTTTGAAGTCTGACTGTTTGAGGCTGTGGACAGGTGTCTTTTATACAGATGATGAGTTCAAACAGGTGCCATTCATACAGGTAACGAGTGGGGGACAGAAAAGCTTCTTACAGAAGACGTTACAGGTCTGTGAGAGCCAGAGATTTTCCTTGTTTGAGGTGACCAAATACTTATTTTCCACCCTGATTTACGAATAAATTCTTTACAAATCCTACCATGTGGATTCATGGATTTTTTTTTCACATTCTGTCTCTCACAGTTGAAGTGTACCTCTGGTGCAAATTACTGACCTCTGTCATCATTTTAGGTGGGGGAACTTGCACAATCGGTGGCTGACTAAATACTTTTTTGCCCCACTGTATGTGTCTTTGGAGGGCAGGGGGTAGTAACACGGAGCTCCCACACGTTGCATAAGCCAGTATTTGTGAAGGAAAGAAGCCTTCACCCTTACTCTCGCTGCAAATTATCTCACCTCTGTCATTAGCCAATCTTGTAAGTCGTACTCACTGCCAAGCTTGCTGCTAAAATGCTAATGAGGCCCATGCCTCACAATTACAAAACGCACGCAAAAATGCAGAAACACACACCTCCTCTATGTCACCCACTAGGGGTCAAAACAACCCCCATGCCGAGTCTAATTAAATGAATGGACAGGCTTCACTTTGGGTGCTGTTAATCTAAGGCATTATGTTAGATTTAATAAGACTTTAATTGGACTGAGCTTGTGCAACAGTAGCAGAATAGAAGGGAAAGAATGAGGGGTGAGGGAGCTGAGAGCTATTGGTTGGTCAGTTCACCACTCTGGTCTGAATTGATTGGCTGAGGCAAAAAATAGCACTCACTCACTTGAAAAGAAGGTGGGGGGTCTTAAAATTAAAGTAACTACTAATTAAAGTACCCTAACCCTGCATTGTTTCTCTTGGCCAGCTTAAGGTGACTTCTCTGACTGGACTTATAAAGGCCTGTGAGAAAGTCACCCTACATCTCAGTTCATTTATGACCTCAGTGTACTCTTTCCTTCAAGTCCTATTTATCAAAGCAATGCATTCATTTTGATGTTGACATTTCTCTTGTCTCTGTGTGTGTGTGTGTGTGTGTGTGTGTGTGTGTGTGTGTGTGTGTGTGTGTGTGTGCGCGCGCGCGCGCATGTGTGTTTCAGTCCATCTATCTTCACCAATCTCAATGACACTTCATCCAGTCTATTTTAAATCTCTATCTCTCATGTAATATTAAATTTGAGATTGGTTTAGAGGTGGTCTCATTTTTTTTGTTTTTGTTTTTTTCCTCTGTTGCTATACAACAGTAGGTGACAAATGACTTCCTTGTTACTAGGCAAATATATCCTTGTGTGATAATGCCACGGTCATTTACATACATTGTAGTTACAGGACGAAGATATGAACCAAATAGAAAGAAACCTTTTTACAAAGTGGAACAAAAGGCCATAATATTAGTAGAAAACAGCAAAAAGTTATCTGGTTTGCACGTCTTTGAACACAGGCGGCTTACAACAAGAGATGATAAAGTGAAGTAAGCAACTGTCAGTCCACAACAAAAAGAGATGTCTCAGTTGGCAAGCCCCTGGAAAAGTCCACAGGACCTACAGGAGGCAAATGACTTTCACATAAGCTTGCAGCTGAATGAGCCGACTTAGCGAGCAGTAACCTCTGCAGAGGCTTCCCCAGTGCTCCAGAAGTAGCTGCAAAGATGCTCAAACTGCCTTCTGCTTTGAACAAAATGGCTGCCGAGAGTCTTGATCTGCAGACTGTAACTCACAAATTTCAGACCGGTATCGTGCCGAAACCCCATTGAATGATGACGGCCGAGCCTCCAGATGCAATGCTCAAATCGCAGATCTTCAAAGTGATAGAAAAGGGAGACACCACTGTTAAGAAAGAAAGCTTCATGACACCCATGCAGGTGTGTCATGAAGTGGAATTTAATGCAAAGGTGTGTGACAACGACTAAAGGATTTGTGATCTAGAAAAAGATAAGGAATGCTTAAGCAGTTAAATGAACTGATTGCAACAAAAAAGAAGCGATCCTAGAAAGAGCTTTAACAAAAAAAAAAGGGAAGCTGAATGTAGACGGAAGATCCCCCGAGTGGTTTAAAGCAGAATGCCTGGTGCCTGGTCTAAGAAGGCACAGGAAACTACAAAAATAAAGTTGCTCGGGCCCACCAGATGAAACAGATAAATGAGCAACTACACCAGCAGGTAAAAGGAAAAGTCCTTTCTCATTTCTCAGCACAAAGAGACGACAACAACAACACCACGGAGGTGGTAATAATGGAGGTTCAGGGATTCCAAAATAAGCAAAAAAGCCAATGGCAGCAAGTAAAGTCTCACTTACTAAAATCTCAAACTTTGCTGAAGAAGAAGCTTGACGAGAGGGATCCAACAAGAAATGAGATTGTGGACAAACTTATAAAATTACAACACATGATTGAGTAGGTATTTTTTTAAAAAGCATGGGAAAAGAGAAACTTCCAGCTTTTAAAAAGAATCTAATTCATTGCAAATTAATTTTATAGCACAGGTTCACAGCAACAATTGTCTCAAGGCACTTTAAATCCACTATCCCACAAGCACTCTTCTTCTTCCTTATTGTTTTTCTCCACCTCCCCCGCTCTCTAAACTCCCTCTTGTTCTTCCTTCATCTCCCTTCACCCTCATTCTTATCCCTCTTCTTATATCCTTCCTTTCATCCTACCTCTTTTGCCTCTCTGTATCACTAAGGGTGAGGAATATATACTATGGCTGTTTTCAGAGTTTCAAGCTTATGGAAGCTAGAGCATCTGAACAACAGCTGGTTGGATCACCCTGACTCCATCAAGATGACTAATTTTCACTTAGTTTTTAAATCCAGCGCCATCATCATGTTAAAAGTTTAATTTGTTCTATACTTTAGTTCAGGATCACAGTCATACAGAGCTACGTCTCACCAGCTTCAGCTGTACATATTAGTTTTACAGCTGTGTGGTTGCCCTGTGATAACCTAGCTCCCCTGAGCAAAAGTAATTCATATCAAATTACAGCACCTTATCCACTTCATATTATCTGTTGTCATGATGTTGAGCTTCTGTTGAGCAATCTACTGATTTATTTTGTAATTCTCAGTCTGTTTAATCTGTTGTCACCTTTGCTTTTTGATTTAGTTTAATATGGATATTTTTTTCCAAGTGTCCTGGAAATCCTTAAAGTTGATACTATAATTAAGACCACCTTGTGATAACACTCTTTATTTTTCCATGTGAGCTCTGTCGTCTTGATCCTACTTCACCTTAAATGCATTCACCTTTTACATTCTCGGGATACTTGGGTGTTCACAGTAAGGTAGACAATAGATAAGTGTAAATAATGGCTTTTTTTTTTTTTGTATAGTTTTTCATATTTATATCCTGTTCATACCCTGTACATAGCTTGTACTCACTACAGCCTGTACATACTTATAGTTATAGCATATTCATAACGTACTTCATACCGTGTACATTATAACATACCATAATAGACCCATTTCTGTAATATACTCACATATCTATATTATTGCTAATATATATTTGTAATATATCTATATCATGGCTAAAGCACTTCTGGATGGATGCAAACTGCCTTTCGTTGCCTTGTACCTGTACATGTGCAATGACAATAAAGTTGAATTCTATTCTATTCTTTTACAGTATTGCATTCACACTGCACTGCAATGCCTCATTAATGCTTCAAAATGTTTTTCAAATTACTCTGTAAGTTTACAACCGAGACAGTGTGGATAAATTTATCCCAAATCACAAAACCTCTGCCTTTTTCTATTGGAGAAAGAACCTATTTTTACAGCTTGTCCTATTTTAAATTTGTGAGACTCTGCTCAAACCCTGTTTTTGTGTGTGTGTGTGTGTGGGGGGGGGGGGGGGGGGGGGTAATGGTAAGGTACAAAACCTCAGACTTTAAGGTACAGTTCTTGTTTTGTTTTGGGGGTTTTTGTCGCTCAGAGATGGAGAGACTGAGACAAATTACATGTGACAAAGGTCCTAGTCTGGAATCAAACTGAGGACGTCACAGCCACATGATAGGTGCCTTTAGCCAGCACTGCCACCCACACAGGGGATTACTGCTAAAAAAAAATAGATGTGGAGAGACTAAAAAAATTTCAGTTCAGCAAGGCTGGGGATGGTTGCTGACTTAATTTATGCTGATTAATCTGCAGGGCTGATAAACAAATCCCAGCGCTCAGTGACTCCTGCTTTGCAGAACAGCGGGATGATTCTCGTTAACAACACTTGTCATGTAGCCTTGTGTGTGTGTGTGTGTGTGTGTGTGTGTGTTTGTGGTGTTTGTTTCTTAATTTTTCATACTGTGCGTGATGGCATAAATAGACTCACAGCCATTGAGGCTGTCGTTTCAGGGATGCACGTTGTTTTGTGTGAGACAGAAGGAGGAAAAAAAATCCTGTTTGCATGCTGTTGCCAGGTAGAGCTCCACAGAGATTTGAGTGTGTGACTGCGCATGTATGTGTGTATTTTGGAAAAATTACTATGGGGGGTTGTGTATTTACTCTGCATGGCAAAATCATTTTGTTGACTGCGTGGAAAATCAATGGCATGTCTCTTTCTCTGCCCGCCTCTGCAGTGCCCAGAGGCGGGCCCCATCTTCCACATGGTGGCGCTCTTACTCAACCCCCGGTGTCCCTGACACTTGCTCCTGTTCTCACCTGATTGTCTCCTCTCTTCCACTTGTCTTTTCTCCACTACTATCTATCATGTCCTCTTGTGCTTCTCACTGTTTTCTCTCCTCTGTTGACAGAGGCTCAATGTCACACCATCTGCCGTGGCATGTTGCTGTGTTCGACTCTATGAGATGAAGTGTTTTATCAGTGCTGCTCCTGGCATGGATTTTGGCCTCGCTTGACTTGGCTGCACTGATCCCGATGACAGGCTCGCACTCGCATATTAAAAAAAAAAAAGTATGAGCACACGAGTTGGTACAGGGGGACTTTTCTAATTTGAACACTGAGAGAAATTAATTACATTTTAGTTTAGCCAAAAACTGACGGAGAGAAGTGAGTGGGGGTGGAGTGAAAAAGAAGTGAGCGAGAGTTGGTTAATTCTGTCTGAGCTGGAAGCCTCAGCCCCCAGTCAGAACATGGGGGCTTGTCTCTTCTAGTTCCAAAGAGCGCAGTGAAATGCCCTGTGGAGGAGACGCATGGGCAGCAACCACAGGAAAGTCAGTGTGATCAGCACTCACATGCCTTGGACAGGGGCGGGGGATTTTAATAAGGGTATTCAAATGTGTTTGTGTGTGTGATTTAGATGTCTGTGTGCATGCAGTTAGAAGAGAAGCAGTCTAGATTGGCTCTGATTAAACACATATCACAAACACATATACACAGATAGCCTACACACACTGTTATTTTTAACCACTGTCGCACTCTTTTCTCTCTTCAACCCCTGTGCTCTCACTCACTCTCTCTCCCTCTCCACAGCAAAGTGGAAGAACACTGGTTCATATGATTGTTTTTTGGACAAATGGCCCATCCTCCTTTCTGTCAGGACATCACAGCTCCCCCCCCCCCCCAACACACACACACACTTCTTGCTCCAGTTGCCTGCAAGAGGTGTTAGAATGAAAGATGCAAGTTCATATAGATCAGCAGACAGAGCGAAATGGAGAAAGCAATCCATCACCCCCATCCTTTACATGTATCTCATTTTCTCTGTCCTGTACCGACTCTGATACACACACACCAAAGATATTGATACGTGTGCTTTCCAAAGCAGCCCTCATTGTTGTGAACATGGCTATTGAACATCGGCCATTAAGTATAATCAATCACGGTACTGTAACAGATACGCTCGGCCAAAGCGCAGCTTCCAGATATATGACTTTTTTTCTTGTATCTTTAGGTTGGAGTTCAGTTGTGTTGTTTATTCGCATGAGTATATGCATATTTTGACCATTGATCGACTGGTTTGTAAAGAAAACTGCAGATCCTGGTGGCTGGTCCTGTCTGTAAAGTGAATGAGGAAATTTTGCTATTTTGGTATTACTCTACCTTTTCTCGTGTAACATGATGTAAATTATAGATAAGAAACTGTATCAGGACATGGCCCTCTGATCAATGTGTTTGTGTGCTTATATATTACTAAAATTAACCGGTTCTTCAGCTTTTCAAGCACATGATCAAGCACAAGCAAACATACCTTTAGGCAAAGTATACACAGCACACAGAAAATGTTGTCCCTTTTAACTTAAAGTAATATAAATGACTCTATGAGTTATATGCAGCAAGACGTTACCCATCAAAATTAACTACTTGAAAAGCAGTTTGACAGGTTTAACTTTCAAAGCAACAATACTTTCATAAATGGTTAAGAATATAGTTGTTTTGAATTGTTTTTCCAATTTCTTCCAACTCAAAGTGCAACTTTAAAATCATTTTTGGAATTTTACACCGCTTCAAACGTTCACTAGTCACATGGTAGCAATTTCAGTGAGCCTTGATAATTGTTGGTACCAGAAGCACTGGTTTGAGGATTTCAGAAAATCCTGATCTACTGGGATTTTCCTGCACAGCCATCTCTAGGGTTTCCAGGGAAAATGAGAAAATATTCAGGGAGCAGCAGTTCTGTGGATGAAAACCAGAATTTAGCACTAATTTAAATAATAACAAAAAAATCAAATCTGAAAGAAACACAGGAGTATAAAAAGTATACTTAAAAAATAAATTCATTGTATACATTGTGTCATGGTTTTATTTTTTGTTGATGTTCTGGTCCGCTATGTGTTTATTATCCATACTCTTGGAACTGGAAAGTGGTTTCTCTGAAATGTAGTCTTCCTGTTACACCACTATCACTTTTAAAAGTTTCCATAGATTAAAAATAAATAAATAAAAATGAAGTCACCCAGTAACCAAAGCCTAAACGAGCTACACTGGTATGTAGTCCTACAAATAGACTACCCCCCCCCCCCCCCTCCCCAAAACAAAACAAAACAAAACAAAACATGAAAGCCTCCTTTTGCTACCTTTCATAAGCTTTACATATACAGATTGTAGGGACTACTATGACTTTAAAAAGTCATTGTAAATTCACTGTAGCCTGACTTAATATGTCTTGGAATTTAAACGGTTAATTAGCTAAACTCCAGCATTAGCTAGCATGCTACGTTTACCTTTTAGAGTAAATTTAAATGGAAGCAGCAGCAGAGGAGGCGATTAATGGTCTGGTAATACAGTTTTAGATTATAGACACATATTTAACTGTGTACTTTATATAGATTTATTATGCGCATTCTATTTCCTTCCAACTTTTGGTTTTTACAGAAAGCTAAAATGGATTTTTTTTCTTGCAGTTTTCATATTATTTGGTGCAAGATAAAGGGAGAGACAATGGAAATGAGGTAGATGAGAGAGAACAAGAACAGCTCAGGTGAGTGCAGCTGGGTTTCAATTACAGTGATTTTAAGTGTGCTATATTTAAGCTGATATGCTTTTAACATCTTCTTATGGAATAGCACATTGCTTTGAAAAGCAGCTTTTATCACATGAGAGCCACTTTACCTGGAGGGCTACAGTAAGCTGTAAAATGTGTGTTACAGGGTGTAATGTTTTAAAAAATGGTAATGCACTCAGTTTTCAGTATTTTAAAGGGAAATATCTTTAAATATTTTTTTCCAACTGAAACCTGTATTTTTCTGTAGAGAACAAGGTTGGCATTAGCTCGAGAAAAGCTGTTGCAAGACTTAATTTAGGTTAGTAGTGGTATATATCCGCAGTCACAGGATTAGATGGGTTGTATCAGTGTTGGCAATTTATACTGTGTGACCTGTGTTATTGTCTGTTAAACTATGTGTCTGTTTTGCCTTGCTGCTGCTCTATTTGTTTTTCCATTATGGTGTGTGCATTGTGCATTGTTGCTATATGCTTCAGGCAATTAGGCGACAGCTTATCAAACTGCTAACATTATGTTGTCAATAATGTGCTAAAGTCTGGCTCGTTATTGACAGTTGGATGCATTGTATCCTGAGTGTAAAGGCTGGGTGTCTGTACGCAAATAAACTGTACAGTCGTGCATCTGTGAATGTGGAATTACCAGAACTATAGCTATTTCTCTATTGTTTGCTTATCACATATGGTCTATAGTCAGAGATATAGACAGTTATTTAACATTTTCAGCAATAACTCAGTACTGGCTTCAAATAATAAATAAGTATATAATGTAAGTGAATTTCCTGACTTTTAGTGAGCAGCTGTTTTTGAGACTTTCACAACAATTAAGAGGGACCATTAGGACCAGGCAGGTCCAACATCTCAACTGGGTTAAGGCCGCAACTGTAACTCTCAGTCTAAAACATGAGTTCTTCTCTTTCAAGCATTTAGCTATTGATTTACTGGTGGGTCATTGTCTTTTTTGAACCAACATTTGTTAAGATTATTTGTATGAAGTGCTTACCTGACATTCTTCTCTGCAATTGATTGCCATTCAGGCCCTCTAGAATCCCTCTACACCACTCAACTATCCTACGGTACTCTCCCAACCCCATGTCTTTAGCATGAACATCTGACTCCAGTTAGCTTTTGGAAAAGTTCTTACCTGTTTGATTAGTGTGGCTACATGGTGTAGTTAATACATTTGCTTTGCATGTGAAAGCTCAATTCGGGAGAGTTTGAAAGCTAGCTTGCTGCTGATGACCTGTCCCTTGGGAAATAAGGGAGCAACCTACTCTACCTAGAAGGTCAGACAACCCCCTTGTAGTCTGTGTAATCAAGCAGAAATTCTGGTATTTCCAAACAATTATCAACCTTTTTTTCTTTTTTTGCGACTGGATATCATATTTTCAAGCAACCCCTTCACCTCACATTAACCCCGTAAACCATTCTTTGTATATTGTTATTGTACTGTGTTTTTAAGCATCCTCTCTTAAGCAGAGATGTGCATACAAAAATACACTCTAGCTGTCAGTCAGAATATTGTTACATATAAGAAAGTGCGATCTCTCTGTCAGGGCATATTCTGGTTAAAAATGATTTTTATTCTTTGTACTGAGATCTTGACTTTTTATTTATTCATCTGAAAAATTCATTCTTTGATCTCGCACATTTTAAATTCTTTGTGTGAATATAGTATGATATTAGGATGACTAAGTCAAACTCAAGTTTAATCTGAGGATCGGTTTGCAAGTCCTAATTTTTTTAAACGTGCTTCCAATTTAAATGATTAGGGATATTTAAAAAAAATATTTACCATCCTGTTTTATGCAAAAATATATGTCAAACTTTATCAGGGAGTTACGTTCCAAAAATAACCCGCAATAGGTGAAATCCGCGAAGTAGCTAACTTTATTTTTTACAATTACTATGGATGTTTTAAGGCTGTAAAACCCCTCATTATATGCTTTATACACTTTTCTCAGACAGATTGGCTGTAGACCATTGTCAGTCAATCAGGATGCAGAACACAATGCGCTGGAAAAAAAACAAAAACAAAACAAAAGACCAGCATGCAAAATTGCACCCAAAAAATCCGCGAAACAGCGAGGCCGCAAAAAGTGAACAGTGTTATAGCGAGGGACCACTGTGCTTTCTATTCATTGCTCAGCATAGAAACACAGAGAAAGGATGTAGCTTTCATTTCATTCAGTAATCAGCCCATAATTTTAAACAATAATTTCTTATTGTGAATTATTGTGAATTTGAAATTTGTGAATATTTTTGTATCTGTTTCTGTCTGTAATTCTGGATGCAAAAACCCATCATCACATTTATGATTTTGTTGTAAAACAGAAAATAGACAATGCTTTATTCAGGATGACCGTAAATCATCTAAGCTTATAAATCCAATAGCAAAGGTTTTACAGAGGTCCAGTCAGGAAGCCTTTTTCCAATAGACTTGTATAGGAACAGAATTCTTTTCACAACCAAAGGTATCAACCTGTGGTGGCTATTAAAAATACTGCATGTTTACAATACTTCGATGCCGGTTTCACTCTTCTGACCTGGTAACATCCATCTCTTATACTGTTGATGTTACTAAGCAAGCTAGCCATAGATGGAATTAGCTCTATAGTTCTGGACTGTGAAATGTCAAACAGTATAGTTAGATAATTAATCAAGTAGTAACATTTTTTGTCAGTTCATTAGAATGTCAAACATTAGACCAACTCCTTTGATTTAATGGTTAATTATTTTAAGTCAAATTTCAAGCACGAGGCTTTTGTAGTATCAGCATGTTTCCTTCAACTCCCCAACTGTTACATGCTTTTGTCAAAACGTAATTTTACATAGTGTATATCGCCCTCTTACCAACACACACACACGCATACCAACATCCTTAGGGAGTCAGTTCTAAGTTTGGGGGCTGCTAAGTCGTGCCAAGAAACCCAATACCCCTCATTGTCCCTGGGATGCACTTCACATATGACATTTGAAGATGGTGCTCCAAGAGCGAGGCTTACGTCATTGTCGATATTGCCACCACTTATTCTTATCTACATAAATGTCTAGAGACAACAGTATTCTGTGTGTTATTTGAAAGTTTACTGTTTTTACAGTGTTTGACGCCGAAGAGAATCAGAAGGATGGGAGTACCTTACAGTGAACTCAGACTTCCTGACTATCTGGGGTGAGGTTGACACGGCTGGCTGCAGGGAGGGTGACATTTGTCCAAAATAACCATTGGCTATTGTGCTATATCCTGTAGCTATGAGACTGTAGCCAGGTGATGTTGCTTCAGATCTGCCCTTGTCAACTAAAAGCTCAAAGGTCACATCAGCACTTGTTAAAACCTGCATGTTTGCAGTCAGCCAAAGGTCAGTTGAGTGCTTAAACAATGAGTTTAAACACAGCATTTCAGCTAGACAAACAAAGTGCTTCAAAGGCACTACAAAAATGTAGATGATAATATATGCTAATTCAGACAAATTAGCTTTAAGAGACCTAAAATGTCCTGAACTTGGCTGCTTCCATGTATTATGATAGTATTTATTGTCTGCATACCATTATGGGATTTGGGAATTTATGTAAACACACCTCTGTTGATCTGTTAGCCACAATGCCAAAATTAATAAACATGAGAAGACATGGAGCACACTGGATCAGCTCTCTATCTGCAGCCCAGCAAACCCAGCTAAAATTTCCCCACTAGTGTTATTCCAGCTATCTTTCCCATCATTCATTCTTATTCAGCTTCTCCCTTTTCCCCCTCATCTCAGTAGTGAGGAGATAAACATCATTAGACTTTGTTGGCTCCACATAATCTTACCTCATAGGGTTTGTTTATTGCTAATGGACAAAAATAAATGCATAACAAATAGCTGGCATTTTGCATCTGCAATTAAGCCTTGAGGTGAAAAATACAATTAAAAATAATTTACTCTACAGGTTCATTATATATTTGTAATGAGTGAGTTGTATAAGAGGTGTGCTTACAGCGTGATAACTAACTAAAAATGAACCTCCATGCACAGTTGATTTGCTGGTATTATATGCACAATTGTAGATTTGGAAAATACTGCATAAGTAAACATGGTTCATCGAGGAAATTCCTCAAATTCAAATCACAAAGTTACTTGACGTTTAATAGAAAGTCCTTGGATTAAACTAGATAAAATCCTAGATAAAACTCTTCTATAAAGGTTCTATTTTTTATAAGCCCACCATCCCAGGACTCTTGGCTTTACAATTCTGAAAGCAAGCATCCTAGTTAGATGGCTGAACCACCTGAATTGACTCCTTTCATTGTGGAGGCGTAGCAGCTCTACTCTGAGATTTTTCTAGATGACTGAGCTCTGCAACCCAACTCTGTGGGACAGCACAGCCTCCCCTCAGAGAAAGCTCATATCTTGCTTGTATGTGCGATTTCTTCTTCTTTCAGTCACTCATAACCATAGGTGAAGACAGGAATGTTGATCAGTAATTCGACAGCTTTTCTTTTCATATTCAGCTCGGACAGACGAAGTGTTCCCATTTCTGCCAGAGCTGTGCCAATCCATCTTTCAATCTCCTGCTCATCTCTTCCTTCACAAGATCCTGAGATACTTAAACGGCCCCACTTGGGGCAGCAACTCACCTCTACACCCCTTTCTGGCTCAGAACCATGGCCTCAGACTTGGAGTTACTAATTCTCATTTCCACAGCTTCACGCTTGCTCTTCACACTTTACACCTCACAACTGCCCCAATGTGAGCTTGAGGTCATTGGCTAATGAAGCCAAAAGAACCATATTATACACTTCATGCAAAAGCAAAGAGGTGATCATGAGGCCACAGACAAGACTCGCCACCCTTTGGCAATGACTATAAATTCTTTCCATGAAAGCAATGAACAGATCAGCGACAAAAAGGCATCCCTGAGTCCAACTGTGCATGAGTCTCACTTACTGATGGCAATGCAGGCCACAGTTGTACAGGGAACGAAAGGGGCCAGACACCCCATACTCCCTAAAGGCCCTGCAAGCACATCCTAATAGATGTTTGAATGCACTTGTCACATACCTAAACTAGTTGGGCAAACACCCACAAATGAAAACTATATTAAGATATATTTTAACTGACGCTTTACAAGACTTTTTCTGGAGGTTAGGGACTCCAAGACAATTTATAATATGCAACACAGAGTAATCGGTACATTGTATTGACTTATCTTTTTCCTTATCTTTTTAATTGGTTATTTCTTGGTTTACTGCTGCATTCTTTCATGATACCAGGTTTTTTCATGCACTTGTTTGAATCTACTTTTTCATTGAAAACATCATCTTATTTAATTAGCACAATGCTGATGTTAATTAAAAATATGCCGTTAGTTCTTTAATGTATTAGCCAGCACCAGTGGAATTCTTACAAAGCTATTTTAATAATTATATTTAGAGCACATTTATAATATTATGCTTATCAATAGGCAATGTTATTACCCAACACAGTCATATATGATCAAAATAGAGTGCCTGAATAAAATAATGAATTTATTAAAATGGGAAATAAATTAATAACTGAATACATACATACTTAAGCAATTAAGTGTACAGTTTAATTGATTACAATGTGAATGAATTTTAATTTTAAAAACATAGTTAAATTATTTCACTATTTAATTAAATAATTCATTCTTCTGCAGTCCATTGTAAAATAATTTAAATTGTTACTGCAACTTATCAGCAGGCCCTAATGTGTGGTTTAATACCCTGCACACCAAGTCAAGACAAATCGATTCCAGATAATGGATTGATCATTATCACAGTCAGTTGGTGGTATTGTGGACTTGGGGAAGCCAGGTATTACAGAATATATTTTGAAAAAAATCATACTTAATACTGTTTTAAATACTGTTTCTGTGTCATCAAATGCACTATTTTTACTTGACAACATAGTGATGTAATCTTAAGATATCTGGTTGACTTGTCAAGATAGAACCAGTTGGCTTGCCTCACCAGCTATGATACCCACTGAGAACAGCCTGATAGCAGCAAGCTGTTTTCAAAACCCTCACTGACCTTTACCTTTCCTTGGAAGGTAAATATGATGTGATGTTTGGGTATATTTCAATGTTTTATTTGTTTGCAAGCAAGATTTGGCTACACTATCCCAAGCACCAGCTGTCTGTTTTAAGTTTTGGAAGTCTACTAGAATTTTTAAAAATGGCGTTTTTTGTTTTTTTTTTCTTTAATGAGCACTTATACATATATCACATTTTTAAGAGAGATCTACTGTACATTTTTTGATTAATCAGTAATATTTAACTCAGTATATTGGGATACAATTTTTCTTGCCAAAAATGTAAAAGAATACATGTAATTAGGTCTGTTATGTGCTATTTTCATTGTAAATAATAATTATGAGGGTTAAAAATCACTAAAGTAGACATGGCCCAGAATTGGTGTCATCATGTACTAAAACAACTAATGTGAAATGTATTACTTAGTTACGTATTTGAAAATGTATTTATTTATTTTATCCTGTTTTTAAAAAAAAAAAAAAGTTTTTTGCTTTAGTTATTTCATTTGGGAAGTTTTAGGACTCCACACTGAACACTAACACTTTTTTATTTACTGTACTACAATTTGTCGTGAGTGACAAATGTTTGTGTTTGCCGTCATAGGCATTCATTAGCATATTTTCTTACAGATTACTTTTACATTTTCAAGACTGAGCTGCTGAGGGTACCTTACCGAGGGTACTGTACAAAATATACAAAGGAGTATTTAGGACCACACTAAGGAAACAAAATATATAAAGTCGGAATTTTAAGATTAAAGTACAAAATGCTTTGTTTAGAAGAGTTAGTGAAACTGATTGATCAGCCGTCTTGTGATACAACATACATCCTCCTAATTGCACAAGGCTGTAACCATCCATAACACTAGCCTCTTTCCATTACAAATCATTTCCTTTTGTACAATCCACTCTTCCAAGATCAGATACAGCCTTCTGTACCATCTTTACAACATCCTAAAAAATGCTCAGCTCAAGCTTCTGTTACAGTGGCTGCATCTTTTATTTACAGTCTGTGGGTTATAATAGTTCCTCGGTTTGAAAGGACTATTTGCCTGCCAGGGGATGTGATGGTTCGTCTGACTGTTTGGGACAGAGTCTCCCGTAACGGAAGGCTCAGTGTCTAAATGAGTGTTTCGATGTGGAAGGATAGCGCTCTGTGCTGTTGATAGAATCAAAAACACTCAACTGCCTACTGAGACAAACAAATAGGCAAACAAGGCACTTGTGAGTCATTGTTCACTTGATGACAGAAAACAATGGCAGCATGTAATCATGGATCAATTTGTGTTTACTAGAAAGTAGGACGGAGGACGAAAATACAGCTTCTTAAAATTTGTCACATACCCGGTGTGAGCACCTGTCAATCAGTGCCATGCAGCCGAGAGTGGTGCTGTTACCATGGCGACGGTACACTTATTTTGAATAGCCCATTCCATCATTTTCTTGTAAAGCAATACTTCTATTTTTATTTTGTTGCCTGGCATCTGCAATTTTCAGTGGCGTCAGAATTTTGATGTCACCAAATTCACTTCCAGACAATTTTTCCATAGTAATTACAGACGAGACAACAACCCACGATTATAAAAAACACGACTTTAGAGTAGAGAGAAGAAAAAAGACATGCTTGTGGTTAAGCCTTCTCTTGACCAACACAAAGTTTTTCTGTATCTAAATACATGTCCTATTTATGTCACTTGATATGCTGTTGTTTGTTCTCCTTCGAAGGGAAAAAACAGGCAGCAGTAGTTAAATCTAATATATGTTAGCCTAAAGCATACTGTAAAAGACTGCTCCATACTGGTTTCTGAGTAACAACGGTTTATTTTGTCTTCATTTGCAAAGATATGCACACCAGTGTATCAATGTACAGCACCAATAAAGCAGGATCACAGAACTCTGTTGGGTTTTTTTCCATCTTTTTTTTTTTTTTAATCTGTCATGCGCGTCATGTCCTTCAGCATATCCACTTATGAATTTCCATGCAGATGACAGACACTTTGTGAAAAACCTCCCCAAGGGAGACTTGTTTGCTGAAACTCGACGTTGTGAGCTGACTAAATGCCCTTGAAACAGAAAGAAGTCAACACTGGTTTGTATTCACATATGGGATATTCACCTGGATTAACCCAGGTGGATTATTTAAAAAAAAAAAAAAAAAACATGAACACACAATTGCTGCATTCCCTTTAAAGGAGACTGAATGTGTTGCATTAAGGCTAAAGCTTTACAAAGACCTCTGTTGAAAAGGCAGTGCATAATCGAGTGACGGCAGCAGAGCCTAAAAAAGAAGCTCGCTTTATTATTTGCCAAGGTAGCATCTTTTCATCGTGGAAGAGAAGCAGTATGCCCTCCAGAGGGTCAGGACTAATATGCTGCTCAATCTTTATTAGGAAAATAGCTTTCACTCATTCTCTGAATGCCAGGGTCATGATAAAGCGTGGTTTGAATAAATGCAAGAAGCCTGATTTACTGTCCTAAATTCAGGCATATGGGACTTTCAAAAGGCATACAATGCCTTATGCTGCAGGAAGTCTTTGGCCTCCCTAAGGAATGTAATTATAAACCCTTCCAACTCTCCTGAATGTGCCTCACAAAAACAGCATCACTTTCAAAGTGTCCCTTTCTTTCTTTGTGATATGTTGTAACTTTTAAATCAAAAGGCAAAATCAATGGGCATTTTTCCTTGATTGGCATAAAAGCCAGTGCTGATATAACAAAACCAGCTTTCTGCTCATCATTCAGCTCCCAAATCAATTTAATGCTGTCTTACATGTGATTCAGTGCTGGCTTCACTGAATATTGTGTGCTATCCGTGGGAAACAAAGTGCCCCTCTGAGGAAGCATCCCCCTTTGTCTCTAAAGGCATTATCTCAAGTGCAGTTACAAATACATTTGGGTATGTATACTAGACACCAGAGGTGGGACCAAGTCATTGTTTTGCAAGTCTCAAGTAAGTCTCAAGTCTTTATCCTCAAGTCTCAAGTCAAGTCTCAAGTAATGTCAGGCAAGTCAGAGTCGAGTCTCAAGTCACTGGTGTAAAAGTCCGAGTCAAGTCACAAGTCTGAAACTTTGAATTTCAAGTCCTTTCGAGTCTTTAAAAAAAAAAATGAAAAAAGAATGTTGCAGTTATGCTAAATGTAAATATTAGACCATGTAATTTTAAAATCTGTGTTTTTCTCAAAACATGACAAAATAGTGAACTTAGAAAATATACACAAATTGTGAAATTGCACCTCTTTAAAATGCAGCTCAATTAAACCTAGCTCCAAGAATAATTTTCACCGACAGTTCTGAGATAAGCTGCATGTTATTCTTGGATGCGGTTGTAGGACCGGCTTTAAAATCGCATGACAAAAATATCATACACATTAAAAAAAACTGTATCACCAACGTAGCCTGGACAACATTTGCTAGTTAGATGAAGTCAGCTATCTCATCGTAGCATATTTATATGCATATTTATAATTATACGGTTCTTGGAGTGAGTGCACACACTCATGAAGTTTAGTAACTTCAGGTCACTGCAACAAGCCCAGGTACAGTTTACCGACGGATGGGTGCAGGACCTTGAAATGCACCATGTAGAACGAAAGACCATCGTACGTATCATAAGTTTACCAGTCTCACAAATTGTCTTCATAAATACACATTCATTAACCGTTTATTAATAGGACCTTTGAGCTCAATGGTAATTAATTAGCAGTGGAAATAATTTCTGGTACGCGTTACAGAAATGTAGCAGTGACAATAATATTGTATGCTGTAATCGTACTGGGCAATTAGTGATACATGTTTATGTTATATGTTTTTGTCAATGTACCATAATAACAGAAGCGAAACGCAATATTGTGTCAGGACAATTCACTATTTATGCACAATAAATAAAGGAGCATAGCGCGACAATTTCTGTTCAGCGCCAGACTTGCTTGTAACCTATATCACCAATTATGTTATGAAAATGACGTATTAACTACTAAAAAACACTGACCTTCGTGTAAATGCTTGGAGCAGACTAACATGTGAGCTGGAATGTTCTGGGATGTTATATTTGGTCTTTGAATGGCTGCAATCCAGGCCATCCGTGGCTCTTTGTTACTTCGGAAACATGGCTGAACAATTTCTCTTCAACGACGTAATCCGATAACAACCGATCTCTTTACCCGTCGGCTTCCCGTGGCTGTCATGCGACCGGCTATTGCAGTTAATAATACAAGGCTTCTTGACATTTTTGTGTTTCTTTTTATCGCTGTGTGACTGCTTTCAATTGAAAGCCTGCGTGCGCTAGTACCTCTTGCCATGAGTTCCCAGAATCCTTTGCGGTTTACCCCTGAATGACGTCACATTTTCAATCTCTATATAATATGCATGTTAAATTCAATTAAATTTCAAGTAAACCGGTTCAAGTCCAATTCAAGTCCCAGGTCATTGGTGTAAAAGTCCAAGTCAAGTCACAAGTCTTAGAACATTTTTTCAAGTCAAGTCTAAAGTCATAAAATTAATGACTCGAGTCTGACTCGAGTCCAAGTCATGTGACTCGAGTCCACACCTCTGCTAGACACACACACTTGCACAACTGCAATTAATCTTTCAAGATTGCAAGTGTAGTCTGGAGGCTTGCCTCCCAAGAGAGCTCCACACTTATTAAAGAACAGAAAAGAGAATAGTTTCATCTCAGAGGGAGATGACAAAATCCCACTACAGACATGAACATTCACACAGCAACAAGCACTTACCCCCAATTTCACTTTTTAATCATCTTCCTCATTACCATATGCAAATAAGCAGCATGTATTAACATCTGCGGTGGCTAATGACTGGGCTGTTTAGAAAGATTGGTTTGGATTGAACTCACAGCACTTCGCTTGCTCGGGGTTCTGTGGGACAGTCAGCTGAGTCCATGGGGAGTATTGTTGGAAAAGATGGATTACAGTTTTTTTATAAGCATGATTATTTTCTCATACTGCTTAGAGAGATATCGCAGTGAATTACTGTGAAGTGACGGATAGAATCATATCATGCACATCTCCTCAATAAAAGCCAGTAAGGAGTGGATCATCTTAAACAGATTTGGATAAATAAATCAATAAATCCTTGGTTTTAAGCCCCATTTTCTTCTTTTTTTTTCCCCCCCTTCCCCTGATGAGTGTTGTCATATAGAGTTGTCCTTTAGTTTCTAGGTAGTGACAGTTTTGGGGGGTTCTGTTGGGTTTAGATCAGGTGACAGAACCAGTGACGAATGTCCCAGTTAGTTTTTTTTTAATTTTTGCTTTGAGAAACTCCTGGGTTTCTTTTGCACTATGCTTTAGGTCCACTTGCACTGTGAAGCACCCTCAATTGAGTTTCGCAGATATGACGGAAAATGAGTATACTGCTTATGACTAAGATGCCAAATTACAGTTATTTACTTGCATTCCTAAACAGATAAAATTAGTTTTAGTGGTTGAATGTCATGCTTGGTCGATGCTTCAAGTCCAGTGTGGCCCAACTTTGTGGATAAAAAGGTGAATTCGGTTCAGTAAGTTTAGAATTTTTTTGATTTACACAAGACTTATTTATAAGGTATATTTGTGTTTTCCTTACACAAACACAACTAACAAATATATGAGTCATTTAAATGAGAGAAAAAGAAAAGCGAAACAACATGCCTTTTATATACTTTGTAAGCGTTGAAATGTTTATGTGTAAAATCTAATGGGCAGGGTTAAACACTGCCCATACTAATAATGCACATGTATTTAACACATCCCGGCTTAATGCAACATAAAGTAACCTGCAGGTACTCTCCCCGGTGACAGTGCCGGTTTGTTGGTGCTGTTGATCCAGACTGAAATGCATTAACTATAGCCATTTTTCCAGTCATTTATGTGCTCCACTTTAGTGATGTGACAATTCCCAAAATGTTCACATTTTTTTTTTATCTTCATATTACAGAAAAATGTATGTCAGCCACTATTTAGTGCATATCTGTTTCCTAAAGTTACCCTTCTTTATGTTAATTGATAAATTAACATCAAAGTATCCCTTTGATGTTAATTTATCAAAAAGTGCCCAACTCAATTCTAAGAAAAAATGTAGAGTGATTAGAGAAAAATGCTTAACATAAGTTAGCTGTTTCAACCTCAATCTAGCAGATGCCTTTTAGTCAACAGAACTTCAGTAAAGGTTCTGCAATTTTATTTAAATATGAGAGATTCATACAATTTTTTTTTTTCACACAAAAACTATTCTTCAGATTTTCTACATGATGCATTTTAGATATGAAGTAGGGGCTTAGTGCCATTAAGCTGTAAACCGTTGACTGCGCAACAATTTACTGATCAATAAATTGACTAAACGTTTTAGGATCAGTGCATTGTTGTTCATTTTGCTGCTGAGAGCATTTGATACCTCTGGACCCAGTGGAGGTGGTGAGTGACAGCTAAGCTGTCATCCCTGTTGGACAACGTCTCCCACCCCATGCAGCAGACTGTGACAGCACTGAGCAGCTCCTTCAGTGGGAGACTGCGGCACCCACGGTGTGGGACGGAGAGATTTCGCAGGTCTTTCCTCCCCACTGCTGTCAGACTCCACAACAAAGACTTTAACTGAACAAACACACACATCCACACATGTGCAATAACACTAAGTGCAATAATCTTTTCTGGCATCGTTGTATTTTTACTCAGTTGTATATAGCATTCGTATTCTATTTTTATCTTATTGTATATTTTTATTCTATTTTATTCTACTGTATATAGTATATTATTTTATTCTATTCTGTACAGCTGTGTACTGTATTTATTCTTATTGTATTCTAATTTTTGCGTCATAACTTTTGCACTGTCCACTTCCTGCTGTGACAAAACAAATTTCCCACGTGTGGGACTAATAAAGGTTATCTTATCTTATCTTATCTTATACACTTTATTTAAAATTTCTCTCCATTCATTTCAGGGCTGGGGTGTTTGGATGGGGTATCTGAGTCTTGTGTAGCATTAAAATCCTTAAATAAAAATTCAGCACTTGAGCACCATTCAAAACATCTATTGTTGATCTACTTTGCATTTCTGCCAGATATATAAAAGCTGCTTAAGGGCTCTAAAGGTGTAGCTGCTCTTTTTTTGTGAATCCACACACTAAAATTTGCATGTCTGAGTGCAGGCAGTATAGATGAGTCTATTCAAACCAATGAAGCTTGTGTTAAGTGTCTCCCCATGCTGATCTAACCTCCAAAGTCTTCTGTGACTTATGCATTAAGACAGATTAACCTGTAACCAGAAGTTTCTGCCCACTCTGCTGTAGCCTGGTAGTTCAGGGTAAACCCTTTTTTATTAGTAGCAAAACCTAATATTTAAAAAAATTCTCAGACTTAAGTGTCAGTGAGAGAGGAGTGTCTAAAGACTGGTGAGCAGTGGAGATCATAACCCTGTCATAGTTGCACTCTGTTGAATGTCAGTGTCTGCGTTCGTTTGCTCTATTTTCCACTATTCATCAAGGGAGTTGCTCCATATTTTATTCTTAGTATTTATTCTCTACAGGCCCCACCAATGATGTTCTTGATGTGAGAATACCAAAGGTTCATGGTTCATCCACCACACACACACACATCGATCGCAGACCACCCACCATCTATACCCCACCTGTCCTTTAATGTCTTTAGACTCAAAATTCCCCATTACATAGAAATCTGTAGTAGTTTCCCATGTACGTCATAGCCATGCATGCCTAGATCCTATGCTGCATACGGCTAAACTCCACCTACATCTTTCTTACATAAAGAAATGCACTCATACTTGATTCACCCCCTGATGTGTGCTGCAGGCCTGTGAAGTGAGTCCATGCCAAGAAATCTCCTGCATCCATTGATTTCAGCGATCTATTTCTCTTTCTAGCTCATCCCCACCACGGAGTGCACCACTATTTCCCCCACAGTGTCGTGGTGACATGTAAAGACACATGTGGCGTGGCTGACGTTGTTCTAGACAGATTACCAGTCCTGAAATAGATCAACCTTTTTGTCTTTCTCTCCTCTGTTACCCCTCCATTCCAATTTCTCAACGGTATCCATCTCTCTATCTGACTGCCACACTTTGTTTTCCCTATCAAATAAGATGGATTACATCAATGCTGGATGAGATTGTGTGGAATTATGGATTTGTATCAAAGGTCAGCTGTCTTATGTCTTCAAGGATTAAATGGAGTATCAAAGGTCTGTGGGGCAACACTGCGTCCGTTAAAAGCAACAGCACTGTAAATTTGACCCAGACTGTCCTGTTACATTTGATCCACAGAGACCCCACACTTGTAGAAGCCTCTTTAGCTATTTTCACACATCAGCTCAGGAAAATGTTGAGAGAATCCAGTTGGGACATTATCTAAATTTGTTCTTTCTTACATGTAGCACACAGCAACAGATCGCTAACCGTTGGCTGTTTTGTTTTACTTCCTTCATCATTTGGTTTAGGGAAAGCATGCAGGAGGCAGGAAACAGGATAACTAATTACTATCTGTAAATTCAAAGTACTGCTACCTGGTCTGTTCTTATATCTGCACATCACTGACTTTGTACTAGGGTACAGATCATTTAACACCCAATCAAACTGAGTAGTGTCTAAAAAATGTAAAAATGGCTTTATATATCTTTAACACAAGGTCTTATTTGGGATAGATTTCTATTTCTTTCTGGACTTTACTCATTATTACTGTAGCAATTTAGTGTTGCTTTTAGACAAAATTCCCAAAAATTGTGCAACAGCCTTGTCATGTGGTAGAGCAGGGGAGTATACTAGAGTATACAATGCCGGTTATATGTTAAACAAGGTTTTCTGATTCAGGCTCTCTGCGCCGTCACATAAAAAGAGATGTTTCAGACATCGTTCATGTTAATTTTCTGCAGCACAAAATGATCCCTGTGAGTGCCGCCTCCTCAAATCACAAACATTATCAGATGTGTCAAATAAGACACGAAATTAATTGTGCAGAAAACTGCTAATCTTGGAATTTAGCGTACAGAGCTTTAAAATAAATATTTTAAATTGAGTTAATTATTTTAATGCTGAGCTTGCTCTCAGTACTGCTCTTTTATCCTAATATGACATAAAAGGCTACTGTCCCATAGCTAATAAAGGACACCTGGAAATCGCTTTCGTTTGTCAGTGGATCAAAGTTATATTAATTTCAATGATTGAATGACAGAAATTCTTGGTGTGCTTTTGTATTCTAGTGGCTGCACTTCTAGCAGCGAAAACAAAACTTATTATGGATCAGAGAAAAGTATTTAAAAAGCATTTAGACATTTTATGCATCAACACTGAAATGCAGGTAAATTCCACTGAGAATGCAGTAGGTAATTTGTGCTGCTAATTTTACAGCTAAACATCATTTGTGATTTTAGTCAGCTGCACATATAAAGAGTATTCCCTCAACAGAGAGTCTGTCTTGCTTTTAAAACAAACTCTAAATAAAGGAATTTGCAAAAACATGGTACTTCCAACCAATTTTAAACCAAAACTCTGAATATAACCTGCTCCTGACTAGGTTATGTGTTCAGTATAAGTTACCATAGCAATTTATCAAGGTAAAAAAGAGAGCCACCTTTGTGGCACAAAAAATTCAAACTTCTAGTACATCGTTATGCATCAGCAGGAGAGATAAGGTTTCATGGAGGTAGCGAACAGCAAACAGTCAGCATTTTGGAGGCATTTTATGCCTGGTATGACAGCATTTCATTGTTTGACAAAGTTTTTTGGTAAAGTGTAAAGTGTCATCAAGTGCGATGACGCGACTGAAAAGCTCTGACGATGCTTTCCTTGTCAGTTTCTCCTCTCGCTAGCACACTCTTCCTCTCATTATTTTCAGTAACACTCATTGAGAAGTTTTTATTGCCCTTATGGGAACTTAAGAAACTTAATATATCACTTCACCTGTCAACTCCACGCTACAAGTGCTGTGTGTGTGTGTGTGTGTGTGTGTGTGTGTGTGTGTGTGTGTGTGTGTGTGTGTGTGTGTGTGTGTGTGTGTGTGTGTGTGTGTGTGTGTGTGTGTGTGTGTGTGTGTACTCACAATGAAAGCAGGAAAAGGAGAAAGTATTGCAACTTTAAATGAAAGCATTACTCAGTAGTCTCTGAGCTATAATGAGACTATTGTAGATAAATTAGCTGAAAGATTCAGTTTCTCTTATTCAGAGTGAGGAATGTGGCTCATTAACTTAGTAATGGTTTAGGACTACTACTCTATATAGCATATATTGGCATTTACCCAAAGCCAAGATATCGGTTTCTTACGGGAACAGTAAAAACTTGGATGGATGCCTTAGTAACTGTAATTTAATTGTAAACTGAGTCTCTTGCTTGGGCTTGTTAATCAAGCTGCACAGCAGTGCAAACTGTAATTAAAAGCAAAATTAATTATTTAATTTTGTGAATCATTGTTTCATGTATTCAGCAAAAACATAGAACAGTTGCACTTTCATTTTTCTTTACATTTTCCATAAATTTGAAGCTGCTATACAATAATAATAATAATAATATATATAATAAAGGGGCAAAGAGGATTTCAGGAAACAGCTATGTTGATAACAACTACTCTGTCCTTTTGAGTTTATCAAAATGTAGATATGATAGATTTACAAATATGTGTGATTGGACAAACATCTATAAAACCTTTTGGTAGCACTTTATAATATGGTCATAACTAAGGGTGTAATTACCCTAGAATTAAAGATCATTTCAACTACTTTCTAACTATATTTATCTACAAGTGCTTCCTGGTAGATACCATTGAATAAGGGCATAATAATGCAAGCTTTCACAAAAATGGCACTTCTTAAATAATTACAGTATAATTATTTCTTTATAACTATTACTTCTTTCCTATAAAATTATTAATTGAATTATTACTCCATTATTTAGTGCAGCTACCATAGCATTTTACCAATTCAAAGTGATTTTCAATTGTGGGCCAAATACGTGCACTTTAACTTTACGTCAACTGAACTGGTGAAACTCTGTCCTATCGTAAGAAGTAAATGTGTAAAATTACAGAAATCTATAATTTAATTACTTTCTTGTGCTCTTAATGGCCACTGGGGAGCTCTTTATTAGCAAGAAAAGCTGTAAATTGGCTGGATTGGAGTCTTTGCCAGGACTGATTCTCGGAATGTGAAATATCCCCTTATAGCCAGCTCAAGAAGAGTAGAGAGAACATGAAAGGATATGACAGCGGATGAAAGAAGAAAGTGTTTCAATAGAGAGGCATAAAATCCTAAAAGATGGAGACCGAGCTGAAGCTGAAGTGCTCGAAGCTCTGGCACTGGGCATTGCCAGCTCTTAAACACCGCTTCCATACACCCCCACTTCGTCCAGGAAAACTAATTACCAACACGTCAGATCTCCAGCTAGCTGCAGCTCCTGCCTTAGCTAATGTAACACCCTGTCTGTATTGCAGAACAATGTAAGAAGACGTGTCACTTCCTGACATCATACACGTGTGAAAGGAAAGGATTGCCTGTCGCGCTCATTCCGCCGCAGTTTTGAGAGAAATTCGTTTATTGCGTGACATTTAATTGAGTCAAAACATGTGCGCTCACCCTTTTGTTCACTGCAATTCCTGACTGACATCCTGAAAGTAGAGAGCGGAGAGATTGTCTTATGTAATGCTGAAATGGATGCGTGCAAAGCAAGTATCAGTCGCTCTGTCTCTTTCTCTCTTTTTCTGTGGCAGATGAAATGCCAAGGTAAAAGGGGTCTCTGACTCACGTTGCTGCTTTGAGGGTAAATTTACTATGTCATCAACCACGATAATGAAATGCAATTTAATCAAATAAAACTGGGGATACTCATAATGCTGCTTTGATTCACTAAATTATTTAATCTACTGCGAATGCCACTGTGTAAATACTCTTCACAGGCAAAATGATATATCTGGAGTAAAAACAAAAAAAGCTAAACTAAAAAAAGACATAACTCTGTTTGGCTTTACCTAAGTTATTCATACTTAATATTCTACCTTTAGCTGATGCATTAGGACAAAACAAATTTACAGCTCGGACTAATGGGAGTTTTGTCATTAAACTGTCAAAAGACAAGCCTTCCCAACAAATTTAATGGTCCACAAACCACTATTTAAAAAATAAGTTGCAATCTAAAAGGTTTCCAAGCAGAATCAAAACAAAATGTCGTGAAAACATCATCAAAATCTTTTTTTTATATCCATTTAACCTAGAAAAATCATATTCAGCATAGTTAACTCCATTTTTTCCCCCTTTTATCACTCACATCACACCTGCAGTGGTTTTATGCCCCACAGTTTCAATTAGGCTTATAAGAAAAGCATCTAATGGAACTAATACGAAGTGACGTTTTGCTTTTTAACCATCTCAACATCCATCCGGCTGTCTCCATTAGGCCATGTTTTTTTTTTCTTGTTTTCCTCTTGTTTGGTTCCTTAGTTACTCCGACTGATGAAAGCATCCACCGTTTCAACTACTGGGCTTTTAGCTATAAAGGAAAAGAAAAGCACCTCGTGAGTTGTGGTTGTGGCTTTAATTTCCTGGGTGATTTCTTACCAGGAGGCAATCTTGGGACAGCTACTCTAAACAATGATGTCTAGAACCATCAACATTTATATTAAAATGATAGGGTAAAGGAAAAGGTTAAAAAAATCCTATTTATAGTTGTTTATACACTCATTGGACACTTTAGAAGGCACACCTGCTGTGGCAGATGGGCTGAGTATTTCAGAAGCTGCTGATCAACTGGGATTCTCTGGAGTTTACAGAGAATGGTTCAACAAAGAGAAAATATCCAGTGAGTGCCAGTTCTCTGGAAGGCTAGAAGATTAAACCATTGCCTTGCCTGATGATTTATTCTACAGCATTCAGATTGTAGGCTCAGTGTTTGGGGTAGACACCATGAAAGCATGGATCCACCCTCCGTTGTATCAAATGTTCAGGCTAGTGTTGATGTAATAGAAGGTTTCCGCAGTTTCCAGATCTCAATCCAGCAGAGCACCTTTGGGATGTGGTAGAATGGGAGATTGGGATCATAGATGTACAGCTGATAGATCTGCAACAAATGTGTGATGCTGTCATGTTAGTATGGACAAAATCACTGTAATATTACAGTAATATTTCCAGCACATTGTTGAATTAGTGCTATGAAGAATAAAGTGTATAATGAATATATATACTTTATTCAAATGGGCCATCAGACAGGTAGTAGCTTTGCTAGCGCCCATTAATATTTGATAATATATAATCATTTTTCATATAAAAATACAGTTTGAAAATAATATTTTCCATAATTTATTCATATGCCAAGAATTGTTTTAACTAGTTTGCAACTAGTTTTGAGAACAACAGGGAAATCCGATAGTACTTTCACCTTTACCTCTTTCATATTTTGAATTTACACAGACCAGCTTGGAAACTTTTTTTTCCCTTTCCAAATGTCATTAAAATTTCATATACAAATCTCAAAACTTCCTGCATAACATAATGTAAACATAATTGTACAGTTGATAAATTGTGAATGACATGGAAAAGGTAATTTTCCACTACAGATGCTTCATGTGTGAAAAGGTGACCATGACAAACTGTTTTGTTCCTAACCTACTGTGTGCCATCTAAGTTCACAAAGGTCTGGGCCTTGTGATGAAACCTGCTGTCACTGGGAGAGTGTGGGTGGTGTCAGCTTTAAGCATATCATCTGTCAACATGCTGCAAACACACATGCATATACACACATACAAATAAGCACACACACACACACGTGTACCGCTTCTCTGTACTCATTTTGGCATTCAAGGCCAGGGGATAATAGTGTCACTGTGTGTAAGGTTTGCATGCATGGGTTCGTGCGCACTCTTACCCTGCCTCCAGGCTGTATGAGTGTGTGCTTTTGTGCTCCTCTTTGTGTGAGTTGTATGCTGTTGGCAGGGGAGACAGCCAGACGCATGGCACATGGCAAGTGTGTAAGCAAGTCCCAGAAACACCTGAGCCCCAGTGTTTGTGTATATGTGTTTGTGTGTTTGTTTGTGTGTATGTGTGCGTGTAGGTGGGTTCCCATGTTGAGAGGTGATCGCCTCACCACAGCACCTGTCACTGAGTGTTGATGGCGAATGCTGCTATTCTTACTAGCATCACTCTAATTGGTCATTAGTGCCCAGTCAGTATTGGAAATCCTTTTGGAAGTAGGAACTCTTTAGAAATCTGCCTGTTTGCAGGTTTTGCTGGCACATTGTCCATTTATTTCTTTAAGCTTCAGATCTGCATTTCTCACAATTCTTTGCAGCATCCACTAACTTTCTCAGTTATTACTTATCCTGTTGGAAATAGTTTCCAACACACTGTAGCTGCATTGTTTGAGGCGAGCTGTGAACGGATCCATTCGTGGCATAAAAGTCAGCGCTTAACAAAGATGGAGATTATAGATAGCATTCTCTCACACAGTCAGGTTTTGCCTGCAGTGACAGGCTGTTGTCATTCTTAATAGCATTCCTCACATGCCAGTGAATCATGAATGTCTATAGAATGCAAATAGCATCTAGAAACCAGACAAATCTTGAAAAATATTGTGTGTCAGGAAGGTATGTCATCTGGAAAGACTATAGGACAGCGATATAGAGTGGTAAGACTCACTCCATTCCCTTTCTTAGAAGGCAGACACTCAATACTCAGGCATTAGATTACACTTGGCCTTTGTCTTGATCTCAACAACAAACTTGTAATTTTTCTGGTTCTTAAAAGACTACGGTTTGTTTAAATTCTTATGCTGTACATTTAACATTGAGCAAGTTGAAACAAGGGACAAAAAAAAAAACCATTTTCTCCCCTGGCTAATTATTCTGCCCTGAAGCACTAGAACTTTTCCCCCATAACAGAATTTATCCAAAAGCTATTCATACCCTTAACCTATAGTCACCTGTGATCACCTGTAATCACCCATGCTAATTCCGTGACTGTATGTGCACAGTAATAGTTCATCGTATGTTTGTGGTGCTGATGACTTCTTGGTTTAAAGGAGTTCTTTGTTGTAGTGACGTCACAATACCAGAAATTTAGTAGCTGGTACCAATGTCAGTAGAATTACACAGTTCTCAATGCCCAAGTAAATATCAAAAGAAGACGAGTTCCCTGTGTACTTAAATATAAAACCTCTTTAAAAAAAAAAAAAAAAAAACCCTGATGCGGTAGCTGATCTTTTATTTACAATCTTAACAGACTGAAATTTTGGGAAGGTTGCCAAATTGCATGTAAATGTTACATTGTTACATTGGCATAAGTATTTAATGTTAGCAATTGCAAACATTTTAACTTATTGAACTGTGTTGATCTCACAATGGCGATGCCAGCTATCTCAAACAAAATATATACAAAATATATTTTCTACATGTAGTTTTTGGTGTGACATTTGTAGTTTTTCTTCCCCTGCACTACCTACAATACCTACAAAATAAAGAAAAAAAAGTAAAATCAATCATTTTCAGAATTTTGGTATCAGGAGGTATTTTGGTTCTAGTGGCATCTTTACTTCCTTTTCACCAAGTACTTGTACACAAGAGATGGTCTGATTATTAGGAAGTGCTCTTTAATACAAAGTTAAAGACCTTACAATATACAGTGGCTTGCAAAAGAATTCGGCCCCCTTGAACTTTCCCATATTTTGTCACATTACAGCCACAAACATGAATCAATTTTATTGGAATTCCACGTGAAAGACCAGTACAAAGTGGTGTACACGTGAGAAGTGGAACAAAAATCATACATGATTCCAAACATTTTTTACAAATAAATAACTGCAAAGTGGGGTGTGTGTAATTATTCAGCCCCCTTTGGTCTGAGTGCAGTCAGTTGCCCATAGACATTGCCTGATGAGTGTTAATGACTAAATACAGTGCACCTGTGTGTAATCTATTGTCAGTACAAGTACAGCTGCTCTGTGACGGCCTCAGAGGTTGTCTAAGGGAGCAACAACACCATGAAGTCCAAAGAACACACCAGACAGTTCAGGGATAAAGTTATTGAGAAATTTAAAGCAGGCTTAGGCTACAAAAAGATTTCCCAAGCCTTGAACATCCCACAGAGCACTGTTCAAGAGATCATTCAGAAATGGAAGATGGCACAACTGTAAACCTACCAAGACAAGGCCGTCCACCTAAACTCACAGGCCGAACAAGGAGAGCGCTGATCAGAAATGCAGCCAAGAGGTCCATGGTGACTCTTGGCTGCTCTGGATGAGCTGCAGAGATCTACAGCTCAGGTGGAGGAATCTGTCCATAGGACAACTATTAGTTGTGCACTGCACAAAGTTGGCCTTTAGGGAAGAGTGGCAAGAAGAAAGCCATTGTTAACAGAAAACCATAAGAAGTCCCATTTGCAGTTTGCCACAAGCCATGTGGGGGACACAGCAAACATGTGGAAGAAGGTGCTCTGGTCAGATGAGAACAAAATGAAACTTTTTGGCCAAAATGCAAAACGCTATGTGTGGCGGACAACTAACACTGCACATCACTCTGAACACACCATCCCCACTGTCAAATATGGTGGTGGCAGCATCATGCTCTGGGGGTGCTTCTCTTCAGCAGGGACAGGGAAGCTGGTCAGAGTTGATGGGAAGATGGATGGAGCCAAATACAGGGCAATCTTGGAAGAAAACCTCTTGGAGTCTGCAAAAGACTTGAGACTGGGGCGGAGGTTCACCTTCCAGCAGGACAACGACCCTAAACATAAAGCCAGGACAACAATGGAATGGTTTAAAACAAAACATGTGTTAGAATGGCCCAGTCAAAGTCCAGATCTAAATCCAATCGAGAATCTGTGGCAAGATCTGAAAACTGCTGTTCACAAACACTGTCCATCTAATCTGACTGAGCTGGAGCTGTTTTGCAAAGCAAAAGGTGGTTCTACAAAGTATTGACTTAGGGGGCTGAACAATTACTTTTTTGTGTACTTTGTGTACTGGTGTTTTGCCCCTAGTGTGTCAATACCTTGTTTTATATTTGTATAATATACATTCTGTATACTCCCTAGAGCAATTTATATACTTTGTCAGCAAAGTATAGTAAGATAACAAACAGTAACAAAAGCTAATAAATATTTATACTGACTCTAAGTCTGTGATAGAAAATAGAAAATCTGATATTTTTCTGAGGTGCCATATTTAATGCCAAACCTCATGCATATTCACATCACATTTGATGTTATCATAGTAATTCTAGCTCCTTCCTACGCGTGACTGACATGATCATTTTACACATTTATGAATAATTATAGCACTGATGTTAAAATGATTGTCTTTAAAGACTATTAAAGCTTAACAGTTATTTCTGGGCATTAAAATGAAGAAAAGTCAGATCAGTTATATATAACATTGAAACATGCTGAAGTGTCATCTTTGCTGTGATATAACGGGCAGCTTGCTGCATGCGGCTGTGCATAAACCAATTCTGAAATCTAAGAATAGCCCTTAAAACCCTCCTCTGCTAAACCGGAAGCTTCTATATTTAACTCATCTAAGTCTGGTTACCATGACAAATGAGGGACATGCATTTCATATTGCATTACAAGGGCACTGTTATAGATTCCTATCTGCCCTGAAATTGGTTGAAGATCAGATCAATACATCGCAGACAGGGAAAGGTCATCAATATCTTCAAGCAATGATGATGCTATAAAAGATGGGTCATTAGTCATTTTCAGATATTTGCTGTAGATCCAGTGTCCAACAGGATTTAACTGCATCACGACTGCTGATGTATTTTTGCTCTTCCACTGTCCACTGTAACTCTGTTTCTGTTCTCTTTATATATGTGTGTGTGTGTGTATGTATGTGTGTATGTATGTGTATATATATATATATATATATGTA